>NC_064822.1:192293845-192603250 GCF_024166365.1 Elephas maximus indicus | reverse complement strand
AGGGAGGAGTGAGAGACCAGAGAGGGAGCACAGTATCCACTGGGGAGAGGAGAAGACCCATGGACTTTAATAAATGTGAGCAGCCATATTATCTCCATCGTCAGGTAATCATATTTTCTCATCTTATAAGAAACAGAACGTTAAAAATGGATCTCTCAGTTTCACCTGAGGACCCCAAAGTCTGAGAACAGGCAGGTAAAGTGGGAGGAAAAGGTGCATGAGGTAGGGAAGCAAAAGAGACGCAGAACTGAGGCCTCTTCCTCAGCCCCATGGATTTCAGCCTGAAGTAGGGCTGAGCTGGGGAGGGGAGAAGTTTGAATTTTGAGTGAAGTTGGGAGCTTTGATTATTCACTCTACTGGACAGAGATGTTACTAACAAGAGATTTATTCTGGTGACTGGAAAGACTTGAGAATGTTGATTGCCTCCTGGAGCTATCAAAAGTGTTATGTGGTATACCTGATATATCACACAGGGGCAGGGAAAGAACCATCCATGAACATGCCAGAAGTACCAGGCTACTTTCTCCCTAAGGAGACACACTGTTTCACATAAAACTTACACATATTTCCAAAGTTCTTAGAATAAATTCCTTATAAAAGTGCTTAAGACTTCATCTCACATACTTTGGAAATGTTATCAGAAGGGACCAGTCCCTGGAGAAGGACATCATGCTTGATAAATCAGAGGGTCAGCAAAAAAGAGGAAGACCCTCAACTAGATGGAATGACACAGTGGCTGCAACAATGGGATCAATCATAGCAATGATTGTGAGGATGGCAAAGGACCTGGCAATATTTCATTCTGTTGTACATAGGATCACTATGAGTGGGAACTGACTCAGTGGCACCTAAAACAACAACAACACATGTAAAATTGACACTCTGTGGGAATCATCCCAGCTTCAGGCAGATATGGTGGGTACCATTGTCATGGCCTCCCCTCTGGAGCCCTGATTTTATTCAGGCATCCCCCCTCCCAAGGACCCTGGGTGGATTCTGATTGGACTGAGCCATTCTCCACCCCTTGCCAGAGGTTGTTTGGTACAGGTCTCAGCTACTCACCACATAGCATCACCTTTGTGCTGGTTCAGGGAATTGCCCAATCAGAGGAGGGAAATTAACTTTACTTCTTGGCTAGGGAGGAGATTCTTTCCCACTGGATGTCAATAAGGAAGTACATGGTCCTTAGAGCTCAGCAGCCTCTTGCCACCAGCAATAATCAGCCTTCAATGAAACCAACCCATACCCAGAGTGGAATAAAGCAGAGAGGCAGAAGGAATAGGCCATCAGGGGCTGCTGGGGCCTTCTCCTGCTCTCTATGTCTCCAGGGGCTCCCCATGATCTGTTCTTCCAATACAGCCAGAGTAGGGTACTGCCCACCCCTGCTGAAAACTCTCTGGTCTTAGGAGAAAGTGCAAAGTGCCCACTGTGGTAGACTGGCCTGCTGGGACCACCCTGCCCAGGTCTGCAACCTCATCTCCCAGCGGTGTCTACCCTCACTAAACACCTGACCCTCCAGCCATGCTGTAAGCCTTCACACCTGCTCTGTCTAATGACTAGGAAGAGCTTCCAGCAGTCCCTCCCGCAGGCTGTCTGCCTACTTACTAGCTCCTTTTTATTCTTCATGTCTTGGCTTGAGCATACCTGCCCCTAGAGTCCTTCCCTGATCCCTGACTTAGTTCTGATGCTCTCAAACCTCCATGTCATCATGCTTATCACCCTCCATTGTCATTGCTGTATGTACCAGGAAGACAGAGCCCTCACCCGTCTGGTTCCTGCCCCGGCACTGGTGCCTGGCTTGGTGGGTGCTCAGTACATCTTTGAGTCCTAAATCTATGTAATCAATCTCCAGATGCCCAAAGACTCCTGCCTTTTCATCTGTGAGAGGATGGTCATGATGCAGTCCAGGATATCTGCATCATAAGGAGAACAGAGCTTTGCTGTCTTGGAGCCTTCCTTTGTTTTGCATAATATAATTAAAGGCACATTTTCGTATGCCAGGCTGCTACGTAACACAGCCTCTCATTTGCTAGGTGCACTTGCTCCAGAGGCTCCCCTCCATCGCACAGGCTCGCACAGATTCCCTCGATAGAGAGCTCTGATCATGAAGACAGATTGTATTGTGCACAGGCCACAGTATGAATATTTATTCCTTCAGCAAACACTCCCCTTGCATTTCATTTCCTCATTGGTTTAATTTCGGGAGTGGAGCTTGGATCATTGAATCATTCTGCATATAACTTTGAATATGAAAGATTTGTTTGAACTCCTCATTTGCAATGTAAAATTTGGATACTTTCTCACCCCCATCCATGCCCAGCCGAGGAATATTCTCTCTCTTCTTGGCTTCTGCCCATGGGAGACCCTGGAGCATGTTCTCAATCCACAACCTCAGTCTGATCTTTTGGTTACTTACTGAGGGAAAGAAGTCTAGAAGAATTGATTAGTCAAAAAGATACACTCTTAAAATAATATTGATCATTTTCTCCCTGACTATGGCAAGACTTGGTCTCAAGCACTTTGGACATGTTATCAGGAGGGATCAGTCCCTGGAGAAGGACATCATGCTCGGTAAAGTTGAGGGTCAACAAAAAAGAGGAAGATCCTCAAAGAGATGGATTGACACAGTGGCTGCAACGATGGGCTCAAACATAACGATGACTGTTGGGATGGCGCAGGACAGGGCAGCGTTTTGTTCTGTTATAATTAAGGTCGCCATGAGTTGGAGCTGGCTCAAAAGCAACTAACAACAAAATATGTTGTTGTTGTTAGGTACCATCGTGTTGGTTCTAACTCACAGCGACCCTGTGTACAACAGAATGAAACACTGCCCAGTCCTGCACCATCCTCACAATCATAGTTATACTTGAGCCCATTGTTGCAGCCACTCTATCAATCCATCTCATTGAGGGTCTTCTTCTTTTTCAATGACCCTTGACTTTACCAAGTATGATGTCCTTCTTCAGGGACTGGTCCCTCCATATAATATGTCCAAAGTACATGAGACAAAGTCTCACTATCCTCGCTTCCAAGGAGCACTCTGGCTGTATTTCTTCCAAGACCGACTTGTTTGTTCTTCTGGCAGTCCCTAGTATATTCAATATCTTCGCCAACACCGTAATTCAAAGGCATTAATTTTTCTTCGTCTTCTTTATTCATTGTCCAGCTTTCACACGCATATGAGACAATTGAAAATATCAGGTCTTGGGTCAGGGGCACCTTAATCCTCAGAGTGACATCTTTGCTTTTTAATACTTTAAAGAGGTCTTTTGAAGCAGATTTGCCCAATGTAATGCATCATTTGATATCCTGACTACTGCTTCCATGGGTGTTGATTGTGGATCCAAGTAAAGCGAAATCTTTCACAATGTCATCCCTTTATCCATTTATCATAATGTTGCTTATTGGTCGAGTTGTATGGATTTTTCTTATCTTTAGGCTGAGAACAAAATACGGCAGACACTTATTTTGAAGCATTATAGGACCATTAGGAATGAAGAACATTAACATCACATGGAATATTTGACCGAGTTAATAATTGTTAACACTTTGGTATATTTCTTTCTAGCCTTTTTTCTATATTCCAACCTCAACGCCAATTCCGCATCTTGTTCGTGTCTGTGGTCCCAGTACCTAGCACTCCACCTGGCTTATGGGGCACCAGTAAACATACAGCAAGCAAATGGATATGCAGAGTCTCTGACATCCTCCACTACCCCGTCTGTTCCATTTTCCTCATGACAGCAAAAAGGAGCATCTAGTGTCTCCACCCTGATGTCTTAGAACACATGACAGCTTTTGGGATGAAGGCTAAAAATCCGCCATGTACCAGAGGCCCTGCAGAATCGAAGGGCTCCCAATTCTCTATCCTCATCCTGCTCCAGTTTCAGTCCCTCTATTAGGAGTCCTTGGAAAGCCTCGTGGAGTAGTGGTTAAGTTCTACGGCTTCTAATCAAAAGGTTGGCAGTTCAAATCCACCAGGCACTCCTTGAAAACTCCTTGGGGCAGTTCTACTCTATCCTATAGACTCGCTATGAGTTGGAATGGACTCGACGGCAACAGGTTTGGTTTTATTAGGAGCTGTGGTGGTTCAGTGGTTAAGAGATCAGCTGCTAACCAAAAGTTCAGCAGTTCAAATCCACCAGCTGCTCCTTAGAAACCCTATGGGATAGTTCTACTCTGTCCTGTAGGGTTGCTATGAGTTGGAATCGACTCGACAGCAACTGGTTTTTTGGTTTTTATGAGTCGGAATGTACTGGATGGCACCCAGCGACAGCAACGGCGTTAGTGTCTGTGTATGCTGTTCCCTTTGTCTGGAAGCTCTCTACCCACTGAACCCCCAGTTAACCCCTTCCCATTCTAATTGTGCACCTCAGTCTGCTCCCTAACCTTCACTCAGGCACAACTCCCCAGGGACACACTCTCAGGGCTCCTTCTCAAGGTTGGATTTGTCTGTTGACCTCACCACGTCCTTGATTAAGGGCCTCTAGGCTGCCAGCTCCAGGAGGACAACCACCACGCACCCCTTCCCAAGCACCTGGCACAGAATCAAGGTTCTCAGTGACTCTTGAATGGGTGAAGGATGAATGAGTGGAAACTCTCCAGCAGGTGCTGTTCAGTGAGAAGGTGAGCAGAGAGAGTCAGTGTAGCACAGACGGACATCTGCTGTCTCAGGAGGGAGTGGTCTGAGGTGAGCTCAGTACAGCTGGATGACAATAGCAGCTACTGAGATGTGAATGATGGCTTAGCAACCTGGCTTTCCTGCTCTTCTACTCCCTCAGGATACAGCAACTCACAGGCTATTGTTAAAATTTAGAGTGCTCCTTTTGTTAGGTGTCTTCAGGTTGGTTCCTAGCAACCCTATGTACAATGGAATGAAACACCGCCCAGTCCTTCATCATCCTCACAATCATTGTTAAGTTTGAATCCATCGTTGCAGTCACTATGTCAATCCATCTCATCGAGGGCCTTCCTTTTTTTCACTGACCCTTTTTTTACTTTACCAAGCATGATATTTTTCATCAGGGACTGGTCCCTCCTACTGATGTGTCCAAAGCATGTGAGACTAAGTCTCACCATTCTGGCTTTCAAGAAGCACTCTGGCTGTATTTCTTCCAAGACAGATTTGTTTGATCCTCTGGCAATCCATGGTATATTCAATATTCTGTGCCAACACCATAATTCAAAGGCATCAATTCTTCTTTGGTCTTCCTTATTCATTGTCCAGCTTTTGCATGAATATGAGAAGCGCTCCTTAGTAGGCGTCTAATGTACCCTTTTAAGGGCTAAGAGTTTTTTCTAGAGTCATTCCTTTATGCCTAAGATCGGAAACTCAAGAGTTAGAAACCACCATCATCCTCCCCTAGGGTGGCAGGGTGCCAGTGGGCTGGACATTACTATTCCCACAGCCTCACACCCTGTATCCAGCACCTTCCACCTCAGCAAGTTTCCCAGTCACTGCTGGAATCCAAAGTCAGACCCCAATTTGCCCTCCTGCCCGGTACCTCCCTTCTGTGAGTGCTGAGAGCCTCCCTGTGCTGAGCTCCACATGGTGCTGTGACTCAGCCCAGGCCTGACCTCAGGAAGCACACAGTCCAGGGAGGGGCAGTCCAGCCAGGGAGCAGGACATTGCTGTCGCAGGGCTAGTGGGAGCATGGGACAGTGACCAGCTCCCTCTGAGGAATGGAAAAGCTTTCTAAAGTACCTTTGCCACAAGATAATGCCTGACCCTTTCATTATTGCTTTCTTAGTGCTTCCAAGCTGGCTACAGGCATCTTGGGGGATTCACCTCCTATTTCTCCACACGTGCACCTGTGTGTGTGCCTCTCCTAATCCCCAATCCCCCACAGACACATGGATGTATGCACACATGTACATACACGTGCACAATCACCAATACACATGTATACACATAAAAGTGCATAAATGTGCATGTATATACACGTAACTCATGTGTACACACAGACGCACATGGTTACATGTGCACATACAGGCACAAACATGTGCACACACTTATATGTACAAGCTCACAAATACACATGTGCGAACATACACACTTCACACACGTACATGCACACATGGATTAAATTGTGTCCTTGAAAAAAGATATGTTGAAGTCCTACCCCCTGTATCTGCGAACATGACCTTGTTTGGAGCTAGAGTCTTTGAGTATGCTATCAGTTAGGTTACATGAGGTCGTACTGGAGTAGGGTGGGTCTTGATCTCACCTGAGTGGTGTCCTTATCAAAGAGGAGGTGAAACACAGAGGAAGGATGGCCATGCAAAAGTGCATTGACACACCAAGGACACCTGGGGCTACTCGAAGCCAAGAGAGACAAGAATTGCAGCCCTGCCAACATCCCGAATTCAAACTTCCAGCCTCCAGCACCATGAGAGAATAAATTCTACTGCTTTAAGTTGCCCAGTTTGAGTTACTGTGTTACAGCAGCCTTTGAAGACTCATTTTTAAAAAATCCCAAAACAAACCCTTTGCCATGAAGTGGATTCTGACTCATAGTGACCCTACAGGACTAGAGGAAAACTGCCCCATAGGATTTACAAGGAGAGGCTGGTAGATTTGAACTGCAAATTAGTAGCTGAGCTCTTATTTACTACACTACCATATACGCACCAAAATCCATGTTCCTCCTCTCATAAAGGCTCCAGGCATTAGGACTGGGTTAACTTTGGGGTGGGGTGTGCATTTTTCAGCTGACCACACTTTCTTCAACTTCAGCCCAGGGGGTGCTCCCTCTGAGAAGCCTGGAGAAGTCCTTTTCTGCAGTCTTTGTCCGTCAGACCCTGCAGCATTCGGGGCTGCTCTCACAGATGTTCAGGTGTTCTGGAGGTCAGCAGTTGCAGGAAATGTCTTCCCCAGACTCACTGGTGAGGGAGGGTTTCAGGGAGGGGTCCTTGTCTGTTTTGGGTACCCAGGCCCTGTACGCACTTATGAGTTGGGATTAATAAATGACCCACTGCTCATGCTGAGGGGTGGAATATTATTGTCATTGTTGTTGAGTACTGTCAAATTGATTCTGACTGATAGCAGCCCCGTGTGACAGAGTAGAACTGCCCCATAGGGTTTCCTAGGCTGTAATCTTTACAGGAGCAGATCACCAGGTCTTTCTCAGGTGGAGCTGCTGGGTGGGTTCAAACCACCAACATTTTGGTTAGCGGCCAAGCCCTTGACCACTGAACACCAGGCTGCTTACAATGTTATTAGTACCAACAATAAGAACAACTGAAGCAACCCTATTCCCTTGCAGATAATTTGTTGTCACTTCATTTCTAAACAGGAAAGAGTTCTTGATTTACTTCTGTTCCCTTTAAAATAGCCACAGACGTTAACTCCCTGAGTAAAGTTTAAAGAGAAATAATACCTCAAACTGATGCCTCACCTCAGGTTAGAAAGCAAGACCAGTGAGCATTAGCAGCAGGTATTAAAAGGAGTCACTTAAGGGCTAGCATGGCCAGGTCCGATAGATGCGCTAATGAAGAAGAATTACAAAAGCAGCCAGGGTCTTGGCAATGTTTCCTAGCCACTGGGTCAGGCACAGTGAGTGGGGCTGCTGGGGGGCCTCCACCTCAGGAGAACTCTCTGGAGGGCTGAGCAGGACACCTTCGCCTCTCCCTCATCCTCTCCTCACGCCCCGCTCATCCTTTAACCTTCCTTCTGGGCTTGAAAAAAAAAAAGCTGCCTTTGGGCTTTCTACTCTAACAATATCGGCATCCGTTATTCCCCAGCCCCCTACCCACTTTCCCAGACAACCTAAGTACAGTGGCTACAGCTCCTGGGAAGGCTGTTTGTCTTTTAAAATACCACCCAGGGTTTCTTGGTAACCTTCTGATTTAGAATCATTTCTGTAACTCCATGTTTCCCAAAATGGTAGATTGAAAACTGGCTGGGCTTTTGGGGTTTGGGGAAACAGATACAAGGCAGGGGTATAAATAAAAATTTCTTTTCTTTACTATGCTCCATTTTTACTATTATTATTTCTACGGTAATATTTAGCATAGATTTTCCAGAGTATGTGACCTGACTAGAGTAACTGTTAGTGTCTCTCTTGAAAACCAGGCAGTCATCTGAGTGCATCCGTGACATTTTTTTTGTCCAGCTATACATAATAATGAACCCTGCTATCACAGTGGTTAAAAGCTCAGCTGCTGACAAAAGGTCAGTAGTTCGAATCCAACAGCTGCTCCTTAGAAACACTGTGAGGCAGTTCTACCCTGTCCTATAGGATCGCTATCAATGAGAACCGACTTGATGGCTATGGGTTTGGTTTTTCAGTATATATGACAAGAGGTCTGGTGGTACAATGGTTAAGCGCTCAGCTGCTAACCCAAAGGTTGATGGTTCAGTCTACCCAGAAGTGCCTTGGAAGAAAGGCCTGGCAATCTACTTCCAAAAAATCAGCCATTGAAAACCTTATTGAGCACAGTTCTACTCTGACACACGTGGAGTCATTATGAGTCAAAAATCAACTCAACAGCACCTAACATGTAACAACAACAAAAACAAAACAAAAAAGCCAAAGCAATGACTTAACCAAAGAAACATTTATTTTCTCACACAGCGAGAGGCTCTGAGATGAGTGGCCAGCATTGGTTCAACAGCCCAGGGAAGTCAGGATGGAGCCTCTATGTTCCCTTGTTGTTTCCCTACAGACCTCAAGCTGGTGACTGCTGCTACTTCCATTGCATGTACACTTCAATGGGAGCAAAAGAGAAAAATGATCACACAAAAAAGATTCCCTGGACACCTTCAGTGATGTTTGGTATCCTCTCTTTGACCAGGCTGTGTCAGAAGGTCAGTCCCATATGCAAGAGGAGTTTGCAAGTGTTGTTATTCTGCCAGGCATGTGGCTTCCTCTAGCAACACCAAAGTTATTTTAATAAGTAGAAACAGAAAGATAAATACTAGAAAGACAAACATCAGTTTCTCCCACAACTAATGAAGCATATCCAGCTAGAATCTAAACACAATTAACTGATAGAAAAAATTAATAAATGAATATATATGTCAAGTTTATATAAAAAGAAAAACCAAGCCCATTGCCATGGAGTCGATTCCAACTCATAGTGATCCTATAGGACAGAGGAGTACTGCCCCATAGGGTTTCCAAGGAGCTCCTGGTGGATTCGAACTGCCAACCTTTTGGTTAGCAGCCATAGCTCTTAACCACTATGCCACCAGGGTTTATATCATACTCATGACAGCACTGGGGTTTTTTTTTACTGTATATATATACACACACATACGGTTGGGTATGTATGTATATGTATATATACATACACATATGTGTGTGTATATATATATATGTATATAAATCAAAACACCTAACCTGTTGCCATGGAGTTGAGTCTGACTCATAGTGACCCTGTAGGACAGAGTAGAACTGCCCCGTAGGGTTTCCAAGTAGCAGCTGGTGGATTCAAACTGCTGAACTTTCTGTTAGCAGCCAAAAGCTTAACCTGTGAGAACTAGAGCTTGCCAGGACTGCGTTGTTTTTCTGGGTCTTGCAAGTTTTCTGACTTTGAAGGTGTACAGTATTACCACTTTTCTATCACTTGTTTTAGTGGAAAATATTTGAGTTTTCCTTCTCTGATAGGTTTCTGTCTTGCACAGGTTCCGGCTTTCACAGGTTTCTCTATATATGTATGTTGTTGTTGTGGGGTGCTGTCAAGTCGATTTTCAACTCATAGAAGCCCTATGTGACAGAGTAGAACTGCCCCATAGGGTTTCCTAGGCTGTAATCTTTACAGGAGCAGATCACCAGATCTTCCTCCAGAGGAGCCCCTGGGTGGGTTCCAACCATCAACCTTTTGGTTAGCAGGCAAGCTCTTAACTGTTACATCACCAAGACTCCTGATATATATTTTTTAGGTTTATTTTTAAGAAAATAAATTCTGTGTTTCCCTCCCAGGTCTTTCTATTGAATGGTTAGTACGATCAAAGGATCCGCATGCAGGATCGTTTTCAACGTGCAAATGGTTTATTGACAATGAGAGATAGCCTTCACTTGTCTGGGTTATAAAATACCTCCTTTAGTCCAGAGTTTCAAAATCCCAAATGCTGGCATCCAATCACGTATTTTTTTGTTTGTTCACTTTTGTTTTTAATAGACAGAAGTACCAAGCTCAGGAAAGGAAAGGAGAAGTAAGTAATGCCTTTGGACATTTGGCCATTGTGGCTACAAAACGTGGCTACAAAATCTCAGAAGACTTGGTGGTCGAGGTCATGATTTAGATTATTTAGATGGAAACTTCCCTGCCAACGAAGCAATGGTGTTTTGAACTGTTGGTGGAATGAGATTTTCCAGGTTGCTCAACAGCTCCTGTAACTAAATGGAGCAGGGATTTTGAGTTATGCTTGGAGCAGAGAGTTATGCTTGGTGCCTTAGGGGAACAGGCCAGGGAAAGGCCTTCTAAGAAGGAGCCGGTGGATAAAGCTACAGAGGGCCGAAAGCACAAGGGTTACAGTGGGTTTGGTTTTGTTGTTTGGGTTTGTTTTGTTGGGGAGCTGAGGGAGGATGGAATGGCCCACTATGACAGATGGCATTACTGGGAGAGCAGCAGGCAAGGCTGGACACTCAGGGTCCTGGGGCTTCCAGGGCCTCGAATGCCGAGCAAAGGAGCTGGAACCTCACCCCACACCCTTGGGAAGCCTGGGAGGATTCATCAGGGCATCACTGTCCTATCTGCTTCTTGGTTAGTTCAGCCCAGCTGCAAAAGCAGGGCTGGGAAAGGAGGGCAAGGGGCTAGAGTCAGGGATAACCCTGGGAAGATATTGTAAGAGATGGCCCCTCCTCGGCTCACTAGTGCTGCTATAACAGAAATGCCACAAGTGGGGAGATTTAAAGAGAAGGCACTTATTTTCTCATAGTTCACAAGTCTAGAATTCCAAATCAGGGAACCGGCTCTAGGGGAAGGCTCTCTCTCTGTCGGCTCTGGGGAAGATTCTTGTCTCTTTCAGCTTCTGTTCCTCGGTTCCTTAACAATCCTCATGTAGTATCTATATTTTCCCCATTTGTGTGACCCTATAGGACAGAGTAGAACTACCCCATAGGATTTCCAAGGCTGTAAAAAAAAAAAAAAAAAAAAAAAAAAATTCTTTTTTTTTTAATCTTTACAGGAGCAGACTGCCACATCTTTCTCCCATGGAGCCACTGGTGGTTCAAACTGCAGACCTTTTGGTTAGTAGAATCAACTCCATGGCAAAGTGTGCTTAAGTCTCCAAGTGTCTAATCTCTTTTTATAACTCAGAAGTGATTAGGTTTAGGACAAGCCCTACCCTGGCATGGCCTCATTAACATAACAAAGGAAACCATCTTCCCAAAAGGAATTACTTCCACAGGCATAGGGGTTAGGATTCCAATACATATTTTGGAGGGACACCATTTAACCCATAACAAGCCCCAATCAGAGGCCATGTGACCTTCAAATACAGTGGTGACGAGGAGATGTGAGAGATAATTGAAGGTGGAGTCAGCAAAACCAAACGCCTGGATACTGTTTGTGAGGCTGAGAGCAGCATCAGAGATGGCTTCCAAACTCCTGACCTGGGCACCTACTTGGGTGTAATTCCGTTAATTAAGCAGAAATGTGTAGGGGAGAGATGGTCAGTGGATGATTTGCTGCAGGAGCCTGACGCTGAGTAGGAAACTCAGACACAGATGAGATGGGCATCATTGTTGAGTGGGAGGTAATGAAGTTGGGTAGGTGTGTCCCCCAGAAGAAAGAGCAGAGCCTGGAAAAGGATGGAGTCCACAGGAGAGGGATATGGGCATCTAGAAGTAGAGGAGGGAAAAGAGGGAGAGTAATTTGCAGTAAGTCACGGATTTGAGGAATAGAAAGAGTCTGAGAGTGGCCAATGCCTTAGGGAAGCCAGGAAGTCGAACACAGAAAGAGGCTGCTGGGCAGGGCCATTGGATGATCCATTGTGATGACCACTCTGTCCTGGAGCTCAACTGCCCTGGCCTTCTCCTCACCATTTCTATTGAGTGGAAATTTCCTCATCTGTTAATTGCTGTCAAGTCAGCTCCGACTCACAGCAACCTTATGTACAGCAAAACAAAATGTTGCCTGGTCTTATGCCATCTTCATGATCACTGGCATTTTTGAGTTAATTGTTGAGGCTATTGTGTCTATCCATCTCATGGAGGGTTTTCCTTATTTCCACTGGCCCTCTACTTTACCAAACATGATATCCTTGTCTACTTTACCAAACATGATTGGTCTTTCCTGATGACGTGTCCAAAGTAAGCAAGCCAAGTCTTGCCATCTTTGCTTCTAAGGAGCATTCTAGTTGTGTTGCCTCCAACGCTCATTTCCTTCATCTGTACTGTCACTTTAAACAATTCCCAGTTAACATTAAAAGCACCAAAATGCTCTCTGTCTAGTTTCAATTTTTGGAAGAAGTACATCCCCCAGAATGCATGCTATGCTGGAAGAAAATGATGACTTACAACTGACAGATATAATTTGAGGTGTTAAACACATGGACCCAACTTAAAAAAAAAAAATTTTTTTTTTTTCAACTAAAGGGGACTGAAAATACTTATTGCCCATCAACTCAGACCATGCACTCAAAAGCCAGCTGGGAGAGGTCATCCCGCCCTCTCCCCTCCCGACCTGCACCTGCTGATCCTCTGCTCTGCTTCAGGTCTGCAGCCAGCCCTTTTCTCTCAAGCTGATAAATGTCAGAGAGCCTGAGCTGGCCCTCAAGGCAACAGGTCCGTCCATTCTTCATAGACTGCTATGGTAGGCACTGGCCAGGACCCAAACAACATCAGGCATGGCCCCTAGAAGAGCAGTTAAAAAACAAAAATGAGTTATTACAACTATGATCAGGATTATTGCTGTTAGCTCCCTTGGAGTAGTCCTCTGACTCATGGCAACCTCATGTACAACAGAATGAAATGCAGTCCAGTCCTGTGCCTTCTCCATGATCAGCTGTGTATAAGACCGTTGTGAACCGTAGGATTGTCATTGGATGCTTTTTGGAAGTAGATCTCCAGGTCTTTCTTCCTGGTCTGTCTTAGCCTGGAAGCAACACTGAAACCTGTTCAGCATCATAGCAACACCCAAGCTTCCACCGAGAAGGCTGTGCATGAGATGTATTGGGTGGGAATTGAACCTAGGTCTCCCACATGGAAGCGGAGAATTCTGCCACTAACCACCACTGCCTGTGAGGTAAGGATTAAGGAAGGGAAATGTAAACTGCAAAATAGGTGCAGGACGAGGGAATTTTAGCCAGTCCATACATAGGGTAACTTCTCAGAGGGATCTGTGTTGAAGCTAGTCTTCAAAGTGGACAGAAATGCATCATCTCCTGAAGCTGACACCAAATACTAAATTCCCCACGAGATTAATGAAGGGGTCCTGGCAAATCAAAGAGAAATTGCAGCACAGGCTGACCCTAATCATCCTCCAAGGCTCAGCCTGGGCACTGCCTCTCAAGAAAGCCCCCACGGGGATCTAGGCCAGGCAGTCCCCCTCCTCAGGGTCCTCACAGGTCTATCGACCCTGTGAGGTCCCCAGTTACTGCTCACTTCTGTCATGACAAACTTCATCAAAATACTGTTTCTCCTGTCTGAGAAGCCATAATTTTTTTTTTAATAATTTTCTTGTGATAAAATACATACAACAGAAAAATTCACATTTTAATCATTTTTAAGTGTACTATTCAGTCATTAATTACATTCGCCATGTTGTACTACCATCACCACCATCTATTTCCAAATGTTTTCATCACCCGAAACAGAAACTTAGTGTCCCTTCAGCAATAACTCCCTATTTCCCTCTCCTACCCACCCCTGGTAATCACTAATAAACTTTGGTCTCTATGCATTTACCTCTTCTAGATATTTCATAAAAGCAGAATCAAACAGTATTTGTCCTTTTGTGTCTGGAGTCTTGCACTCAGCATAATCTTGTCAAGGCCCATCCATGTGGTGGCATGGGTCAGAATTTCATTTCTCTTTATGGCTGAGTAATATTCCAGCAAAAGGAAGAAGGAAAAATGTGAAAGGAAGAAATGATGAAGTAAAAGAGTTGAACAGAAGGTTTCAAAGGCTCGAGAAGACAAAGTAAAGTATTATAATGACATGTGTAAAGACCTGGAGATGTAAAACCAAAAGGGAAGAATACACTCTGCATTTCTCAAGCTGAAAGAAATGAAGAAAAAATTGAAGCCTTAAGTTGCAATTTTGAAGGATTCTACAGGGAAAATGTTAAACAATGCAGGATGCATCAAAAGAAGATCTAAGGAATACATAGAGTCACTGTACCAAAAAGAATTGGTCGATGTTCAACCATTTCAGGAGGTACCATATAAGCAGAAACCAATGGTACTAAAGGAAAAAGTCCAAGCTGCTCTGAAGACATTGGTGAAAAACAAGGTTTCAGGAATTGATGGAATACCAATCAAGGTGTTTCAACAAACAGATGCAGCACTAGAAGTGCTCACTCGTCTATGCCAAGAAATTTGGAAGACAGGTACCTGGTGAACTGCCTGGAAGAGATGTATATTTATGCCTATTCCCAAGAAAGGTGATCCCACTAAATGTGGAAATTATTGGACAATGTCATTAATATTACACCCAAGTAAAATTTTGCTGAAGATCATTCAAAAGCAGCTGCAGTAGTATGTCGACAGGGAACTGCTAGAAATTCAAGCCAGATTCAAAAGAGGATGTGGAACCAGGGATATGTTTGCTGATGTCAGATGGATCCTGGCTAAAAGCAGAGAATACCAGAAATATATTTACCTGTGATTCATTGGCTATGCAAAGGCATTTGACAGCGTAGATCATAACAAATTATGGATAACATTGCAAAGAATGGGAATTCCGGAACACTTAATTGTGCTCCTTAGAAACCTTTCCACAGACCAAGAGGCAGTCATTTGAAGAGAACAAGGGGATAATGTGTGGTTTAAAGTCAGGAAAGGTGTACGTCAGGGTTGTATCCTTTCACCATACCTATTCAATCTGTATGCTGAGTAAATAACCAGAGAAACTAGACTGTATAAAGAAGAACAGGGCATCAGGATTGGAGGAAGACTCATTAACAACCTTAGCTATGCAGATGACACAACCTTGCTTGCTAAAAGTGAAGAGGACTTGAAGCACTTAATCATGAAGATCAAAGACCACAGCCTTCAGTATGGATTACGCCTCAACAAAAAGAAAGCAAAAATCCTCACAACTGGACCAGTAAACAGCATCATGATAAAAGGGGAAAAGATGGAAGTTGTCAAGAATTTTATTTTACTTGGATCCACAATCAAGACCCATGGAAGCACCAGTCGGGAAATCAAAGGACACGTTGCACAGGGCAAATCTGCTGTAAAAGACCTCATTGAGGAGTTGAAAAGCGAAGATGTCATCTTAAAGACTAAGGTGTGCATGACCCAAAGCATGGTGTTTTCAGTCACCTTCTATGCTTGTTAAAGCTGGATGATGAATAAAGAAGATGGAAGAAAAATTGATGCCTTTGAATTGTGGTGTTGGAGAAGAATATTGAATATACCACGGGCTGCCAAAAGAAAGAACAAATCTGTCTTAGAAGAAGTACAACCAGAATGCTCCTTAGAAGCAAGGATGGCAAGACTGCATCTTACATACTTTGAACATGTTGTCAGGAGGGATATCACACTTGGCAAAGTAGAAGGCCAGTGAAAAAGAGGAAGGCCCTCAATAAGATGGATTGACACAGTGGCTGCAACAATGGACTTAAGCTGAACAACGATTGTGAGGATGGTGCAAGGTTGGCCAGTGTTTCATTCTGTTGTACATAGGGTCACTACAAGTTGGAACTGACTCAATGGCACCTAACAACAACAGTATTCCATTATACTTGCACACCACTTTTGTTTATCCATTCATCTGTTGGTGAAGTCTTGTGCTGTTTCCACGTTTTGGCCATTGTTAATAGTGCTGCAAGGAACACTGGTGTACAAGTGTCTGTTTGAGTCCCTGCTTTCAATTCTCTTGAGTATATACCTAGAAGTGGAATTGCTGGGTCATATGAGAAATCTGTGTAACTTTTTGAGAAACCACTTGTCTTAATCTGGGTTCCCTAGAGAAGCAAAACCAGTGAGACATATATATAAATATATAGAGATAGATTTACTTCAAGGAAATGGCTCACACAATTGTAGGGGATGGCAAGTCTCAAATCCATGGCTCAGGCTGAAGGGTAGGTACCTCTTCTAGGTCATGGGATTGTGGGGCCTGGAGAATCCAAAACCTGTAGGTCAGGTGGCAGGCCAGAGACATTTGCAGGTTTATCTCCTAGGTGCCTGAGGTCAGATAACAAGAAGAATGCAGGGTTGAGAGAGAAACCAAGCTTTACCAGAACATCTATTTATAGTCTGGAGGCAGGCCCCACCCTCAAGGAAACTCCCTTTCAACTGATTGGCTGCTCACATCAGATCACATCATGGAAGGTGATTATATTACATTATGAAAGTGTCTGCCAACCCAGTGAGAATCACAGCCTAGCCATGTTGACACATAATGGTAACCATCACACCACCAAACTAAAAATCAAGTATTAACCTGCTTATTTTTATGGGTTACTATCTTCTGATGTGATAGACAAGTGAGGTATATGGGAGAAATGCAAGGGAAATTAGTATTTTTCCTTGTTACCAAGTAAGAGAGAGGCTGGGCAAGGGAGGCCTGGCCCTGTGACTTCATTACATTTCCCTTTGAAACTGTCATCCCCACGTGGGCAGGAGTGTGCCTCCCTTTGCATCGCTGAATGCCCTGGGCCCAGCTGGGTGCCTGGTACCTATCAGGTGCCCATCACATATTTGTGAATGCATGAGAGACTTAGTGAGGGCCCTCAGTGCCTCTGTCTGATGAGGGGACATGAGCCCCTCCACAGGTGGACAGAGAGGACAAAGCCCCAAACACAGAGCAGAAGGAAACCTGCCCGGAGGCCCCTCCCCACCCTGGTGCCATTCTCCTGCCTGGAACTGCAGCAAAGAGGCCTGATGGGAGGGGGAGGAGGAGGAGGAGGAATTACTTCTGGAGAAGGCTTGGTGCGTGGGATGGGAGTGGTGCTTTCTGGCCCTCATGGTCAGACATCTGTCTCTTTATCAGCCTTGAAGACAAACGACTCCTTCTGCTTCAAGTGCCATTTCCTGAATGCACTTAAGCAGCAATAAGTTAAAATACACCTTGTTAAAGGAAAGGGAGTTTTTGAGGCATTTTATGTCCTGAGGCTGCCACCAATGTGAGTTTTGGAGTGTTTTATACTTAGATCAGCCAGTCAGTCATAAAATAACCATGGGAACAAGGTGGGAAGTAAATCTGAGCGGGTCGAGCAGGAATTAGGCTCGTGGGAGTAGAGGACAGGGAAGGACTGCCTGTCTTTCCTCTCTGCTGAGACACCAGCTTTACTGGGAGCCATTCCAGCTGGTGAACTTCCAGGAAAGAACCCAATAATCATGGATATACATTACGTAGGTAGGGGTAGACACAAGTACCACCTAAGATGCTGCTCCCTAGAGGCACAGGACCCCTGGGGATCCCCCCTCCCTAGTGAGGCCCTCCAAGGAGAGTCTCTGCATCCTGTGTGCAGTACAACCTCCTACATTGAGCTGTTACTTAGCCCACTCAGCATTTCAAGAATAAGGTCATGTCTGAGGCTAAGCATCTCTGCATCCATCCTCCTGCACAGTTTCTGGGTGGCACTGGTCTGGCCAAGTTCCCCTCAAGATCACAGTGGGGAAGTGTTATGGATTAAGGTGTGCCCTCCAAAAAGATATGTAGAAGCTCTGACCCCTGGTACCTGTGAACACGACCTTCTTTGGAAATAAGGTCTTTGAGCATGCTATCAGGTTAACATGGGATCATATTGGAGTAGGGTGGGTCTTGATCCCATCTGAGTGGTGTTCTTATAAAAGTGGAGAAGAGACACAGAGAGACAGACACAGAGGAAGATGGCCAAGTGGCCATGAAATTATGTTGCAGCTGCAAGCCAAGCAATACTTGGGATTACCAGAAGCCAGGAGAGACAAAAAAGGATCTTCCTTTAGAGACTCAACAGGGATGGGGTATCAGTTTGTTGGAGGAGGATAAACCTGACCTACACACACAAGTGGAGGGGAGGTGCTGATGGGGAGGACCCCAGGGACTGCCCTCCAAGGCTCAGTCTATCAGGTCCTTGATCCTTAGAGTGAGACTGGGATTCAGCCAGTCAGGGCACTCACATGCTTCCAGCTGCCCAAGCCACTCTCTGTCACTGTGGCCAGGTGAGTTGAAATGACTTTCCTGAGAGCATCTGTGAGTAGGTGGGGCTAAGGATCAGTGCAAAGAGCTCCCTCTGTTGCTTCTCTCCAGGGAAGAGGAAGCCAATGGAGAGAGTTAACAGAAAACGACAGCTTCGCGGAGCAGATGGCTTGAACTGTTTGGATTCTGCCATTCGGCAGCTGGATGCCACATGAAACACACCAAATAGGAGGGCTTAATGAGAAAATTAAATGGGAACGAGGCACCAGGGTTGAAGGAACTCTCATTAGCAACCTTCTATGTGCAGATGACACAACCTTGCTTGCCAAAAATGAAGACGACTTGAAGGACTAAAGTGATGAAAGTCAAAGGCTACAGCCTTCAGTATGGATTATGCCTTAACGTGAAATAAACAAAAATCCTCACAACTGGACCTATAAACAACACCATGATAAATGGAGAAGGAATTGAAGTTGTCAATAATTTCATTCTACTTGGATCAACAATGAACACCCATGGAAGGAACAGTCAAGAAATCAAGCCATGTATTGCATTAGGAAAATCTGCTGCAAAGGCCTCTTTAAAGCTTTAGAAACCAAAGATGTCACTTTGATAAACGAATGTACACCCGACCCGAGCCATGGTCTTTTCAATCACTTCCTATATACATGAAAATTGGACAGTGAAGAAGAATGAAGAATTAATGCATTCCAGTTGTGTTGTTGGTGAAGAATATACTATAGGCTCCCAGAAGAACAAACAAATAAGTCTTGGAGGAAGTACAGCCAGAATGCTTCTTAAAAAAGAGAATAATGAGACAGGCTCTCTTACTTTTGGACATGTCATCAGGAAAGACCAGTCACTAGAGAAGGACATCATATTTGGTAAAGTACAGGGTTAGCTAAAATGAGGGAAACCCTTAATGATATGGATTGATGAAATAGCCACAACAATGGGCTCAAACGTACCAACCATCGTGGAGATGGTGTAGGACTGGGCAACGTTTTGTTCTATTGTACATAAGGTCACCAAGATTCACAGCTGACTGGATGGTAACTGAAAACAATGGACAAATTAATTATTCATCCTCTGGTGGCATTGTGAGGAGCTCTGAAGGCCTAGTCTTAATCTTGCATGTACCTCTTGAGCAGGTCACTACACCTTGGGGGCTCTGTTCTCCTCTCCTGTGAAGTGTGGATGGCAATATCTGGTTCTAGATCATTGGTAGAATTACCCAAAGGATATAACACCCAGGCGAGGGCCTGGGGCACAGCAAAATTGTAGATATCAGCATTGATAGCCTCACCCACATAATTGTTATCAATTTCCAATTACTTAATGAGAGCAAACAGTAACAGAGGCAGGAACAACTTAGCTCCCACTGGCTCTTGTCAGCCCCAACGCGTGAAAGCTGTGGAGGGAGGACCGGTGTCAGCATCTAATTTCTGGAAATTGTTAGGTTGACGTTAAATAAATGAATATTCTAAGACTTGACACTGTCTGAAAAGAAAGGGGTGGAGAAACCCAGCGAGAGAGCAGAGGTTCCACTCAGAGAAAGCGATGCTTCCCCCTCCATGGGCCTCATCCCAGCATGCTGTCCTGGAGCTCAGTCCACCGGAGAAGGATACTGTGGGCAGAGAGTGGTGCACTGGGTGGCCTGGAAGGAGCACACAGGACAGAAGACATCACCTCTTGGGCGCTTTAGGCCTCACTCAAGAGAGAAACAGGCCTGTGAGGAGCCCGGGGGGAGAGGGTGCTGCTTCACCAGCTCCAGTCACCAGGCTCCTCACTATCCCCTCAGAACATCCTGCACTAAACACATGACACCATGCACCGCTAGCACTGTCCCCACAGCCCTGGAAGGTGGGTTGATGGCCCAGATTTATAGGCAAGGAAGCAGAACCTTCTAGAATGTAAAGCCCAAGCCATATGGCTTGTTAGTTAGTCTCGCTCAGTCTCAGGTTCCTTGGCTATAAAAACCATCCAAAAAAATCAAACCTGTTGCTCTCAAGTCAATTCTGACTCACGGTGACCCCATGTGTTACAGAGCAGAACGGTACTACACAGGATTTTCAATGACTGATCTTTCAGAAGCAGAGTGAATGGCCAAGTTTTCAGATAGTCACTGAGTATAGTAACTGTACCACCGAGAAACTCCAAAAATTCTGACTCATGGCAATCCTATCTGTGTCAAAGTAGAACTGTGCTCCACAGGGTTTTCAATAGCTGATCTTTTGGAAGCAGATCACCAGGCCTTTCTTCCAAGGCATTTCTGGTGAGTTCCAACCACCATCTTTTCAGTTAGTAGTCAAGCACTTAACCATTTGCACCACCCAGGGACTCCATTTGAGTAGTATCCATCAAAGCTACATGATCCTGGGGTTAGTCATGCTCCCCTCGGAGCAACACGGAGTTCATGTACGTGACGGCATCTCTGTAAACCCTCCAGGCGTATAGATTCCATCCTGAGCTCAGCCTGTGGAGGCCATCAGACACCTGGTTCTAGAGAGACACTTGGCTATAGCCTGGCTCCATTCTAGGCCACTTCATTTCCCACACCTAAAGGGAGTCCGACATCTGTTTTCTATGCTACAAATTGAAGGCTCAAGGGCCAGGCATCAGGCTCCATCCTGGAATTCCAAAAGCAAAAAAAGATCCAAGACGCTGAGATCCTGCAGGGCGTAGGGACCATGACTCGCTATCAGTTAGGCCCGGAAGGTGCAGGAGTAAAGCATGGGGCCTGCCCTTGAGAAGTTCAAGGTCTCCTGCAGGAGACAGGCATGGGAGCCAGCAGGTGCCACCAATATTTGGGGTGCACTGGTGAAAGAAGTCAAGGACTACAACAGGGACAGTTAGCAGGGGAAGGTCGGCTCACCCCAGGAGGGGAGACAGGCTCCAAGGAGGCCCTCCAGCCCACTCCTAGAGACATGAAAAGGGTCCAAAGGGGCCGGAGGAGGGCAAAGCATACCTAAGATGTTCCAGGCTGCAGCACTGAGCCACGCTGTCTGATCCCCAAAGGCAGCGCCATCTTGGTGACCCTCAGAAACTTACATGTGATACCTGCCCAGAGTTGTTGGATAAGTAAGGGGAGGAACAGAACGCGGTAGACACTGAGTCAGTAGTGATTCTCTGGGTCCTCTCTTTGGCTCTGATCCATGTCTGGAATGTTTCTGGGGTGATTTTCTATGTCCACTTGGCTGGGCCATGGTGCCTAGGTGTTGGGTCAAACACTAATCTAGAGGTTGCTGTGAAGGGATTTTATAGATGTGGTTACTATTTACAATCAATTGACTTGAAGTAATGCAGACTACCCTACAGAATGAGACTGGGACTCATCCAGTCAGTTGCAGGCCTTCAGAGCAAAACCTGAGGTTTCTCAAAGGAGAAGGAATTCTGCCTCAAGACTGTAACAGAGATATCGTGCAAGATTTCCAGCCTGTTGCCAGGCCTGTGAATTTGGAACTTGCAGCCCCAGAATTATGTGAGCCAATTCCTTAAAATCAAACAATCTCTGTCTCAATATCTATAGATAGAGATGATAGAGACAGAGATGAGTCCCTGGGTGTTAAAAACAGTTAAGTGTTCAACTATTAGCCAAAAGGTCGGTGGTTCGGACCCACCCAGAGGCACCTCAGAAGCCAGGCCTCGTGAAATGTCCTAGCCTTGAAAACTGTATGAAACAGTTCTACTCTGCACACGTGGGGTGGCCGTGAGTCAGAATCCATTCTACCACGATTAGCAACAATGACAACATAGGTGTAGATAACAGAGATAGAGAGAGACAGATAAGTGCAGACATCCTACTGGTTCTGTTTTTTCTGGAGAACCCTGACTAACAGCTCCTTTGCAGGAGACAACTGGCCAGGGCCCCAGGGGCCTCCTTGCCCATATGGTTCAATTGAGCATTTGTTTCCTTCAGGTAACGGCCTTTTCATCACCTCTGTGGATTCAGCATCACAAAATGGCGCATTTTGTGTGATGGTCAATTAGGTGTAAATGTTCCTAATTGCATGACTTTCATTCTGATATGAATTTGGGTCCAATGGCTCCTAATGGAGGAGGCTTCTGAATAACTCAGGCACAGCTTTAATTTCCATCGGAAATCCGATTACTCATGTTTGTTTCCTTTGGATTAATCTGGAATTTTAATTTCAATAAGAAGATTCATCAAAGACAATTTCTGTTCAATACAAATCAGTCTGATTGTTTCCCATAATTCTCATAATTAGCACCGTGCCTCTCGTGCTTTCTCCACTTCAGCCAAGGCTGGTGGGATTCTCTCACAGTGTTCGCAGGACAAGGACGTGTGTTTCATTTCACCACCACATGGGCAGCAGCCCCCTCTGCAGGCAGAGACCACCCACTGCAGCTCATGGCCCCATTAGTCTGTGGAGCCAATGACTAACTTGGTAAATTATTTTTCCTTCCCAATTGTTTTGAAAAAATAAATCGCCTGTCTGGACCATGTGCTGTTCTAATTAGCCATAAAATGCCCTTGGCTGTGGACTTTCTAGAGGAAATTTTACCTCCTTCACTTATATCCACAGGCCCAAGCACTGAGCCAGTCACAGGGGTGTCAGTAGATGTTTGGTGTTTCTGGTTGCTGATAGGAAAATCGTTCTTCAGCTTGGCTCCAGTGAAAATACAAAGTGCATTTCTTCCTAATGTGCTAGCTCCTGCTGCATGTTTGGGTGGTATCTGTGGGCAATGTGGAACCCAGGATGCTCCTGGGTGGGGATGATATAGATCATGGCATTACCATGTCCAACTCTGGTTGGCTAGTAAAGCCTGTGTCATGACAATCCTGCTCCTCGCCTACCCCGTGTACACACCCAGTCCACCCACCTGCCACACGTATACGTCTGGCACTCCTGCCTGCCCAAGTACACACCTGGGCAGGCCTTCCATGTGCCCACTCTCCTGGCACCCGTAATATGCAGTGCCTGCTGTCTCCCCAGGAGAACAGGGAGAGCATCTTCTTCAAATACGTAAGTTCAGAGTACAGAACAGGCTTTGGCATCCAGTAGGGGCTCAGTGAATGTTCTGGAATGAAAGAATCTGTCTTCTTATTTTCTCCCTTTGGATTCTAGCATGATGCTCCCCAAAGGTACACTTTTAAAAAGGAAACAGTTGAAATCCCTTACCTGGTAATACCTGAGATGACTTAACAAGATAGTTCCACTGTTCAAACCAGACTCCCTTGTGGGAAGGTTTTACCAGAGCCCACAAACAAGAGGATCTTGTGCAGGGTATAGGAGTGAGGAGTGGGAGAATCGTCACCCCACTGTAGCAGCTGCAGGCAGGCATGCAACATCAAAGGTGACCAGGGTGGGTTTGCACTGGCTCTCGGGGTGCTCCTGGTATTCACACATGTAGGTGCTGCAAAAACTCCTGGGGTGGCCTCCCTGCCAGCCTCACCACCAGCCTCACCCTTCCCGTACTCCTAAAAGCAATCTTCTTGATCTTCACTCCTCCTCCTTCTGAAGGGTCCTGCAAGCCTGGAACTCCCTGTACTAAAAAACACCTTCTTCCTCTCTAGACACCAAGAGCAACATCAAGCCACGGCGGCACCACCCAGGCCCCCTTCCCAGCTCAATCTCCCCCAGCACCAGAAACAATGATGGCTGTCCCCATCAGCCTGATAGTTCCTGACTTTGCTGCTGTGGCTGCTGACCCCCTCCCCCTCCATTCACATAGCCCTCGGTCCACCTTCTTCCTAGATACAACCTACATTTCATTCATTCATTCATTCATTCAAAGGAAAGGCATTAAGCGATTATGATGTGCCCAAATCCTGACCCTGACTGAGACCCTCACCTCTTCTCACCCACCTCCGTGTCTACCCTGCCCCTGCAGACTGCTGTCCACACAGCTCTTCAGGACAGTGAATCTGTTCCTGCTTAGCTGAAACTGTCTACTGATTTCCCACTGGATTCAGAGTAAATCTCAGACTCCTTACCCTGTGCTGGGAACCAGCAATTAATAAGAAGGGAAGTCTCTGAATCCACAGAGCCTCTAAGTGAGAGAGAAAAGAAGGTAACCACAGAGTGGTGAAGAAATGTGTGAACAGGCTATCATAGAAGGAAATTAACTGTGGTGGTGGTTTGCTTTGGGCTGGGTGCTAGTGAAGGCCTCACCCAGGAGACACCACTTTAACAGAGACTCAAAGGGCAAGAAGGATCCAGTCCCGAGAAGATGTGTGGGAGCAAGGGCCAGGCAGGGTGGACAGCAAGTGCATAGGGTCTGCAGAGGGAGTTGCCCAGTCCATCAGAGGCCATGGGAACAGGACAAAGGGAGAGGGAAGAAGAAACAAGAGATCAGAGCTGTGGCCAGAGACCCGAAGGACCTGTGGCCCAGGGTGGGGAGTCTGGGATTTACTCTGTGTCCAGTGGGAAGTCAGTAGACAGTTTCAGCTAAGCCAGAACAGATCTACTGTCTTAAAGAGCTGTGTGGACAGTAGCCTGCAGAGGCAGGGTGGACATGGAGACGGGTGAGGAGAAATGAGGGTCTCAATCAGGGTCAGGTCAAGGGAGGGGCTTCAAGGAGCTGGATCTGGGACAGGTTGTAGAGAAGGTGCCATCAGCCCTAGCTGGTGGGTTAGATGTGAGTGTGAGAACACAGGCAGAATAAAACTAATTCCAAGTTTTATTTTCCAATAATCAAGTGGAAAAGACTGAGAGGTGAGGAGGTTTTGTTTGGGGAGGTGGGGGCCATACAATGCGTGTATTCATCAGGAGAGGCTGGAGCTGGTACAGAAGTGGACAACCCAATATGTCAGTGGCCCAAAATGACAAAGGCTGCTTTCTTGGTCCACAAACTGGGTCACGGACTACCATCTTGCAGTGATGCGTTTGGGGTCCAAGGCCCCTGGGACTCGCAGCATATATGGGTGGGTGGGGGAGCACACTGGCTATGAACAGCTTTCCCCAGAAATGACATGGGTGGGACCGGACTCATGACTCATTGTGGTGTAAGGAAATTTAACGTTACCTAAAGTAATGTGGTCTTGTACTTGTTTCCTGAGAAGAAAACTCTAAACCAATGGAATTTCCTGAAGGCTTGTGCTAATGAATGGGGCTAGACTGACCGGAAAGACCACCTGGTAGCCCATATAAATGAACCTCAGGAGGCATGATTTAACTTATCATGCATATGCAATGAGGCTTCAATCGCGACTATGCAATGATTGAGGCCGACAAAGCCTCAAAACACTGAGGCTCGGAGGGCTGAAAGATATCTATGCATCTGAGAGGGCAGCGAATCCTTTAGGACTTGGAAACACCACATCAGGAACCCTCCCAGACCTAACCCGTGTGTCTCTTCCTTATTCAGACCCTAATTTGTATCTTTTGCTATGATAAACCTGTAATTCTAAGTATAGTGCCCTCTGTGAGTTCTGTGAGTCATTCTAGTGAATTACTAAACCCAAAAGAGTAGTGGGAGCCAGTAGGTGGATGTGAGGTAGCCCGGGGCCCCCAACTTGTGGCTGGCATGATGAAAGGGTAGTGGGAAAACCCTGAATTTGCGGCCAGCAGGTCAGAAGTAAGTATGTCACGTGGACTCCTGAGTTTGTGGCTGACATCTGCCTATTTGGGAATCCTAAGGACAGTGTCCTTTCAACTTGTGAGCTCTGACCCAGCTCCAGGTGGCTACGGGAAGAGAGAGAGGGAATGCTGCATGGGATGTCTGGTGTCACAGATGACTTCAGAGTGGGAAACTGGGGATTTGAGTAATCTCTACATTTTGAGGACTGGCTTTATGTTGATTTGTATCCATGAACCCAGCCTTACTGCAAGGGAGGCTGGAAACCTGGCATGGTACCTGAGTTCTCCACACCGATCTTGGGAGAGTGCACAGTTGGCAGGTATGCAGAGGACAGGGGAGGGCTGGAGCTGGCCTCTGGGGCTGGCTGGATGGGACCAACTAGGGGGCAGTGCAGACATGCCTATGGCCTGAGGGCATGAGCCCAGCCTACCCATGCTCAGAGCTGGAGGATGAGCAAGAACCTGCAAAGGAGCAGTCACAGGGGCCAGAGAGCCAGGAGTGAGTGGCATCAGGGAGGCAGGAAAGATACCCTCCTTCTGTGATCAGGGGACTCTCAGTGACATCCCTTTTCAAATGTCATTCCCATGACCTCAGAGCCTCGACAGTATCGAGACATTGTACCTGTGAATGTGACCTTGTTTGGGGAAATAGGGTTTTTTTTTTTTTTTTGCGGATGTGATCAGTTAGGTTAATGAGGTCATGCTGGAGTAGGGTGGCCTGTTATCCCATATAAATAGCATGTTTCAAAGAGAAGAGGACAGCCATGGAAACAGAATCACACACAGGGGAAGTCACCACATGGAGATGTATCTATAAGCAGCAAAGGAATGCCAAGGAGAGAGGAGAGAGGCATAGAATGTCCTCATATGTCACTGTCTGTTAATGCTGGTGCTCAATGCCTCCATGAAGTGATTCTTTACTTTCTCAAGATCACAGCGCTCAGAAGAGAGAGTGAAAATTGAGAGGTCATGGGGGAAGCATAGGGTTGGCCTCCTGTCTGTCTGTGTGACCTTGGATGTCACCTCATCTCCCTAATCTGCACCGGAGCCCTCCTCCTGCCTTTGTTGACTGTAAAACTCTCTACAAACATGAGCTGTTGTTATATTTCTTTCCTAGGTGCCTAGAAGGACTCCACAGAATACTTCCGAGAAATAAATTAGGTTTTTATCTGCCCCACAATAGGTGAACAAAGTGTAATTGACTTTCCTAACTTTCAACCAGGTGTTTTGAGTGAAAGACATGATAGGTTCCCTTTGAGTCCCTTCAATATTCTGGAAACATTTGAACAAAACTCCTTTACCATTATAGAGTGATGCCCAGTACAAAACATTACCCTGACACTAATTAAACAGATGTGAAGGATGCACCCTCACTGGACAGCCTGTGTATCTCTGGGACAGACCCAGACCCAGAGCAGTGGCAAGCTCGGTACTGGGCAGGGCTTGGAGCCAGCCAAGGTCCTGGGGTGGGGTCTTCCCAACGAGTGAGGTGGAGAAAGATGTGTCCTAACCTGAGACACATGAGGCCCTGGAGGAAGGAAGACTTCATGGTGACTGTCTTAGTGTCCTAGGGCTGACGAATCAAAATACTACAAGTTTGTTAGTTGCCATCGAGTCAGCTCCAACTCATGGCAGCCCCATGTACAACAGAACAAAACACTACCCAGTCCTCCACCATCTTCTCGATCGTTGGTGTGCTCAAGTTCTTGGTTTTGGCCACTGTGTATTTTGTGCACCTTCCAACCTAGGGGCTCACCTTCCAGCAATATATCGGACAATGTTCTGCTGTGACTCATAAGATTTTCATTGGCTGATTTTCAGGACTAGATTACCAGCCCGTTCTTCCTAGCCTGTCTTAGTCTGGAAGCTCTGCTGAAAACCTGTCTACCATGGGTGACCCTGCTGGTATTTGAAATACCAGTGGCATAGCTTCCAGTATCACAGCAACATGTAGCCACCACAGTACGACAAACTGACAGACAGGTGGTGAGGTGGAGGACTTTAAAAAACAAAAAATTTTTTTCACAGTTCTGAAAACTACACGTCCATATCAGGATCTAAGCTGTGTTGATTCCTTTGAGAAAGGAACTGTTCCGTGCCTCTCTGCTAGCTGCTGATGATCCTTGGCGTTCCTTTGCTGCTTATAGATGCGTCTTCACGTGATCACATCCCCGTGTGTGACTCTGTCTCTGTGCCTGTGTTCCTCTCTTTAACAGACACCAGTCATACAGAACAAGGAACCACCCCACTCCAGTATGACCTCGTTAACCTAACTGATCACATCTGCAAAGAGAAGCTCTATTTCCTCAAACAAGGTCACATTCACAGATACTGGGGGAAGACATATCTTTCTGGGGGACACAGTTCAGTCTATAACAGTGACCTTGGGCTTCCATGATGATGCACAGGCATCAGGGACAGAGGGACTGTGGACTGGCCTCCTGAGAGAGAGTCTGAGAGCAGAGTTCAGGTGTATTGTAGTGGGAGGGACCTTTGGAGGGCTTTCAGGTCCAGCTCAAACACTCGTATGTCAGGTGGGGCTTGGATTTCCCCAGAGAGGGAGGATGGGGTTCAAGGACACCCAGTAAGAGAGTAGCAGAGAGACAGTGGGGCCTCGTGTCCTTGTCTGCACTTGACATCCTTCCTGTCACCTGCCATTCACCAGCTTCAGAGCAGAATTGGTGATTGAGCCCTCCCATCAGGGGCAGCCACTACATGCCAAGAGGCCCCAGACCTAGTCCTCCCTAAGACCCCCTAGGCCCCATTTACTGCATGTCCTGGAGAAAGGAGAGTAGGCTTGGGGCAACGCAGGTCTGGCCTCACTCCTGAGCCAGCTGCTCCATCCACATGGAGCTTCGTGTGCAAAAAGCAAAAGCTCACGATGCTCCTCCATCTGCACAGTAGGCACACAGCAGCATCCACAGCCTTCTTCCTCCCCTCCTGCCTAATTAGAATTCAAGCAGAACCACCCAGAAAAAATCTCAGGAAAATCGCCAGCTCCGTGATCGCCTCCAATGGCACAATTTAGAGCAATTTTGCCGAGCGAGCAGAACAATCAGAGGAGACTAAAGGAGGGTGGGTGGTGAAGAAACTTCTTTTTAAAAATTGCTCAGGCAAATGGTGTGTGCCATAGCAGCATGACTTATTTGCGGTTCGATGTTCCCAGATGGCCATTTTTCATTTGTGTAAGGGAGGAGAGAGTTGGCGAGAGCCCAGAGACCTCACCAAGCATTTTGACGATTGATTTTTTGGAACTCTTTGACTAATGGGGCCATTTGGCACCAGGATCGTGCAGGATCTCGCAGAATCTCAACTCAGGTGCTGAAATGTGAGGCATGCACTGAAATGTGGGTTCCTACGTTACTGGGATGGGAAAGAAGTGTCCAAATATATACCTTCTCTTAGGTAGGGATAGCCTCTCAAAGCAAGTGGTTGTTGTTGGGCGCTGTCAAGTCGATTCTGACTCACAGTGAACCCATGTGATAGAGTAGAGCTGCCCCACAGGGTTTTCTAGGCTGTTATCTTCACCAGATCTTTCTCCCTCAGAGCTGATGGGTGGGTTCGAACCAACAACCTTTTGCTTAGCAGCCAAGCACCTGTTTGTGCCAGCAGATCTCCTTTCAATGCAGGTAATGCATCTCATTTTTAAACCAGTAGATAACACCCAGTAATATTTTAGAAATGTCTTACACATGTAAAAATGAAAATAAGTGATAATGTTACAGTCCCTACACACATCATCCTGATGTAATCCTGGATACTTACACAGCAAGGCATGGCTTCATCTTGGCTGGTCACTGTCCCCTGACTAGTAGATGCTTGAGGTTGATGGATATTGACCCACTGGGAGGCTGAAAAGCCAGAGAACCAGGAGCTTTGAAGATGAGGGAAGAACCAGGGAGAAATGTGGGCAGGCAGGTCATGAGAGACAGCAGAGGGTCCACTGGCCCCAAGGGCAGGGCTTGGGGGAGGAGTTGTACTTCAAGGAACAGACCTCAAGTCAGCCCCAGAGGATTTTCCTCACAGTCAAGATGGCCCCAGTAGGAATCAAGCTGTCCTGAGAAAGAGTGAGCCCTGGTTCCTGGAAAGACTACAGTACTCCTGGTGTGGCTTTGACATAGGAGTCACGACAGGAACGGGGCCAGTGCTGTCTGTAACTAGATCTCAGTGACTCTTCTCAACAAACACTTCAAACCAAAACCAAACCAGTTGCCATTGAGTCAACTCAGACTCATGGTGACCCATTGTGTCAGAGTAGAAAATCTCTGTATAGGATTTTCAGTGGATGATTTTTTGGGTCTTTCTTCTGAGGCACCTCTAGACAGACTCCAACCTCTAGCCACTCAGTTAGCAGCCAAGCACATTCACTGTTTGCACCACCAAGGGACTGATTGTTGTTGTTAGGTGTGGTCAAGTCAGTTCCAACTCATAGTGACCCTACCTGTGTACAACAGAACGAAACACTGCCTGCCCCTGCGCCATTCTCAAAATCTTTGTTATGCTTCACTCCTTGTTGCGGCCACTGTGTCAGTTCACCCGGTTGAGGGTCTTCCTCTTTTTTGCTGAACCTCTACTTTATCAAACATGATGTCCTTCTCCAGGGACTGGTCCCTCCTGGTAACATGTCCAATGTACATAAGACAAAACCTTGCCATGCTCATTTCTAGGGAGCATTCTGGCTGTACTTCTTCCAAGAATGGCTTTTTCATTTTTCTGGCAGTCCATGGTATATTCAATATTCTTTGCTAACACCATAATTCAAAGATGTCAATTCTTCTTCGTTCTTCCTTACTCATTATCCAGCTTTCCCATGCATGTGAAGAGATTGAAAATACCATGGCTTGGGTCAGGCGCACCTTAGTCCTCAAAATGACACCTTTGTTTTTCAACACTTTAAAGAAGTCTTTTGCAGAAGATTTGACCAGGGCAACACATCATTTGATTTCTTGACTGCTGCTTTCTTGGGCCAATGACTGTGAGTCAAAGTAAAACGAAATCCTTGACAACTTCAATCTTTTCTCCGTTATTACAATTGCTTATTGGTCCACTTGTGAGGGTTTTTGTCTTCTTTGTGTTGAGTGCAATCCATACTGAAGCAGTAGCCTTTGATCTTCATCAGTAAGCGCTTCAAATCCTCTTCACTTCCAGCAAGCAAGATGGTGTCATCTGCACATCACAGGTTGTTAACGTGTTTTCCTCCAATCCTGATGCAGCATTCTGCTTCATAAAGCCCAGCTTCTCTGATTATTTGCTCAGCATAGAGATTGAATAAGTATGGCGAAAGGACGCAGCCTTGATGCACACATTTCCTGACTTTAAACCACACAATATTCCCTTATTCTGTCCAAACCATGGCCTCTTGATCTATGTACAGGTTCCTCATGAGCACAATTAAGTGTTCTAGAATTCCCATTCTTCCCAATGTTACCCATAATTTGTTGTGATCCACACAGTCGAATGCTTTTGCATTGTCAATAAAACACAGGTAAACATCTTTCTGTTATTCTCTGCTTTCAGCCAGGATCCATCTGACATCAACACCAATGATGTCCCTGGTTCCAAGTCCTCTTCTGAATGTGGCTTGAATTTCTGGCAGTTCCCTGTTAATGTATTTCTGCAACTGCTTTTGAATGATCTGCAGCAAATTTTACTTCTGTGTGACGTTAATGATATTTTGCATTCTGTTGCATTACCTTTCTTTGGAATAGGCTTAAATATGGACCTATTCCAGTCTGTTGGCTGAGTAGCTGTTTCCCAAATTTCTTGGCATAGTTGAGTGAGCACTTCCAGCGTTGCATCCATTTGTTGAAACATCCCCATTGGTATTCCGTCTATTCCTGGAGCCTTGTTTTTTCAAATGCCTTCAGTGCAGCTTGGACTTCTTCCTTCAGTACTATCAGTTCTCGAGCCTATGCTACCTCCAGAAATGCTTGAATGTCGAACAATTCTTTTTGTGTATTCCTTCCACCTGCTTTTGATGCTTCCTGAGTTGTTCAATATTTTGCCCACAGGATACTTCAAAATTGCAACCCTGGTCTTGAAGTTTTTCTTCAGTTCTTTAAGCTTGAGAAATGCCACACGTGTTCTTCCGTTTTTGTTTCCTAACTGCAGGTCTTTGCACATTTCATTATAATACTTTGTCTTCTTGCATTGTCCTTTGAAATCTTCAGTTCAGCTCTTTTACTTCGTATTTTCTTCAGTTCGCTTTAGCTACTCTAAATTCAAGAGCAAGTTTCAGAGTCTCTTCTGACATCAGTTTTGGCCTTTTCTTTCTCTCCTTTCTTTTTAATGACCTTTTGCTTTCTTCATTATGAAATCCTTGATGTCATCCCACAGTTCATCTGGTCTTTAGTCATCAGTGTTCAATGAGTCAAATCTATTTTTGAGATGGTCTCCAAATTCAGGGGGAATATACTCAAGATCATGTTTTGGTTCTCATGTACTTGTTTTAATTTTCTCCAACTTCAACTTTCCTATGAGCAATTCATAGTCTATTCTTTTGCCGGGCCTTAACCTTATTCTGATGGATGATCTTGATCTTTTCCATCATCTCTTTCCACATATGTAGTTGATTTAACTGCTGTGTTTTCCATCTGGTGAAATCCACGTGTATAGTCACCATTTATGTTGTTGAAAAAAGGTATTTGCAATGAGTATGTCCTTGGTCTTGCAAAATTCCATCATGAGATCTCTGGCGTTGTTTCTATCACCAAGACCATATTTTCCAACTACAAATCTTCTTTTTTTTTTCCAATTTTTGCATTCTAATCACTAGTAAATAGCAATGCATCTTGACTGCATGTGTAATCAATTTCAGACTACTGAATTTGGTAAAAATCTTCAATTTCTTCATCTTTGGCATTAATGACTGGTGCACAGATTTGAATAATAGTCATATTAGCTGGTATTCCTTGCAGGTATATGGAGGTTATCCTATCATTGACACCATTGTACTTCAGAATAGACCTTGAAGTGTTCTTTTTGATGATGAACGTGATGTCATTCCTCTTCAATTTGTCATTCCCAGCATAATAGACCATACTATTGTCTGATTCAAGATGCATTGGAAAAGTCTACTGCAAAAGACCTCTTTAAAGTGGTGGACAGCAAAGATATCACTTTGAGGACTAAGGTGCATGTGACCCAAGCCATGATATTTTCAAATGCCTCATAGGCATGCAAAACTGGAAAATGAATAAGAAAGAAGAAGAATTGATACCTTTGAATTATTGTGTTGGTGAAGAATAATGAATATATACCATGGATTGCCGAAGAACAAACAAATCTATCTTGGAAGAAGTACAGTCAGAATGCTCCTTAGAAACAAGGACAGCAATACTTCATTTCATGTACTCTGGACATGTTATCAGAAGGGACTAGTCCCTGGAGAAGGACATCATGCCCAGTAAGGTAGAGGGTTCAGTGAAAAAGAGGAAGACCCTCTATGAGATGGATTTACACAGTGGCTGCAACAATGGGATCAAGCATAGCAATGATTGTGAAGATGGTACAGGGCTCAGCAGTATTTCCTTCTGTTGTTCATGTGTTGAGTATGAGTCAGAACCAACTCTGTGACACCTAACTAATATCGTATTCTTTGTATCCTGGAAATTGCTACTGTACTTTGGAAAGAGAAATCATTATCCAGTCAATAGCCATTCTCAAACTTATTATAAAACAATGGCAGCATGGGAAGCTCCTGTTGTGTAGCTGGTACCCAGTGCTTCCATACCCTCCATGTCACTCAACTTGAAGTGTTTCGACTTGTTCAGGAGCTCAGAATTGCAACCCTAAAGGAGGTGATTGTCCCATGAGGCCACACATGCTGTTTGCTTCCCAGCCTGGTGACTACCTAGCTGGGCTTCTGCAAAGTCTGAAAAGTCCCTGGGAAGAACAAGGCTTCAAAGATCCTGATGAAATGAGTACTACCACAGTCCTGGCATTTGAAGTTACTACAGAAGCAAGAACGACCAGCATTACTTGGCACTCTTTGGACTGACTGAGGACCAGATATGAGAAGATGTTCCCCATCATTCCTACATGTCAGCAACCATCACCCTTCACCAGAATGTCCTTCCTGGATTGCTCTCCAAGGGCTGCTGTAACGAAGGTCACAAGCTGAGGGGCTCAGAACAACAGAAATTGATTCTCTCACAGTTCTGGAGGCCAGAACTCTGAAATCAGGGTGTCAGTGGGGCTCTAGGGGAGGATTCTTCCTTGCCTCTTCCAGCTTCTGGTCGCCTCAGGTGTTCCTTGGCTTGTGGCCATGTCACTCCAACCTCTGCCTTTATCCTCACAGGGCATCATCCCTCTGTCTCTCTTTTAAGGACACCAGTCATTGGATATAGGGCCCACCCTATGCCAGTATGACTGTCTTAGTTTCCTAGTGCTGCTATAACACAGATACCCAAGTGAGTGGCTTGAAAGAAGAGAAATTTATTTTCTCACAGTTCAGGAGGCTAGAAATCCAAATCAGGGTGTGGGCTCTAGGGTATGGTTCTCTGTCTCTCTCTTTCTCTGTTGGCTCTGGGGGAAGGTCCTTGTCTTAGCTTCCATAGCCTCAGTGTTCCTCAATCCCTTGGCAGTATCCATGTGGCATCTACCCCCTCTCTTCCACCTTACCATTTATGCTCCCTTCTTTCTGTGTCTATGTTTCTCCTTATACCTAGAAGTAATTAGGCTTATGACATATCTTACACTGATATAGCCTCATTAACATAAAAAAGAAATCCTTGTTTCCAAACAGGATTACATCCACAGAATAGGGGTTAAGATTCCAACTCATACTTTGGGGGAGACACAATTCAGTCCATAGCAATGCAATGGCCTCATGTTATCTTTGCTAATTATATCTGCAAAGACCCTATTGTCAAACAAGGTCACATTCATAGGTACTGGGGGTTAGGACGTGGGCATGTCTTTGGGGGGACACAGCTCAACCCCCAAGAGTTCCTGAGATTTTGTCTTTGGAAGTGATGGTTATGAGACCATTTCTCTGTGCTTCTAAAGCAGTTGAGAATGCCAGTGCACAGGAAGTGAGGAATAAATCCTATGCTTCTTAAAGCTTTAATCCAACAATTTGCACAATTAGAGGTCCCACAAAATGGGAAATGGGCTGCACACTTCCTTCACAGGCTGGTGTAAGGGTCTGTGGAGCAGTGTGTGTTGGCCACACCAGGACAAGTAAAGGAACATACTGCAGTCCATATAAACAATTACTTTCTCATAACACTCTTAGGGAAATGAACTGGAAGCTGAATAATGAAATAGCCTTTTCATCACATCTAATTACACTCTTCTGTTGGAGACTGGGTAACAACACAGAAGTCAGGTGAACTTGAATTAGCACTTGTCTACAACACTGACAACTGACCCCTTTTTCTAATGTATGGAATGGTGATGGCCAGCAGTGGGTGTCTCAGTCTCCTACTGTTGCTGTAACAGAAATGGCACAAGTGGGCGACTTTAAGGAACAGATATTTGTTTTCTCACAGTTCAGGAGGCTAGAATTCCAAATTCAGGGCACCAGCTCTAGGGGAGGCTTCCTCTGTCAGCTCTGGGGAAAGCATTTGTCTCTTTTCTGTTCTTCAGTTCCTTGTTGATCTTCAGGCAGCATCAATCTTCCTCATTTGGTGTTTGCTTGCTTCTGTACTTATTGTTGTTAGGTGCCTCCAACTCATAGCGACCCCGTGTGACAGAGTAGAACTGCCCCATAGGGTTCCCTCTGCTGTAGTCTTTACAGGAGCAGGTTGCCAGTTCTTTTCTTCTATGGAGCCATAGGTGAGTTTGAACTGCCAACCTTTGGGTTAACAGCCTAGCACTTAACCATTGCACTACCAGGGCTCTTTTTCTTTGCCTAATCTACTCCTTTTGTATTTCAAAAGTGATTGGTTTAAGACACACCTTACACTGATATGACCTCATTAACATAACAAAGGAAACTCTATTCCCAGATGGGATTACATTCACAGGTAAAGGGTTTAGAATTTACAACACATGTTTTCGGGAGGCACAATTCAGTCCACACCAGTAGAGAACAGACTCAGGGCTGAGTAGAGTGAAAGAAGGAAGTGGAGCAAACCTGGAAGGTGGTGCACAGTGCTGGCTAGAATGCAGAGGCCAGGGCCATCCAAAGGCCCACTCCCTTCTTGATCACTCCTTATCCCTTCTAGAGGCATGCGTACGCCAGGCACAGCCCAATACCCAAGGGAAGTGCTCCAGGAAGGGAGCCCCTCTGCTCATCCACCCCCTATCAGAGCTTGGCAATGGTGGACCTTGAAGAGCACAAGAGTGGCCTTGCTATGCAGACAAACAACTGCATTTAGACTCCAACCACGCAGGGCCTGTGACACAGCAGTGCTTGTAGATCTTTAGGGAAATTGAGAGTGTGGGGAGCATTCTCACTGGAGGAGGAGAGGTCCTGGTTCCAGCTGGCTTGCAGCCAAGTGGTATGGATTGAATTGTGTTCCCACCAAAATATGTATTGAAATCCAAACACTTATATATGTGGATGTGATACTGTTTGCAAACAGGGTTTTCTTTGTTATGTTAATTAGACCTTCCAAATCTGTTTTGGAAGAAGTATAGCCAGAATGCTCCTTAGAAGCAAGGATGGCAAGACTTTGTCTCACATTCTTCGGACATGTTATCAGGATGCACCAGTCCCTGGAGAAGGACACCATGGTTGGTAAAGTAGTTTTTTTTAGGTGCCATTGAGTTAGTTTCAACTCATTGTGACCCTATAGGACAGAGTAGAACTGCCCCATAGGATTTCCAAGGAGCAGCTGGTGGATTTGAACTGCCGACCTTTTGGTTAGCAGCCCCACTCTTAACCACTATGCCACAAGGGTCAGTGAAAAAGAGGAAGACCTTCAACAAGATGAATTGACACAGTGGCTGCAACAATGGGGTCAAGCATAACAATTGTGAGGATAATATAGGACTAGGTATTGTTTCATTCTGTTGTACATAGGGTTATTATGAGTCAGAACTGACACAATGGCAACAAACAGCAACAAATATGGTGGGTCCTAAATACAATCTCTTCTGAGCTGAACACCAGTCATTGGATGGCCCGGCTGAAAGCAGGTATCTGGTTAGGAAAACATGGCCACAGTCTGGGAGACAGACGTGGGAATCTTGAATGACAAGGGGCCATCCAAGGAGAGATCCTAGCTTGGTGGTTTAGGCTGGGCCTTCTTTACTTCTGAGTGTCCTCTGTGTCCTGCTGAAGTCATGCTTAGGGGCACTGATGAAGAAACATGCCTGAACCAGGCGGGCCCAGCTGGCATTGCCACCCCAGGGACTGAACCGCAATGAGCCTCTCACCTGGGCGTTCCAGCACCTTCCCATGCTGACCCAGCTGCCTGCCTCTCCTCACAGCCTCCTGTCTTCCAAAGAGTAGTCTGTCGGCGGTTGTGTGTGTCAGACAGCTGTTGTGTGTTCACCCTGGAGCGAGTGGCACTTCATGGTGAGTGAAGTAATTGTTCGACATGGCTTCTGTCACATTACTTTATTTTTATGATGTGCTTTTGATGGGAGGCATATTCCCCATGCATGTTATTGATGGCCCATGTGAATTTGCATTAAAAATATCTGGAGAATGTGACTCGAGTTGGCCCCAGCTTGCCAGGTTCTCTGCTGCAGCTGGATGTTGGGGCAGAAAAGACGACTCAGGTCCATGTTGGGCTGGACCCATGCCCACACTGAGGTACACCCAGAGATGGGTAACACCCTGCCCCCAGCTGAAGGAGCCCTCCTCCGTGGGGCAGAGTTCGGGCAGAGGGGAGTGAACTGTACTTGGTTCTGGTGAAGCTGTATAAGGACATAGGGTATGTGGCTTGTTCTGATCAGGGGTTGGACCTGGCTCTGTAAAGGACAGACACCTGAGCTGATCCTGAAGGACAATGAGCAGATTTGCGTGAGCAGAAATGAAGACAGGAAGCACTGGGCCAAGAGAGCTTCTTCCCAGGAACCACCTGACATGCCAGCAGGTGGGGACTGAAACTGCAACTCAAGGTGAGGTCAGATGGGAAGGGGCCCAAAGGTGAGGCTAAGCACTTTGGGCTGTATTCAGAAGAAAATATTTAAAAGGCATGTGAGCTAAATCTTTGCCTGGGAGTGGTTGCTGTTACTGGTGAGAAAAGAACCATGCCTTACCTGGTTTCCCCTTTATTAACATCTCACATTACCTAAAATGTTGCATTAACTAAGATGTCAAGGTCAGTGCATTACTATTGGATGTCACCAGTTTCCCCATTATTATCTTTTTTCTTTCAATCTAGGACCAGATCGCATTTAGTCATCACATTTCCCAGGTCTCCTCTGTGACAATTTTCAGTCCTTCCTTGTTTTTCATGACTTAGACACTCTTGAGGTGCACTGGTCAGGTCTCCTGAAGAATGTCCACCAATCTGGGTTTGTCTGATGTTTTCTCATGGTTTGACTAGGTTTATGGGTTTTTGGAAAGAAGATCACAGAAGTGAAGTGCCCTTCAGTACATCATATCCATTGTTGTTGTTGTTGTTATTGTTAGGTGTCATTGAGTTGGTTCTGTCTCATAGTGACTATGCACAACAGAACGAAACACTGCCCAGTCCTGTGCCATCCTTACAATCATTGTTATGCTTGAGCTCATTGTTGCAGCCACTGTGTCAATCCACCTCATTGAGGGTCTTCCTCTTTTCTGCTGACCCTGTACTCTGCCAAGGATGATGTCCTTCTCCAGGGACTGATCCCTCCTGACAACATGTCCAAAGTATGTAAGACGCAGTCTCGCCATCCTTGCCTCTAAACATTCTGGCTGCATAGGTACATTATATCCACATCAAATCACTGGCGATATCCACCTTCATCACTTAGTTAAGGTGGGGTCTTCCGGGTTTCTCCTTGTAAAGTTACTATTTTCCCCTTTCCATATTCTGTTCTTTGGAAGCAAGTCACTAAGTCTAGCCTACACTCAAGGGAGTGTGAGTTGTGGAAATTAAGCTCTACCTACTGAAAGAGGGGGTATTTGCATATATTATTTGTAATTGATGACATTAATCAAGGACCCAAATCCAGCCAGGACAGAAGGAAATTCTGTCCCTAGACTTTTGAGTTATGTGGGTTACTGTATTCCTTTATATTAAGAAAAAAGTTAAGTAAATTTCAGTAGCTTTCTGTCACTTGTAGCTGAGTCATGACAATATACTTGGATTTTGTGACACAAGTCTCTAGGCTCTCATATTTCTTAGGGTACAAGTTAACTGCTAAACCTGAAAGACTGCTATGTAAAACTATCCTAAATAAGATGAACTTGTCACTTATTTCTCATATGAAAGCCTGGGTTGGTGGCACAGGGAGGATGTAACAAATGCACAGTCATCAGGTCTGTTTCCTCCCATCTTGCTGAGTCAGAAACCATCCTCAACATGGGGCTTGTAGCTCAAAATCTAAGATGACTTCTGTGTTCCCACAAATATGTTGCCTCCCAACCAACAAGACTGAGAATTTGAAAGCTATACGTATAACTTCTCTACCATTTTCCAAAACTTGATCTTGCGGTAGTACAAAAAGTGTGATAAATGGGGCCTCTGTAGAAAAACATGTGCTTAACAAAAAATACCATTTCCAGTGAGAAGGGTGTGTGTCTCTGGATTTTCTGCCTCTTGCTTTCATTGCTCTTCTTCTCAACAGATCCAATGGCATCTCCCTTTGGAAAATCAATGTCAACTCACCTACCAAAATCCAGTATCAACTCCCCCTCTCTTTTCAGCTCACTTAGTTCATCCCTATCTCCAAAGCCTCCCCTACATCTTGTCTCCTGGTGGAAGACCCCCGTAGGGAAATATGTCTATGTTTTGTGTCCTTCAACAAACAATAAGAAGCCAATGTGTGCCCACATGGTGTCATCTTTAGCCCAGGTTTAGACTCACTCTGTATATGATTCTTAGGAATTCTAACCCTTGCTTATGGTAGGAACTACTTCTTGTCTGCAGATACCTCTCAGAGCTCTCTCTCAATTTTTGAAATCTCTTCTGACCTTAAGACTTGTCTAGTTAATAACTAGAAGGAGTTAGTTTAATGTCCCAATAGCACTTCAAGCTCCATGTGTCCAAAACTAAGTTCCTTATCTTTCCACAAATCTGTTCCTCTCCTCCATCCTTGTCTCCAGGAAGGATTGACTATATTGCCTACCCCCTCACTCAAGATGGAAGCCTGACTCATCTTGATCCCGCATATCCTCACACCAACTCCCAACCAACAGTCAATCATCAAACCTTGAAAACTCAATTTCTCAGCATCTCTTGACTCTGCTTCCTGCTGTCCCTAAAATCACCACCTGAGTCAGGCTCTCATTGTCTCTTGTTGACAAATTGAAGCCTCCAGTCATGATGCCCTGTAACCACCCTCCATATCAGAGGGGTCTTCCCAAAATATCTAGAACAGTGGTTAGGGGGGAGTGTCAGGCTTATGTTTAGCCATTCCTGGTGATACCTCTTATAAGCTTGGTAAGTTAGTTAGCTTCTCTGGACCTCCATTTCCTCATTCATAAAATGAGGACTATTTACAGTGTCTATCACCTAGAGGGAAACCCTGGTGGTGTAGTGGTTAAGTGCTATGGCTGCTAACCAAAGGGTCGGCAGTTCAAATCCATGAGGCGCTCCTTGGAAACTCTATGGGGCAGTTCTACTCTGTCCTATAGGGTTGCTATGAGTTGGAATTGACTTAAAGGCACTGGGTTTGGTTTGGTTTTGGTATCACCTAGGGGGTCTGAAGATCAAGTCAGTTGATACATGTAAAACTACCTAGAACAGTAGCTGGCATAGGAAGTCACCAATAAACATTAGGTTTAAAAATAATCATTGTGTTAATTTAAAACCCTTGAGCAGCTTCCACCTTCTGTAAAGGCCACGTTCTTTCTGACACTTTACCACACAGTTGCCATTTAGTCAATTCTAACTCATGGTGAACCTACGCATATCAGAGTAGAAGTGTGCTCCACAGGGTTTTCAAGGCTGCGACCTTTTGGGAGCAGATAACCAACCCTTTATTTTGAGGTGCCTCTGAGTAGACCCGAGCTACCAACCTTTCAGTAAGTAGCCAAGAGCTTAACCTTTTGCAATACTTGGGACTCTGTTGTCTTGGCCCCTCCATAAATTTCCAGTTTCATCCTCTGCTCCCATCAGAACTTCATTCTCCAACCAACACTAAGTGTTGACATGTCCCTGAACATAGCAAGCGATCTGCTGACTCTTATCTGTCACTTAACGTTCAGGTCACACCACCTCTATGAATCTGTTCTACAGAAAAGCTCACATATGTGCACAAACACATGCACACCCACACACACAGACACTCCTGAAGGAGCCAAACCCTTGGAAACAGTGGAAGTACCCATTAAGAGAGGAGTGGATAAATGAGCTCTGCTCTATGGCACAGTGCACACTCTGCAGCTGTTAAAAAGAATGAGATCGATCCATGATGTGGTGGTAGATGCTTAACAGCCACTGCTCCTGGGAGGTTCGGGGACTGGCTTGTCATGTTTGATGGTTTCTGTAGTGTCAATATTTCCACCATAGCAGTGCACTGCCAGATAGACCTGAAGACACTGAAGCACCTCAAAGGCATGTTGTGGGGCTATTAGTTTAACATGGTCTTGTTTCTGTAGGGTCCCACTGGTCCAGAAACAGACAACATGTGCATATGTCCTTTATTTAGGGTACACCTAATAACTAAGACAGCTGAGGTGCTGTTGTCTCAGGAGGCTTTCTGGGTCTGAATACAGACCTCCGTATATCATAAATTATGTTTGTTTTTCTTCCCACCAGTCTGTAACTTCATAAGGCAAGCCCAAGGAGCAGGGGGAGGGTCGTGTTCTTTTTTTACTTAATTCCCAGAGCCTACACCATGGCACCACCACCTGTTGGTTTGTCGTACTGTGGTGGCTTGCATGTTGCTGTGATGCTGGAAGCTATGCCACCAGTATATCAAGTGCCAGCAGGGTCACTCATGGTGGACAGGTTTCAGCAGAGCTTCTATGCTAGGGAGGCCATGTGCTTCCAGAAATCAGTCAATAAAAATCTTATAGATCACATCAGAACTTTATCTGACTTGCTTTATGTCATCAACAGGGATTAATAGCTGGAGGAAAACTTGGCGAAGTGGAGGGCCAGTAATTGCGAGGAAGGACCCTCAGTGAGATGGATTGCCACAATAGCAACAATATGGACTCAAACATGTTGGCAATTATGAGAATGACACAGAACTAGGCAAAGTTTTGCTCTGTTGTACATAACGTCACCATGAGTCAATGGTAGCTGCGTATCTCTACACCATGACATGGCTACCAGGAAGCCTTTCATTGAAGGCTCCTGAGTTTGGAAGCCCTAAATTTACCCATCAAAAGACTCAATGGTATCTCCCTACAGAAAACCAACTTTAATTAACCCGTAATTAATCCAGAGTCAACTTTCCCTCTCTCCTTGGCTTGATTGGTTTATCCCTATCTCCACAGCCTCCCCTATGTCTTATCTCCTGGTGGAAGACCTCCATGGGGAAATATATCTATAGTCTGCCTTCTTCAACAGCCAGTGAGAAACCAGTCCTGATTTTCCACTGACCAGGGGCCAGTCAATGACAAAATTCAGAAGGCCCACAGTGCTCAGAAGCTACATCATTGATTATCCTGAAAATCTCCCGGGAGTTGCCCAATCCACAGAGCCCTGGCCTCTGTTCCCTTCTTTGGCTGGATTCTGAGATAGCATCTGATGGGCAGTGACAAAGGAGGACCCATTTGAGAGACAAGGAGAACCAGCCAATCAGAAATATTGCTTTACAACTTATATGCTGGATATTTCTATTTTGTCACATCCTTTTTCAGTATTAAATCTACTAAGCTGCTCTGTCTTCCTAGATGAGGATTTGGAACCAGCCACAGACGGGAGTGAGCTTGACTTTGGAGCAAAGACTTAATCCCCTACAGCCAAAATTCAGAGAAGAACCATGACAGGGTCCCTTCACATCCTCAGTGGCCAACAAGCTGGGATATGGGGCTGGTGGTATTTCCCCGTTTCACAGATTAGGAAGCAGAAGCAGTACTTACTTAGCAGGCATGGTGAGATGCAGAGTGAAAACAAAAACACAGCTCTCTCAGACTCCAAATTCTGTGTTTCTTATGATAATTTCTATTTCCTTCTTGCCATTCAGTATCCAGCAAAGGGTTGGGAGCTGCCTTAGCCCCTAGTGCTGCTGTAACAGACATACAGGGTCTCGTCTGTGTTGATTCCTTCCTTATCAGTAGCCCCGGGTGTTGTTTGGTTACTTGGCTTGTAGAAGATCCCCATGTGGAGTCTGTCTCCCCCTGTGTGTGTCTCTGTGCCTATTTTTCTCTTTTTATAACCCAGAAACGATTAGGTTTAGGACTCACCCTACACTGATATGATCCCATTCACACGATAAAGAAAACCCAAACAGGATTACATCCACAGGTATGGGGGTAGGATACCAACACATATTTTAGGGGGAACACAATTCAATCCCTAACAGGAGCAGAGCTGTGGATCTAAAATGCTGGTAATTTTAATATAATGTGTTGAATCCAGGCTGATGTCATAGTACTGCGATCATTCCAGTTGACATGTGTCCTAGTTATCTAGAGCTACGGTAATGGAAATATCACAAGTGTGTGGTTTTAAAGAACAGAATTTTATTTTCTCTTAGTTTAGGAGGATAGAGGTCCAAATTCAAGGCACTAGCCCTAGGGGAAGGCTTTTCTCTCTGTGATGGCTCAGGGGGAAAATCATTGTCTCAACTTCTCTAACCCCAGCATTCCTGGGTTCCTTGGAGGTTTCTGTGTGGCATCTACCTTCCCCCATTCATGCTTGCTCCTTTCTGTGCCTAATCAGCTCTTTTTATATCTCAAAAGTCATTAGGATTTAAGGCATACCCTACACTGATATGGCCTCATTAACAAAACAAAAAAACAAAAAACCCTATTCTCAAACAAGATTACATCCACAGCTACAGGGTTTAGTACTCCAACACATATTTTTGGGTACCACAATTCAATCCATAGCAACATGGAGACCCAAACTTTCCATCTTGGCCAAGCTAAGACAAAGTATTCTGCAAAATCCTTGTTGCTGTCCAAGGTACCAGGCTTGGGCAGGGATACTATCCGATTGGTTTTCAAGTTCTCCGGAAATAGGAGTCTTAAGACAAGCAGCACAACCCTGGCTTCCTACATCTTGATGCAGAGGGCACTGGGGTGAAAGGGGCACTGCGGAGGCTGAGTGCAGATCTGACTGCATGCACATTCCCACCCAAAAAGAATTAACTCGCTTCCCCTTCCCAACAATCAGCTCATCAATCAGTGGCACACCAGAGGCCAGTTGCAGCTGTTCCATGCAAACATCTATCCTTCTTTCTGAAACGGTTTCATCATTATCCCGTGTCATGATTATTTTGACAGGATAATTTGAAAGATAACTTATTGAGCATTTAGTCATATTTGTCAAATAAACAATAGAAAACAGTCTGTTTCCTCTCAGTCACCAAGTTCTTTGCCCGCAGATTTCAGGATTTATGGCAGACAGAGCAGATTCATGGTTCCCTCCCGATGAAAGCAACAACTGTGGGCGAAGACAGGGATTGGAGCTGGCCTCAGGCAAAATTTTGAGAAGGAGATGTTTGTCTTCCAAAAATGTTGTCCACCCTTCTGGAGCCCCTTTCTGTAGGCAGACATAGCATTGCTGGGAAATTTTAACATTCACACATTCTCCACCCTCAGTATGAAGGTCAGTTGCTGGATAACACATTGCTCCCACATGACCAGTGACTTACTGACCTCATTCCTGTCCCTGCATGTGCGGAGATCAGGACTTTCCTCCTCAACACTCCTCCAGTGCTCCTGCCCTGTCGTTGTTGTTAGTTACTGTCAGTTAACTCCAACTCATAGCAACCTTATGTACAACAGAACAAAATGTTACTTGGTCCTACGCCATCTACACAATCATCAGTATGTTTGGGCCCATTGTTTCAGCTGCTGTGTAAATGCATTTCATTGCGGGTTTTCTCATTTTTGCTGGCCTTCTACTTTACTAAACATAATTTCCTTTCCTAGTGATTGGTGCTTCCTGATGGCATGTCCAAAATAAGCAAACCAAAGTTTCACCATCCTAGCTTCTAAGGAACATTTGAGTCGTATTTCTTCTAAGACGGATTTATTTGTTCAGTATTTTTGGGCAATATCACAGTTTAAACACATCAATTCCTCTGTCCTCCTTTTTCATCGTCCAGCTTTCACATGCATATTAGGCAATCAAAAAGACCTTGGCTTGGACTAGGCACACCTTAGTCATAAAAGTGACATCTTTGCTTTTTTTTTTTAAGATTTTAAGGAAGTCTTTTGTTTCTGGGAAACTCTGGTGACTTAGTGGTTAAGAGCTGCGGCTGCTAGCACCATGTGCTCCTTGGAAACTCTATGGGGCAATTCTACTCTGTCCTACAGGGTCGCTATGAGTCAGAATCGACTCGTCGGCAACAGGTTTTTTTTTGTTTTTTGTTTTTTGTTTTGCAGAATTTTTCAGTGAAATATGTCATTTGATTTTTTGACTGCTGCTTCCATGGCCATTGATTGTTGATCTAAGTAGAATTAAATCCTTGACACCTCCAATCTCTTCACCATTTATCATGATGTTATTTATTGGCACCCACCCTACACATAAGGAACTTGGATCAATTCTGCAGTCCTACTGTCACCCATCATGCATCACTGCTGACTATGGCCACAGACAACCACTGGGCATCTACCGGGGCCAACCACAGATGGATTCTGGGGCTCAGAGAGAGAAACAAGGCTGCCTTCCAGCAGCTCAGTGCTTGTTGGAGGGAAGAGAAGCCAACCTTCTGTGATGAGGACACAGGGCAGATACCACAGGGATGCTGAGGCTCAGGCCTCAGGAGAGAGGGCCAAAGAGCTCTTTCAGAGGAGGCCTAGCTGCAGGTGATGGATAAAATAGATTGAGCTCGATGGAGAGAATGAAAGCCCAGTCCAGGCAGGGGAAATGGCACATACAGGTTGTCTCCAGTTGACTTTTCCAGTTTCTTCCAGTCCCACTCTCTCATGAATCCACCTCAATCAGGGCATTGTCCTAAACGCTCCCCTAAACAGCTCATGTCAAGGTGGCCCCTGGCCTGCCCATTGCTAACCCAGTGGCCAGTTCTTAGACCTCCCTGTGTGTGATCTCTCATCAGTATTTTGCACAGTTGATCACACCATCAGTTTGCAAATGGGCTCCCTTTATTCCCAGGACTCCGCTCTCTCCTGGCTCTCCCCAGTTTTACTGACCACTTCTTGGTCATTGAAGTGCTCCACTTCCACACTTAGCCTGGTCTCTTCTCACTCTGTGATCTTACCCAGCCACTTGGCTGTAAATGCCCACCATGTATTGACAACACACTTGGCATCTAACTGTCTTTCCCGACCCTGAAACCAACTCCCTACTTAACATCCATGAGATAGCCAAGAGGCATCTCCAACCACACACCCCAAACCCAACTCCTGACCTTGGCCCATTGAGCTTGTGCCCCTACACTCTCCCTGCCTCAGGAAATGGTAACTTCATAGCTCCCATTCTCTGAACTCCAAACCTCACTATCCAGTCCATCAACTAACTCTGGGGCTTCTACCTTCAGAATATGTACAGCATCTGAGCTCAGAGTTCCTAACCTGGGTTACTGCAAAGCTTCTAGTTGACCTCCCTGCCTCAGCCCTTACACCCATAGCTTATTTCTCAGCACTGAAGCCAAAGCAATACTTTTAAAACACAGGTCAGAGTGTGCCACACCTCAGCTCACAACTCCTCAGTGCTTCCCTTCCCCTAGGGAAGAAAGCCAGGTTCTGATGCTGGCCTACATGCCTTCCAAAGTCTGCCCTTCCTATCTGCCCTGACTCAATCATACTCCTGTGCTCATGTCCTCCTTCTCTCTGGTCCAGCCACTATGGTCTCCCTGAAGTTCTTCAATCATCCTGTATGTGCTTCTGGATTGGGCATTCCTGTGGTTGTTTTTCTGTATGCCTGGAACGCTCCTCCCCAAACATCTCCACAGCTCCTTTGTCATTGTGTTCTAGTCTGTGCTGCATGCCTCAGGAAGGTCTCCTCTGAGCACCCACTTTTAACTGCCATACCCACACCCCGGCACACCTTGCTCCTCTATGCTTTCTTTTTCTCCACAGAATTCATTATCTACTACTCCTTAAAAAAAAAACAAAAAAAACTCCTTATCACCTTATAATTTACTTATTTCACTTGTTTATCACCTACCCTCCAGAATGCAAGTTCCATGAAGTCAAGTTTTTTTTTCTTTTTTTTTTTTTTTTGTCTTGATCACTTCTCTATCCTCACCACCTGGAACTCTACCTGGCGTACACTAGATGCTGTACATTTTTTTTTTTGTACACATATTTGCTGAATGAATTGGTGAATGTACAGGTATGCAAAGCAAGTAGTTGAAGGTAACTAGAACAAATGGCCCTGGAAGTGACAGGACAGAAAAAAGTTGTCAAATGTTGCCTATTTCCAACTTCAGAAGCCAGACTGGACGTTTCCTGGGAACACAATTGTTCCTCTTGATATAAGAGAAAGCATATTAAAGAGCTTCCTTTTTGCTATAAGTGTTTCTTCCATTTTAGTCTCTGTGAGCACAGTGGAATCTCAGGCTATTCTCTCACTGTCTTTTCACCACTTTCCTTTCCAGTTATCCTCTCTGCTGGCCTGGGTGGACATACAGCTCAGTTTTCCCTCCAGGAACTGAGGGTGGCCTAAAAATGTTGAATTTAGAACCAGTAGATTTGAGTTCAAATTCCAGTTTTGGTACCTGCCAACTTCCTGGCTAGAATGAATTCTCTGAACCTCAGAATCTTCACGGGTAAAATAATAGATCCTGAGTAATAGATGTATCTCCTAAGGTGGTTGTCAGGAGTAACTAGAAGTCCTTGGCACACAGCAGGTACTCAATATATGTTATCCTTAAACTCATGGGGAACAATTAACATCTCACAAGTGAGGGAACTGTATGATTATATTTGTGCTTCAGGAGCTTCCATGTAAAAAGCGAAACTCTGAGAGAAGAGCGGTCAGATCCAACCCATGGGGTGGTCCTTAGAATACAGAATGAGAAACTGAAGAGAACTGGAATAGAGGGAAGGGGTGGTTGACTCACTGCTAAGTGATGCTTCAAATACCACTGTGTCCGTGATCACTCATCAGCCCTGTCCTCTTTCTTCTCCACCCACTCTCCCCATCACCCCTCATCACATTCAACCCTATCACTCAAATTCCTCATCTTCCACTCCTTAGAATAAAGAGAACTCTGCTCTTACCAAAATAGATGATCCATTTTCCATCAAAGAAAATAAAGATTGAGTTGGTTTCTTTCCTGCTTCATCATTTGGGTTCCCAAAACACTTTGGACTGACCTCTGTTATAGCACTTAGAGTGGATTGCAATTGATTTCTCTGTCTCCTTCCATGGCCTTGAGAGGTCTGAGGGTGGGAACTTCATCCCATTAATCTCTAAATTCTCAGTGCATGGATGGATGGATGGATGGATGGATGGATGGATGGATGGATGGATGGATGGATGGATGGATGGATGGATGGATGGATGGATGGATGGATGGATGGATGGATGGATGGATGGATGGATGGATGGATGGATGGATGGATGGATGGATGGATGGATGGATGGATGGATGGATGGATGGATGGATGGATGGATGGATGGATGGATGGATGGATGGATGGATGGATGGATGGATGGATGGATGGATGGATGGATGGAGGCGTGGGTGGGGGCGTGGGTGGGGGCGTGGGTGGGTGGACAGATGAGTGGGTTGGTGGATGGATTGGTGGATGGGTGGATGGGTGAGTGGGTGGATGGGTGGGTGGGTGAATGGATGGGTGGATGGGAAGGCGAATGGATGGATTGTTTGGCATTAGCTTTATGTGTCTGCGATGACTGCACAACTGGTCAGACCAAAAGCAACAAATGGAGTAGCCTTTCCTGACTACGTGGAAAAGACATCTTAGCTACAGTGATGAATTTCACAGGAAAGGGGAATATGGATTACCCTGAAAATTAATGAAACATGAACAAAAAAATTAATGATATGAAAAATGGCTTATGAGAGCAGCAAATAGCTTCTATTGACCATATGCTATGCAATGCTCTACCTCCTAAATCATAATAAACCATTGCCTGAAACATTATATACCTTTTGTAGGGACCAATCTTATAAACCAGCTCAACTCAGCTTTTTATGTGCCCACCTCTGTCTTCATCCAGCAGCCCTTCATTTCTCTGGGCTCAGTTTCCTCACCTGCAGATCAGAGATGATGACAGCTCTCAAGTCAGCCTCCAGGGGTCATTTGGAAGAGAATGTGAGGTTATTCCTTTAAAAAGTTTAAAATTGCTGTTCAGGTATAAATTATCATTTTTAGACTCAGTAATTCAATGTTTAAATTAATTCATTCAAAAATGGACCTAACACTCAGCATGTGTTTGACAAAGCTGAATCTAAGGTACTCTCCCTAATCCAGATAAGAAAACAAACTGATTTCAAATCTTTAAAAGCCATCATTTAAATATAATGGTCTAATTACAGATAATCCTTCCCTAATAAGACTTTTTCATGACCTTGCTTGTTAAAGAACTGTAGATTTGAAACACTGTATATTGAACCAAAAAACCCATTGCCATCGAGTGGATTCCAACTCATAGCGATGGTGTATCAAGTAGTAATAAATTTCCTCTTTTAAAAAGTTCCAATTAAGATTTATTCTGGATTTGTACCCCTGCCCCATTGTTGTTGTTGTTTTATGTTGTTGTCATTGTTGTTAGGTGCCATCAGTCAACTCTGACTCATGATGACCTTATGAATAACAGAACAAAACATTGCCCAGTCCTACGACATCTTCATGATTGTTGGCATGTTTGAGTCCATTGTCGTGGCTATTGTGTCAACGCATGTCTTTGAGGGTTTCCCTTGTGTTCTCTGACCCTTCTCCTTTACCAAACATCGGTGCCATTTTCTAGTGAATACTCTTTTCTGATGACATGTCCAAAGTAAGCAAACCAAAGTCTTTACCATCTTTGCTTCTAAGGGGTGCCCCATATACACACATTAATCCATAATTCTTCTCATTCTGGTGGCTGATGGGAAGACCGCTAGATATCTATTGGACATCAAGTTTTCATCAACACATAGCCTTCAGCCTCAAGTAGACCCTCAGTCCAAAGGATAATCCTTGATTTTTCCACTTCCTCACCCCATACCCACAATCCTGATGATACACACATTTGAAGGTAAAATCAGAGGAGGGGAGAGAAGGAGATATTACAAAGAAAATTCAGTGCTGTTGTAGTTAAGCTCCCAGGTAAGAAGCGTGTGTGTGATCATTAAGGTTATGTGTCAACTTGGCTGAACCATGATTCTCAGTGGTTTGGCAGTTATGATGTAATTTGGATGTCATATGAAGATGTGATCCCTTCCATGATAAGATTTGATACAATGTCATCACCTCCATGATGGGATGTGCTGTGAGTAGCCAAGCAGTGGAAAGGGAGTTTCCTTAGGGATGTGGCCAGCATCCAGTATAGGTGGACCTTCTGGCAAGGCTAGAGGGCTTTTGCTTGCACTGGATCCTGCATCTGGCTCCTGTTCTTGGGCCTTGAGCTAGCAGTTTACCTGCCATCTTGCCTGCCGATCTTGGGATTAGTCAGTCTTTGAGGACTGTGAGCCAGAGCCCTGTTATGTGATTTGCCAGTCTTGGGTTCACCAGCCCCTTCAGCTATGTGAATCAAGAGAAGCCTCCAGCCTGACCTACATTCCAGCCTCTACAACAACATGACCCATTTCCTTAGTACAAATTTCTCTATATGTATTTATATGCTTTACTGGTTTTACTTCTCTAGAGAAACCAGCCTAAGACAGGATGGCTCTCTTCCTCTCCAGGGAGCAGCACAGACTCTCAGGCTAAGCAGCATCTACCTTCTGCATCTTCTTGACAACAGATATATATATGCAGCACACTGGGTTTCTACACTCACCAGCTCCCTCCCTGCAAAGGAAAGTGCCCATCTCTGCCATCTTGCTTTTGCTCTTCAAAGCTGTCTGACCTGGTGCCATGGAACAGAAGCCTCAGAGCAAGCATTTGGGCTGCTTCTGCCCCACCAAAAGGTTAGCAGTTTGTATATACCACCCATTCCTTGGAAACCCTATGCGGCAGTTCTATTCTGTCTTATACGGTTGCTATCAGTCAGAATTGACTGGACAACAATGGGCTTGGTTTGGTTTTAGGCATCATCAGGCCTCTTCTGGTACCCACTGCACTGCCACCAGAGTCACCCCAACCCTGACATCCTTCCTCAGCCATGGCTACCACCTCTCTGCCTCCACTCCACCTCAAGTGAGGAAGCAAAGATGCTGGTCCCCAGCACACACCTGAACCCTGCCAGCTTCCTCTGCTTTGCAGGCACTGGGGGCTCAGGTTTACAAAGAGCTCTGCCCACTGACCTGGCAGGGCTCAGGTCTTGAGTGCCCATCAGGGCAGAAGGAGCATGGACCCTCCAGGCCTATGCTCCAGGCAGCATCTCCACTGGCTACCTCATAGAGGAGGTGAATGCTCAGAGCAGACATGGCACAACCCACCTGCAGGCTCCCTGTCTCTTCCTTCCTACACCAGGGTCCAATGCTCCTCACCCACAATCAGCTGTGACCCTAGGCCCAGTTTTGACTTTGTAGATGTTCTGAGGCCACCGCTCCATACCTGGCTTCAAATGCAATTTTTTTCTTCTCCTTTGCCCCCTCTCCAAACACACCCAATACCACATCTCAGCAGCTTTCCCTCAGGGCTCTGCGAAGGTACCGCCCTCCTGCTATCTAAGCCACGTCCTCTCCTTTGCCCAGAGCCACTCTTCTGGCCTCTCAGGGCTCTGTTGCACCCATTGACCCCCTCCTCTCTGTCTTTCACATCCCCAGTCTCTCTCTTATCCTAAAGACCACCATCCCTGGACCCTTATGGCCCTCAGGGTATACCTTCTCTACTTGAAGCCAAGTTTCTAGAAATAGTTGTCAACATCCATTGTTTTTATTCTCCAGTATTAAAAAAAACTCTCACAAAAGTCACCCCAGACCTCACTGAAGTCCCCGAAGCAAAACTGGTCTCCTTGTAGCTCCTTGGTGATCCTATAAATACACATACACCCAGGCAGGATGCAATTGTAGTGCAACCTTTTCAACTCTTTGAAACCTGTTTTCTCTTTGTTGTTGTTAGCTGCTGTCAAGTTGGCCCTGACTCATGGTGACCCCATGCTGCCCAGTCCTGCCCCATCCCCAGGATCAGTTGTGGATCAGACTGTTACGATCCATAGGGTTTGCATTAGCTGATTTTCAGAAGTAGACCTGTGCTGAGCCAATCAAAACCTCTGTCTGGTTTTTGGATTACTGCCCAGAGAGTTGGGATTGTTTCTGTCTGGGAGAAGAAACAGAGGTGGTGAGATTTCAGGGTGGGTACAGGTGTACCATGATGGTAGAGAGGGGAAAGCAAGCAGGAAAGTTCTGTGGGCCTGTCCGTGTTATCAAAACTATACTTTCTCCCAGAGATCTTCTGTGCTCCTCACCTTTACTGGGAATCCCAGCTGTGGCATGAGGTCTGCATGTGCAAAGTGACTGACTTACCTTTCTGCTGTCAAGTAGACCTTTCTCCTGTTTTATACACCAGGTAAATGATACACTGAGACTGAAACCTGGGAGCAACTCCACCAGGTCCCTGTCTTGGCCCTCACATACACCCCATCACCAGATCTGAGGGCTGGATGCATGTTGTTTGTCTCCTTTGAATCTCTCTCTTTCACTCATTCCAGCCACCACTGGCCCCGTGGAGACCCCCTTTCTCTCATTGGGTAATTCTGACCACCTCTTTATGCCTTCCTGTACTAATCTTGGGTCCATTCAAGCCACTGTTCATATTGTCCCCAGAGTGACCTTGCTAAAAGGCAATCACCTCACTATCCTTCCGTATCCATCCCCACCACCACCAAATCCCCACCCATCCATCCCCACCACCACCAAATAGAAAAGCTCAAGATCCTTCGCCTGGTATTTGACACCCCTCCTCACTGGCCCTTCCACATCACCAGCCTCTCTACTGTCATTTTCCCCCACTATCCCTCATCCTTAAACATCACCAAACCCAATTATTTGGGGATATCCACAAACTCTATGACGAATGTGCCTCTGAGGTCTTCATACTTTTCCCTCTCACCAAAAATGTTCTTTTCCACTTTATTCACTAGGCTAATTCCAACCCCCACTACTCATTTGTCAGCTTGCCATACTTTGGTGGTCTATGTGCTACAATGATGCCGGAAGCTATACCATTGACTTTCAAACACCAACAGGGTCTTCCACGGTGGACAGGTTTCAGTGCAGTTTCCAGATTAAACAGACTAAGAAGAAAAACCTCGCGATTCACTTGCAAAAATCAGCCAGTGAAAACTCTGCAGATCACAACCGAATATTTTCTGTTATAGTGCTGGAAGGTGAGCCCCCTAGGTTGGAAGGCACTCAAAATACACAGTGGTCATAACAATGGACTTGAGCAGACCAAGGATGGTGACTATGGCATAGGACCAGGCAACACTTCATTCTGTTGTACGTGGAGGCCTCCAGGAGTTGAACCCAACTGGGCAGGAACTAATAGCAACAACAACAATTTCAACTCAATCCTAAAATATTCAAATGTCATTTCCTTCAGGAAGAGTTTCTTATGTTACCCCCAAATTTTGTTCTAGTAAATGCATATGCTCATGAGTGCACAGGCACATTTGTTTCATTATTGTTTATAATAGCAAATAAAACTGCAAACAGTAAAAATGCCCATTATTTGGCAACTGACTGGAAAAATTTATGGTGCATACATATACTGGAATATCATGAAGTTATTACAAAGAACGAGGCAGAGTGTCTTATATACGTATAAAACAAATCAAACCAATTATAAAACAATTCCCCATATCAAAAGCAAAATGAAACAAAGAATGTAACTGTGTAGTAAACTGGTGGCTCAACCACAGAGAGAAATTATTTTAAGTGAATTTCAAACACAGTTGTTTGATTACATATCCCTAATTACGTCTATCCTAAAGACAAAAAAACTTAAATTGTTTTAGTAATCGTGTTGCCAATGATAACATTATTATTGTTATTTTCAAGTAGTAGCTACACATATATGTGAGAAAGAAAATAAGTGTGTTAATATCATTAGAACCCAAGACTTGAGCGTAAGAGAAAATACACATAAATATAAAGTCAAAGAGATAAAAACAGTAAACCTAAATTTGAATTGGAAAAAATCTGCATAAACTCGTGATACAATACATTTTCTCTTAGAAGAACATGTTGCCTTGCTCTGCCCAGGGAAAGACTCTAGAGTCAATGGTCAACACCAGCAATGAACACCCTGTCACTTAAAGTGTAGTTGCAGAATACCGCTTTCCACTTGAAGGAACCAGGGAGGCTTAAAGAAATGGTTGATTCCAGGGCTCGGGCAGGGGTAAGTAGGAGATGAAACTCTTGTTGTACCAGAAAATAAAGCCAAGATCAAAGAATGATGGAGAAATATCCAAAGAATGCAGACTTCAGTGTAAAAGACTCCCACTGGCCAAATCAGATGATCTGAGCATCAACCTCATGATAGCAAACAATTATAGTCCATTAAATAAAGTGAAAATCTAAGTCCATACTAATATAATGAGTGAATGGATGAATGGAAGATTCCTTACAGTAGAAAGATAATAAATGTAAAAGAAATTTTTATAAAATTAGAACATCACTGTCTAGTAACCATCCTAACAATAATTGATTCAGGCGAGAATCATCAATGGATGCTAAAACTAGGAATGAAAGCTTGGTGAATAGCAGGATAGTCACATAAACTCAAAACATTTCTCCACAAGAACCTCGCTAATTACAAAGGGGGGAAAAGTAACTTTACAGTGGAGGACGCTAGCAGACACAGCCTTCTCCAAGTGATCCAAGTGAACATCTCCAGTAACGAGAAACATCAACATCATGTGCCTCCTGACACAAAGCACTGAAAAGATCACAATGTCACTTCTGTGGTTTTTCTTCCACAAGTGCATGATCTGAATATAATCTCAAGGAGACATCAGACAAATATAAAATAAGGGACTTTCTGTTGCTGGTGTAGTTGACAGTTCAGTTGGCTGTGACTCACGGCGACTTTGTCTACAACGGAACAAGATGTTACCAGGTCCTACACCATTCTCACGATCATTGGTTTGTTCGAGTCCATTGTTGCAGCTGTTGTGTCAGTCCATCTCATGGAGAGTCTCCTTCATTTTCACTGACCCTCCTACTTTACCAACCTTGATGTCCTTTTCTAGAAATTGGTCTTTCCTGATGACGTGTCCAAAGTAAGCGAGCTGAAAGTCTCGCCATCCTCACTTCTATGGTGCATTCCAGTTGTATTTCTTCTAAGGCTGATTTGTTCATTCTTCAGCAGTCCATGGTATATTCAATATTCTTTGCCAACACTACAATTCTAACACATTCTACATTCTACAAAATAATAATTCGAAAATGCCAGGGTCATGAAAGACAGAGGCATACCGAGGGGCTGTGCCAGATTAAGAAGACCACAGAGTGAAGCCCAAGATCTGGGGTTTTCTTAGGTGCCGTTGAGTCAGTTCCAGCTCATAGCGACCCTGTGTACCACAGAACCAAACACTGTCCTGTCCCTCACTATCCTTACAATCATTGTTATGCTTGAGCCCATTTTTGTAGTAGCTGTGTCAGTCCATCTCATTGAGGGTCTTTCTCTTTTCCACTGACCCTGTACTTTACCAAGCATGATGTCCTTCTCCAGGGACTGATCCCTCCTGACAACATGTCCAAAGTATGTGAGACACAGTCTCACCATCCTTGCTTCTAAGGAGCATTCTGGTTGTACTTCTCCAAAGACAGATTTGTTTGTTCTTTGGGCAGTCCATGGCATATTCAATATTCTTCACCAATACCACAATTCCAATGCACCAATTCTTCTCCGGTCTTCCTTATTCATTGTCCAGCTTTCACATGCATATGATGCAATTGAAAATGCCATGGCTTGGGTAAGGCACACCTTAACCTTCAAGGTGACGTCTTTGTTTTTCAACACTTTTAAAGAGGCCCATTGCAGCAGATTTACCCAATGCAATGTGTCTTTTGATATCTTGACTGCTGCTTCCATGGCTGTTGATTGTGGATCCAAGGAAAATGAAATCCTTGACAACTTCAAGCTTTCCTCTGTTTATCATTGTGTGGCTTATTGGTCCAGTTGTGAGGATTTTTGTTTTCTTTATGTTGAGGTGCAATCCATGCTGAAGGCTGTGGTCTTTGATCTTCATCAGTAAGTGCTTCAAGTCCTCTTCACTTTCAGCAAGCAAGGTTGTGTCATCTTCATAACATAGGTTGTTAATAAGTCTTCCTCCAATCCTGATGTCCTGTTCTTCATACAGTCCAGCTTCTCAGATTATTTGCTCAGCGTACAGATTCAATAGGTATGGTGAAAGGATACAACCCTGACACACACCTTTCCTGACTTTAAACCACTCAGTATCCCCTTGTTCTGTCCAAACAGCTGCCTCTTGATCTACGTACAGTTTCCTCACGAGCAGATTCTGGAATTTCCATTCTAACAGAAAATGTTCTGCTGCTATTCATAAGGTTTTCACTGGCTAATTCTTTTCAGAAGTAGACTGCCAGGTCCTTCTTCCTAGCCTGTCTTAGTCTGGGAGCTCAGCTGAAACCTGTCCTCCATGGGTGACCCTACTGGTATCTGAATACCGGTGGCATAGCTTCCAGCATCACAGCAACACGCAAGCCCCCACAATACAAAAAACCGACAGACACATGGGGGTTTATTATGATAAGAGACCGTATTGACACAACTGGTGAAATTTGGAGGGGGCTACAGAATATATCATCATGCTGTCTGAATGTTAGCTTCCTAGCTTTTACAGCTGTAGTTACAAAAAGGAATGCTGTAGTTTTTAGAAAATACACACTGAAGTATTTGAAGGTAAAGAATCATCAGTTTACAAATGACTCTCAAATACCTCAGAAAAAGCACAATATATTCAAATGACGTGGTAAGCACATAACAGGGAAGAAATAAGCAAAATTCAAAATATAGAAAATTCCTCTGGACAGGAGACAGGTGAAGTATAAGGGGGAAAAAAGAAGGAGGAAAAAATATATAAATTAAAAGAAATTAAGAGACATCCCAGCAAATTCAATGTGTGAACTTGGTTTGGTTCACAACTCAAAGAAACCATTAAAAAAACAAATGATCAGGCAATCCAGGAAATTTGAACACTGGTTATTTTATCATCTTAAGGAATTATTGTTAAAGGTTTCAGGTATGGTAATAGGGTTGTGGTTGTGTTTTTACAAGTACTTCTCTTTTAAAGATAGATAACAACATGGTGTCTGAAGTTTGCCTCATGATGATCCTGTTGGGGTGGGGAGTTTGAGAGCGGTTTAGTTGAAACAACGTGAACAATGTTGACAGTTGTTGAAGCCACATGATGGGTACATAGTGGTTCATTTTACTACAATTTTTTACTTTTATATAAGCTTGAAATTCTCCATCATACAGAACTTAAAAAAGAATGACAGTGAGCTGTGTGTGCCAATATGGAAAAGTGTGTGAGGCACATAAAGGGAAATGAAGCAAGTAAAAAGAAAAAATATATATATGTATACACTATAAATCTTGAATTACAGAGACATAAATAATATATAATATATATGTCCTTATATATCCAATATATGCATATATATTAAAGAGATGGATAGATAGATAATAGATAGATGGACAGACATAAGCAAATCTGTTGCTATCGAGTCATGGCAACTCCATGTGTTACAGAGTGGAACTTCTCCATAGGATTTTCTTGGCTGTAATCTTTATGGAAGTAGATCTTTACTCCTTTCTTTCAAGGCTCTTTAGATTAACAGCTGAGTACAAACAATTTGCGCCACTCAGAGAGTATATATATACATACACACACACACACTCACACACACAGATATATATATATATATACATATGTCCAAAGACCTGGAAATAGAAAACCAAAAGGGAAGAACATGATCAACATTTCTCAAGCTGAAAGAACTGAAGAAAAAGTTCAAGCCTCGAATTGCAACTGTGAAGGATTCTATGAGGAAATATTAAATGACACAAGAAGCATCAAAAGAAGATGGAAAGAATACATACAGTCACTATACCAAAAAGAATTGGCCGACGTTCAACTATTTCAGGAGGTAGCATATGATCAGGAACCCATGTACTGAAGGAAGAAGTCCATGCTGCACTGAAGGAACTGGTGAAAAATAAGGCTCCAGAAACTAAGAGAATACCAACTAAGATATTTCAACAAATGGATGCAGTGCTAGAAGTACTCACTCGTCTATGCCAAGAAATTTGGAAGACAGCTACCTGATCAACTGACTGGAAGAGATACATATTTAAGCCCATTCCAAAGAAAGGTGATGGAATCAAATGCAGAAATTATCAAACAATATCATTAATGTCACAGACAAGTAAAATTTTGCTGAAGATCAGTCAAAAGTGGCTGCAGCAGTATATTGACAGGGAATTGACAGAAAGTTAAGTCAGATTCAGAAAAGGACATGGAGCCAGGGATATCATTGCTGACGTAAGATGGACCCTGGCTGAAAGCCGAGAATACTAGAAAGATGTTTACCTGTGTTTTATTGACTCTGCAAAGGCCCTTACTCAGGTCACATCCCTGATCCAATGTAAAGAGCATTTCCCTGGGATGTGGCCTGAGTCACTTTTTATCTTACAAGAGAAAGAAGGAAAGAGAAATGAGCAGAGAGTGGGGGGCTTCATACCACCAAGAAAGCAGTGCCAGGAGCAGAGCACGTCTTTGGACCTGGGATTCCTGAGTGGAGAAGCTCCTAGTCTAGGAGAAGATTGATGACAAGGACCTTCCTCCAGAACCAACACAAAGAGAAAGGCTTCCCTTGGAGCTGACACCCTGAATTTAGACTTCTAGCCCACTAGACTGTGAGAGAATAAATTTCTCTTTGTTAAAGCCACCCACTTGTGGTATTTCTATTATAGCTGCACTGGGTAACTAAGTGTTGGCAAAGAAGATTGAATATACCAGGGACTTCCAAAAGAATGAACAAATCTGTCTTGGAAGAGGTACAACCAAAATGCTCCTTAGACACAAAGATGGCAAGACTAAGTCTCACATATTTTGGACATGTTATCGGGAGGGATAAGTCCCTGGAGAAGGATATCATGCTTGGTAAAGTAGGTCAATGAAAATGAGGAAGACCCTCAAAAAGATAGATTGATACAGTGGCTGCAACAATGGGCTCAAGTATCACAATGATTGTGAGAATGGCACGGGAGTGGGCAGTGTTTCGTTCTGTTATACATAGGGTCACTATGAATTGGAACAGACTCGAGGGCACTTAACAACATTTTATATATATATATGTATGTATATATTTATGGAAGCAGGAAACCTTTCTGGAAAAGTACACTTCACAGTTTTTACAGTCGGTCATCTGTACCAACAGGTTCCACATCCAAGGATTCAACCAACCTCAGATCGAAAATATTAGGGAAAAAAAAAATTTCCAAAAAGCAGATCTTGAATTTGTCACACGCCAAGCACTAGGCTGAATCCACATGAATGAAGTCACATGTAGACAACCCCTGCTGTAGCCTCCTGCTATCCCACAGATCCTCAGTCTCTCCCCAGCACTCTTTATTGAACATTGTTTGTCTCATGTCTTGTTCATTCACTACTTGTGGTGTGTGCACCCTTTGTTTCTGTGAAAAAAAAAAGTTCCTAAAAAGCAATAAAGTGCTCAAAGCATCCCTCAAAGGCTAAGTGTGATGAGATTGAGGAGAGGGAGAGGAAAGAGTGTCAGGCTTGTGAGGGATGGCTGGCTACCTCTGCAAAGTGCTGCAGCCTCCAGAACTTCAAGATTGTGGGTGCATCGGTCAACGACTGATACTCATACAGCAACAGTGTTCCCAGAAGAGCTCAAGAAACTCAGAGAAGAGACAGACTACCTTCCTGAGCAAGTCTTCAGTTGTGATGGGACAGCTATTTACCTAGCACTTACGTTGTGTTAGATATTTTAAGTAATCTAGAGATGATTTAAAGTATATGGTGGCACGTGCAGAGTTTATATGCAAATACTAACACCTTTTACATAACGAACTTGAGCATCTTTGGATTTTTGGTATCCACGGGGGTCTTGGAACCAATCCCCCGGGGATACAGAGGGACTAGACTATAATTCTAAAGACCAGTGGTGAGGGGAAAGATGGGGTTTTTTTTTGCACACCCTTCTGTACTTTGGTATTTTTACCATGTACAGACAGCAATTTTACAGTTTAAAACCACTTTATATATCAAAATAATGATGATATTTCTAAAACTGGAAATGCTTAAGTATACTGCAATGGAAGATTGATTAAATAAATTAAAATGAAAGCAGACAATAGAATGCTCTGACTCAGCCATTTAAAGATGGATATGGATCTGGTTTAATTGTCATTGAAAGGTGTGAGGTGAACAAAGCGACACGCTGCCAAAAGACACGTATACAGGGTCTCAATTTGTACACGCATCTAGAAGTACTTAAGCAAAATGACTGCTTACAGATGGGGGTTTATGCATGGTATTTCTTTTCCTTTTTGCCTACCTATAATTTCAAAATTCCTGGATGAATGCAAACTAATTCTGAAATAAAAAATTAAAGCTCAACGTGATCTGTTGATATACCAGTTTTCCCCCACTTCCTGAGGACAAGAATTGTCCCTGAGTCCCCAACCCCTGGCCCTGATACCCTGAGCTTGGTTAAGCTGGGGCCCAGCAAATATTAGCCCATCAGAATTGAACCAGTTTGTCCAAATGAGTGAGGTTTGGACATGCACATCACTTGATAGACATACGACGTGTTCCTAATGAACTAGGCTACCTGCTTCTTCAGAACAAGACTTGGGATCCACCCAAACATCCAGTAATGAATATCTCCATAGGAGGGCTGAGTTTTGGAGATAAAACCATGAGTTAGACTGAGGCGCTGGCCTCCAGAGCAAACCATAAATCACTGAGGGATCAGACTTAATAAAGAAATGTCTTACAATACAGAAACAGCTAGAGCAGGAAGGGAGCAACCTGGTGGGAGCCCAGGGGTTTGACTCTACTTGGGGAGATCAGGGGTTGCTGCTAACCAGCCGTGGTTCATGTATGATTGAAAGAATATGAGCTAGGCAACTTGCAAAAGCCATGTTAATGATATGTGCAAGGAACATATCAAGGCTCCACAGTGCAGACACATTGAAGCATTTCTAAGGTTCATTGGTGTGGGGCTGCTCCACCTGTCCAGGTGAGGAAACATGAAGGTGAAATGGACTAGTGGATGCAAGGATGCAGACAGGTGTCATGTGTGGGCTATCTGGGTGGGTGAGGAGGGTAAGAGGAGTGGAGGCTGTCTTAGTTTCCTAGTGCTGTTATAACAGAAATATCACAAGTCGGGGGAGGGGGGCTTTAAAGAACAGAAATTTATTTTCTCACAGTTCAGGAGGTCAGAAGTCCGAATTTAGGGAGTTGGCTCTAGGGGAAGGCTCTCTCTGTTGGCTCTGGGGGAAATCCTTGTCTCCACTTCTCTAGTAGGCCATCCTTAGAGTTCCTGGGCTTGTGGACTGGTCTGCCTCTGTTGTGTTCAAATAGTGTTGGTTATCCGCATAAGTCTGTTTTCTTTTGTGCCTAATCTACTTTTTTGATATCTCAAAAGTGATTGGCTTAAGACACACCCTACATGGAAAAGGGAATCATGCTTGGTAAAGTAAAGGGTCAGCAAAAAAGAGGAAGACCCTCATTGAGGTGAATTGACACAGTGGCTGCAATCATGGGCTCAAACATAACAACGATTGTGAGGATGGTCCAGGACCAGCTAGTGTTTCGTTCTGTTGTACATAGGATCACTATGAGTTGGAACTGACTCAAAGGCACCTAACAACAGCAACACAAGAATATGGCCTTATTAACATAATAAAGAAAACCCGGTTCCTAAATGGGATTGAATCCACAGGTATTGGGGTTGGGATTTGCAGCATGTATTTTGGGGAGACACAATTCAATCTGTAACAGAGACTTCTGGAACTCCTAGGTTTTGCTCTAGGGATGACTTCTCTTACTATTACCTGAAAAGAAGTAGCAAGACACACAGCTCATCCACTGGGGATGAGCACAAAGTCAGATGGAGACACACATGTGCTGGGTTCAGGGTGGGAGGAGGCTGAACCCACAGAGTTGAGTTTGTTTGGGGATCACCAATGTTGGTCTTCCCCAAACCTGCAGGAGGCCCCCAGAGTAAACTACTGCAATGGAGAATCTTGGACTGTCCCTTCATAACAACACAACCCTGGGAAAATCATTTTGACTGTCTAAGCCTCAGTTTCCTCAACTGTAAAACAAAAGCAAAACTGATATTGCAAGCCTTCTCAGGCTCTTCTGAGCAGTGAGTCACAAGACTTTGAAATGCTCGTGAAGCATGCATAACTAATCACACAGGTGGAGGCTTAACAATCACCATTACTGTTCTTTATTCTTGTTCATGCCATGGGTTGACCATTTGTCCATGTTTCCAGGACTTTGCCAGTTGGAGAACTAATTTAAAATTATAGCCTGCTAATATGGTTTTTGAAAGTCACTTTACCCCTTACAATGAGAAACATAAATCCATGGGGTTTTACAAACTGCTCAGGCTAAATGTGAATTATTTTGTCCTTGTTGAAGGAGTGGCTGGAGATTGGTTGGAAGGTGCTCACAGACGCTGCTGCCAGAAGCCCAGCTGAGTCTCAGTTCTGTGCAGCCAGGAAGCAAGGGCATTTCAGGAAGGTGGGAGGTGGTGGGAGAGGAGCCTCTGGCTGTTCTGGATCACTGCCAGAGTTGGACACCCTCACACGGGGCTCTGAAACATTGGTCACTGGGGTGAGGCCTTGCCGAGGCCTTGCCTAGGCCCTTCTTCCCCATTCTCTTCTGGCCCTGAAGACAGCCTTCTCACCCTCACAGTTGTCCACCCATCCCCAGGACCCTCCTGAGTGTTACAGCAGGGAGAAGAACATGGCCTACCATAGCAGGAAGGGTGCAGGGTGGCCTGGGGACCCCTTTCCTTGTCTCTGCTAAGGACTCCACCGATGGATCTTCAAAGCTATTTCCTTGAGATATTGATGAACACGTTCTATAGGCAGGCTAGCATCAACGTCTCATACTTGCTTTTGTGTATTTCAGCAATCGCAAGGTATTACTGATTGGCAAATTCAAAAGCATATTGTCCTTAATTTGAGGTTAATTATATACAACATTTCAAAGGAGGTAATCTCATTAATTTTGATTTCCTTCTAACACTATTAAAGCACATGGTGGAAGATTGACTGGATTAAAATGGAGCGCATGGGGGAAGATTCTCACTCTTACAGCACTGTCACTTGTATGTTACTAGGCAGGGTGAGCCAAGGAGAACGCTGATGGAACTCCTCCAAAATCAACAGTGTGCTTAACTGAAGCTCCCCAACAACCAAGAGAAAGTACTCTCTGTACTGTTCCCAGCTCAGCACCTGGTATCAGAGGGTCTGTGAACATGTGTGGGATGAATAAATGAATGAATGGGAGTTCCCACTGAGATAGTGATGGCAGAATATAAAAACAGGATACAACGATTTGCGTCAATCCTTCATGCATTCATTCAACCAACAACTAACTCATCAGGGCACTGTCTATGGTCTGGGTACTGTGTTAATGGGATCATAACCCCTTCCCTGAAGCAGGAGTCCCTGAAGGGTGCAAACAGTGAACGTGCTTTGTAGCTAATCGAAATGGGGAAGGTTTGAGTCCACTCAGAGGCACATTAGAAGAAAGGCCTGGTCATCTACTTCTAAAAAATCAGCCATTAAAAAGCTTATGGAGCACAGTTCTACTCTGACATACATGGTGTCTTAGTCATATAGTGCTGCTGTAACAGAAATACCACAAGTGGATAGCTTTAACAAAGAGAAGTTTATTCTCTCACAGCCCAGTAGGCTAGAAGTCCTAATTCAGGGTGCCGGGTCCAGCGGGAGGCTTTCTCTCTCTGTCGGCTCTGAAGGAAGGTCGTTGTGATCCATCAGTCTTCCCTTGGTCAGGGAGCATCTCAGCACAGTACCCTCAGGTCCAAAGGACGCACTCTGCTTCCAGTGCTGCTTTCCTGGTGGTATGAAGTCTCCATGTCTCTCTGCTCGATTCTCTCCTTTAAATCTCAAAAGAGATTGGTTTAAGACACAACCTAATCTTGTAATCCTCATCAGTATAACTGCCAGTAATCCATCTCATTACATCACAGAGATAGGATTTACAACACAGGGAATTCACATTAGAAGATAAAATGGTAGACAATGATACAAGGGAATCTTGACCAAGCCATGCTGACAGATATTTTGGGGGGACACAATTCAGTCCATGACACATGGGGTTGCCATGAGTAGGAATTGACTCAATAGCAACTTATTATTATTATAAAAATAATTTTATAAGTCTCAGGACCCCCAGGGGTCCTGTACTATGCTCTGAGAACAGATGATTTAGACTGTATATATTCAGTATCTGAAGTTCTTGGGTGATGGAAACTGTTAACGCTCTTAGCTGCTAATTGAAAGCTTGGAGGTTTGAGTCCACCCAGAGGAACCTTGGAAGAAAGTCTTGATGATGTACTTCTGAAAAATCAGCCATTGAAAACCCTAAGGATCACAGTTCTACTCTGACACACATGGGGTCGCCATGAGTGACAAGCAATGCTATGGAACTGGTTTTTCCCTCAGGCAGGTCACAAGACCATCAATAACTCATTCAGTGTGAGCTAATAAGTATTTGTGAGCATCAAGGACTGTGTGCCGGGCACTGTGCTGAACATGGGCGAACAGCAGTGAATAAGCTCAACACCTCCCTGCCCTCACAGACCTGATGGCTTAGTGAAGACAGAACACACACATGCGACCACAGCAGCAGGGCAGAGCTGTGATGAGGAGACGTAGCTACATGCTGCTCCATTGTGGGGCTTGTCTCTGTAGACACAACGGGCTGAGTTTGAAAGGGGAACTCCCAGGTGCAGGAGAAGAAGGAGGTGTGTCAGGAGGAGGGAATAGTACAACTGAAGCCCAGAGGCATGAGGGCACAGGCACAAATCAGAAAGGGTGAGCCAATCACTGCGTGCTGAGAAGGTACCTATGTGGCAGGACATGAGGCAAGGCTGGACCCTGGGGACCTGAGAGGACACAGCAATGGCTGGAACCCATCCGGAGAGCCATGAGCAACCCTTGGTCCCTGTGTCGCTGGGGAGTGGGGTATCAGTGCCTGATTTTGCCATTCACCCACTGGAGCAAAGCTCTGTGCAGATGGGAATCGTGTCTGCACTTTTCGCCATGAGGACCTAGTATACCTCCTGGCATGTAATAAGCATATCTGAGTTGCCTACTGCTGCTGTAACAGAAACACGACAAGTGGTGGCTTTAAAACAAGGGAACATAATGGTCATCTCCAAGCCTCAGGGGATCTGAGCCGAGCAGAGCAGACCCTGATTGAACGGCAGGAGGACTGGACTGAGCAGTTAGAAGGGTTACTGGGCTGTCCATCACGTGTGGCTGTCCTGGCTGACCCTCCTAATTGGCCTCCCTCTGCAGGGTCCCCAACTACTGCTCCACCAGGACCCTCCTGAAGGGCATACATGAGTTGACATGAAGACAACCTCTGCCTGCAGTGGTATCTGGAAAAAGTCTGATGGGGTGGAGGGGAGAGGGAAGGTTAGGAGGAGAGGAAGGGCAGGCAGTTATCCTCCTGGTGGAGCACAGGGGCCTGTGGTAGACCACCTCACCATTTTGGTCTTAGTTCTATAGCTTATTAGGGCATGGCTGTAAGCAAGGGACAAAGCCTCTCTCTCTCCCCGTTTGTTGTTGTTGTTAGCTGCAGTGGAGTTGGTCCCCAAATCATGGCGACCCCATGAGCAATAGAACAAAATGCTGCCTGGTCCTGCACCATCCCTCTGATCAGTTGCAGCTCAGGCTGTTGTGATCCACAGGGTTTGGGTCATGTGAGGATTGCCTAGGAACCGAGGACACCGGGCTACAGAAGCTGAGACAAGAATTTTCCTTAAGAGCCAACAGAAAGACAAACTACCCCTAGAGCTGGTGCCCTGAATCCAGACTTGTAGCCTCCTGAACTGTGAAAAACTAAAAGTCTGCTCTTTAATAACCTCTTGGTCCCTGGGTGGTACAAAGTATTTGCACTCAACTAAAGTTTGGCAGTTTAAATCCATGGAAGAAAGGCCTGGCAATCTCCTTCCGTAAAGATTACTACCAAGAAACCCCTATGGAGCAGTTCTATTCTGTAGAACATGGGGTCACCACAAGTTGAGATTAACTCCTTGGCAGGCAACAAGTTTGGTTTGGGTTTTCAGTTATGGCTACACCAACTATGATTGTGAGAACTAAGACATAAAGTCCAGGCTCTGGAATTGTTTGGAAAAGAAACTAGAGTGAGGAAGCCCAGCAGCTGGGGAATTCTGTAGGACGGATGGCCAGGATGAGCTGTTTTAAATCTTGATTCTAAAAAGCAACCCAACAGCCACCAGATCCAACAAGGTGATAGCAAAGCTAAAACAAATTGAGAGTAGAAAATTAAATACCAATCAAGTTATTTGATTTGGGGAATACATTTGTGACAATACAACCGAATCATATGTTGATCCCAAGTAACAGCACATTCAAGTGCTTGTTTTTAAGGTGCAAAGTGCTTTGGAGTCTCAACTGGAAAGAAAGAAACAGAGGAAGCAGTGGCTGCTGACTGAATTAGAACGCTGCCTGGGTATTTGAATTGATTGGATAGACTTTCCACTTTATTTTGTTGGAGGGAAGTTCATTTTATGCCTTTCCACACTCTGCCAGTTCCAACAGACCCAGAGGGCTCCCAGGTCGGGTGCAGGTCCACCCAGCGGCATTCATTGTTGATTAAGGTAAGTCAAATGGTGGCGGGGAGCATGGCGGGCAGGTAGGTCATCTCTGCCTGTGGCTTCTTAGGAGGTCCCATTAAATAAAGGAGATGACAACCGGTCTTCAGCTGGAAGGAAAGGGAAGCTTTCACCAGGGAAAAGATGACTGGAAGGAATTCCAAGCAGAGGGAGAAGCATTAAAAAAGGATGGTATTTGAGCCTAGATATAAAGGAAGAAGGGGGCTTCGAGAAATGATGTAGAAAGGTAGCCCTTGGCCCGTGTGTGAAGGGCTTTCACTTGTCAACCTGAGGCTACTGGACCTCACTGATTCACTCTTCCCAATGCTTTATCAAATGCTTCTTTGTGTAGACACTGGGTAAACTGTGGTGAATATGGCCTCTGCCCCATGGACCTCAAAGTCTAGTGGAGATGTATATTAAGAATATAATTATGCATGTTGTTGTTAGGTGCCATCGAGTCCGTTCCAACTCATAGCATCCCTATGCACAACAGAACGAAACTCTGGTCCTGCGCCATCCTCACAATCATTATTATGCTTATGTCCATTGTTGCAGCCACTGTGTCAATCCATCTCATTGAGGGTCTTCCTCTTTTTTGCTAACCCTCTACTTTACCAAGCATGATGCCCTTCTCCAGGGACTGGACTCTCCTGATGATATGTACAAAGTATGTGAGATGAAGTCTTACCAACTAAGGAACATTCTGGCTGTACTTCTTCCGAGACAGATTTGTTTGTTCTTTTGGCAGTTCATGGTATATTCGATATTCTTCACCAACACCATAATTTAAAGGCATCAATTCTTCTTCAGCCTTCCTTATTCATTGCCCAGCTTTTGCATGCATACCAGGTGATTGAAAACACCGCATGCATGTACATATTTAATTGTGCATCCAGCTCCACTTCCCGTTGAGTCAATTGTGACTCTTGGCAACTCCATGTGTGTGAGAGTAGAACTGTGTCCATAGCATTTTCAGTGGTCGATTTTTCAGAAGCAGATCACCAGGCCTTTCTTCCAAGGTGCCTCTGAGTGGACTTGAACCTCCAACTTTTTGGTTAACAGCCTAGCATATTAGCCATTTGTACCACCCAGGGGCAAATAATTATGAACTATGTAAGTAATAGGTGTAACTGTAAGTGATATGAAGCCAGGTGCTACGGGGAGAAACAGAAGGACCTCGTTTGGATTGAGGGTCAGGGGTGGACTTTCTGAGGCAGTTGAACTGAGAACCAGCTATGGTATGAATTTGCAGAGAAGGGATGTGAACATCTACACTGCAGTGTGGCAGAAAACAGGGACACATAGGCAAGAGGGTGTGAAATTAAAAGGTAGATTTTCTTTCTACAAATGACAGATTTTAGGGAGAAAGGCAAAGTACAGGAGGACATGAAAGTATGATTTGTGATTTATTAATCACAAAATTGCATTTATTTTAGATGTCAAAGCCCATTTATAAGCCACAATAATTAAAAGGGTATGGCATTAGCATCAAATAGAAAAGTAAAAAAGAATGAGAGAGAGAAGGTGATGTTGACTAGATAGAGGTGATAATAAGATAGACATAATGTTTTAAATCAAAGGAAAAAGGGGAGAATTTTTCAACTAATATAATTAGTATAATTGGCTAGCCATTTGAGAAATATTTTTAAAAGATCTACCTTTAATGATTACACTAAAGTATATCCCAGATGAAGTTAAGATTTCCAATCTTTTTGAAAACATAAATCTGTAAGGCAATGTTTACTTTTATAATCTGTGAAGGAATTGCACTTTATAATAGTTGGATGAGGAGCACTTTTCTAAGCTTTCCTCTAATGACAAATCTATAAAGTTATGTGTCAGTACAGGTGTCCCTGACTTATGATGGGATTCCATTCTGAAGACTTCGTCATAAATCAGTTTTGACATAAATTAAATACCCTTTTTAAAAATTTTTCATTATTATTGCCTTTTATTATCAGTATCTTTATAAATCCAATCTTGAACATCTGCAAGTGAACATATGAAAATGATAACATGAGCAAATTATGAGCTACAATATTGTATGTAGTACATATTACTAATGATAAGATGTATAAAAATAGATCACAGACGGTCGTAAGCACGGTTCATCACTACTGGACTATGTTGTAAGTTGGGGACTACAAGTAATTTAACCGTATGACAATGTTGTTGTTAGTTGTCATCAGAGCCATCTTCGACTCTTGGTTACCTTACATACAACAGAAGGAAACTTTGCCCAGTCTTGCCCTATCTTCGCGATCACTGGTATGTTTGAGTCCTTTGTTGCAGTTATAGTGTCAATCCATCTCATGGAGGGTTTCACTTGCCTTTGCTGACCCTCTACTTGACTGACCATAAGTCCTTTCTACCTCCTGATCTCACTCTCTGTATTAGTTATCTGTTGCTGCCTAACAAATTACCCCAAAGTTAACGGAATAATAAACATCTATTATCTTCCATGGTTTCTGAGGATCAAGAATCTGGGAATGGCTTAACTGGGTGGTTCCAGCTCAGATTGTTTCATGAAGTTGACATTAGAATGTTGACTGGGGCCACAGTCATCTGAAGTCTTGACTGGGGCTGGAGGATCTGTCTCCAAGATGGCTCATTCACTTGGCTGTTGGTTGGTTGGAGGTCTCAGTTTCTCAACAAATAAGGACTTCTTCACAGGGCTGCTTGAGTACCCTCACAACATGGCAGTTGGCTTCCCCCAGAGCAAGTGATCCAAAAGAGAAAGCAAGGAGAAGCCTTGTGCCTTTTATGATCCAGTCTCAGAAGGTTCCAAGTGTCACTTCCACCTTATTCTACTTGTTAGAAACTGAGTCACTAAGTCCAGCCCACACTCAAGGAGAAAATACTTAAGTCCCACCTCTTGAAGGGAGAGTATCAAAGAATGTGTACACATTTTAAAACCACCACAACCTCTTTAGAGGACTCAACACAGTGGTTTAGAGTGGTATTTCTCAAATATTAATATTCATAAAAAGAATCTGGTATCTGCTGAAATACAGCACTCATTCAGTTGTTCTGTGGTGGGGCTCAAAACACTGCACATTTTAAAGCTTTGTCCCTTATGTCAAAGGAAGCTGTCAATAGGGCCCTCACCTTGTTTCTGTTGCCCACCGCCCTACATCCTCTGGGGCCAGCCACAGGAGGTTCTCCAAGGCCCCTCATCCTCTGCGCCCAACACACTCAGCCACCTTCTCCCAGCAAAGCCTGGCCATGCCCCCCGCCTAGCCCGCCACTATCTTCTTCTCTGCCAAGCTCACCAGCATGTGACCAAGGTCAGGCCTGGCTGCTGCCTGTGCCAGCTGCATTCAGGATCCAGGAAAGGCAGTGCCTGTCTCAAGGGAGGCCCCAGCTTGAATCTAAAAGCATACAACTGTTTATTTCAAACTTTTAAAAGGAAGCAGCTTCACAAAAGGTCTAGAGCCAGGCTCAGGGATGAATTATCTAATAAGCAAGGTAAGCAAAATGCATACCTTGCTTACCAGGTCATCTATGGTGAACAACTTCACATTTTTTCACCATGTCAAAGAGTTTGCCTCTAGGTATGGCTGGCATCTGTCCTTCTCCCAACCCTACAGTACCTTCCTACAGAATCACGACCTCTTTTTGAATTACAATCCCTGACAGAGGCAGATGACGCAGTAAGCAAGGTAAGCATGGGCTTGTTTGTGCTCACTTACTAATCTGTAGTGAACAATTTCACATGGCTTTCACCTACAGATGACCTGGTAAACAAGGTAAACATCATGCTTACCTTGCCTGTTGAAAAATTTACCCCTGGCCAGGCTGGCCAAGGGAGAGAAGTGGGTGCATAGGCTAGGCAAGAGTCCATGAGTCCCTGGTGGAATAAAGCATGTCACTCCTGCTGGCCACTCCCCCACACAGTCCATCACAACAGCCCCTGCAAGCATCCTGAACGGCTGCCCTGTGTTGTAAAAATCTCCACACTCTGAATCCAGCTACAAAGACACATAGCATCCATTGGTACCCAAGTTGAGCCCTCAGGGGCAAGCACCCAGGCCTGCATACCAACCCCACATGTGTGCCCAGACTACCACCCTCCCCTCTCTCCAGTTCTGCAGGTTCTGATTCTTGTCTTTCTGAGTATCCTGTCTCTCAAGACCTGCCCAATGGGCACCTTCTGCAGGAAGCTGGAGCCGAGGGAAGGCCCCAAGTGCATTTGTATCCTTTCTGTCTCCCTGGCAGCTCCCAGTGTCCAGGGAGTAGGGGCGGATTGTCCAATGAGCAAGGTAACCACTATGTTTACCTTGCTTACCAGATCATCTATGGTGAGCAAGTTCACATGGGTTTCACTATATCTTCGCTTTACTACAGATTTACTACAGATTAGTAAGTAAGCACAGGTAAGCTCATGCTTACCTGTGCTTCCTAGGTCATCCGCTCCTGTCAGGGATTGTAAATTTGAAAAAGAGGCTTTGATTCTAAGGAAGGTACTACGGGGTTGCGGGGGAGACAGATGCCAGCTATATCTAGAAGCAGGCTCTTTGATGTCGTGAAAAACTGTGAAATTGTTCACCGCAGGTCATCTGGTGATATTCTATTGGATAACCCGCCTCTGCCCAGGAGGCCACTACTAATGTGGTCACATGAGGGTACAAGGAATTGGGGCACCTCTAACTCCCAAGAGGTACAGCCTTACCTCTTTTCTGCACCATGTGGGGGCTCCCCTTGGCCCCAGCCCTGATTTGCCCTCTAAAGGGGTATCTCCTGCCTGGGACTATTGTGATGGGTGAAGCCCTGTCCCCACCAGCACAGAGAAGCTCAGTGTCTAGACTGCAGGACAATTTTGCCAAGGTAGACCATGGGAGAGCTTCCCTTCACAAGCATGAAAAGGGCTCACCTTTCTGTTGAAGAATTACCTACATGAGATTGAAATGACAACAGTAACTCTAAAGGACAGATAAGAACTTTAAGGGGCTGAGAGTATAAGTTAACAGTGCTGAAACAAAGGGGGCCAACAGTGAGAACAGTGACACAATGTGATTAACACAACCATTGTCAATGAACCATGCATGTAAAAATTGTCGAATGGATGTATTTTCTATGTATTTTCACCAAAAATAATCTTTTTCTTTTTTTAATTTGGAAAAGAGCCATGACTGAGTGTTAAAAATAAAATAGGTTCTGAAGGGGGAGAAAAAATAGGGCCCCCCCATCCCAGCTGACTTTTGCATGAGCCGCGTAGTCTGAGAGTGTGTCCTCTGCTCCCCATGGACTGGTTACAGAAGGGTCTCCGTGATGCCTCCCAATACAGGGACCCTCACACCCATCCCAGCAGAGACCCTGGTGAGTGACATTCTTCACTCCACTTACTCGCTCTGTTCTTGCCAAAGAGGCTGCTCACTGGAACCCAACCAAACTCATTGCTGTCAAGTCAATTCCAACTCCTAGTGACCCTGTAGGACGGAGTAGAACTGCCCCATAGGGTTTCCAAGAAGCAGCTGGTGTATTCGAACTGCCAACCTTTTTGTTAGCAGCCAAACGCTTAATCACTGCACCACCAGGGTTCCCATCCACTGGAAGCATGAAACTAATTTCTCCCAAGAAGGAAAATTCATGCTAGTCAGCAACTCATACTCAGATATTTCCAAACGCATTTGCAGCCTGCAGTTTAAAAAGTCTAGCAAGCCAAAGAATTCTGAAAACCACAAGAGCATTTGTTGTTGTTTGCTTTAAGCATTCTTTATACTTGTTGGGTTTTTTAAAACCGTGCCGCTTTCACTAAGACTTTCCTGTCAATTTAACTCCTTTCAACTCTCTTGCTCCACCTGCATCTGACAAAACAAAGAATATTCCAAACAGTAAATAGTCTTCCTTGAATTATTCCCGTTCTCCCCACTTCCACTGTTACCCAACCTCCTGCTGCCAAAATGTGTCTCTTAAAACTCATATGAGGTGTCATGTGTGAGAAATAACGAAGCCAAGAACACCTCCACCTGTGTCAGAGAGGAGCTGTCTGGGGACCTCATTAAAATGTGCTGCTTTTACAGACGATAAAAGGACAGTTTAGAAAGTTCTAAGTCTCCCAGGAATTCACCAGACGCTCGCCGAGAGATGAGTGATGGTTCCCCTTCTCCTTGCCAACTCTGAGTGTTGAATTCAAGTGCAGCCTCCCAAGTCAACATCATTCTCAACTTAAAAGAGTCCAGTTAACTTAAAATGCCAGCTACCGGAGACCCTAAGGGGAAGCGCCTTCCACCAAGCCCTTGTCAACACTGGCAGAGCTAATGGAAGGCACTTGGAATTTATTCATGCAAAGGAAGGCAAGCAGCAGTCTTGATGTCAGAATCCATCCAGCACTACCAAAGACAGCTCACAGGTGTCGCTTTATCAGAAACAAATGTCCTGCTATTTGCACAGCATGCCAAGGCTCTTGAGCCACGTTCACACGCGTCTTCCCAGGTGGTCCTCACCGTAAGTGCCAGTGCAATCCCTTGCTAAAAATGAGGAGCAAATAAATGTCACCTTCTTCAGCAAACAGCAAAATCATATCCCTTCAAGGTTGTCATTGAACGTAAGAGTCTCCAGGTATAGACAGGCAGATAGATCTTGTGGCTCAGACACTTTCCCTTCCAGAGGTCCCTCACGGATACCAATATGATGGACTCAAGAGGATGCTGAATGCTCTGGCCCACATACAGCCCAGGATCAGTTCCGGAGCCCAGCTCCACCAGACTGTGCACTGACAGAAATCTTTCCTGAAGATTCAGGACTAACAATGCAAGAAATGCAAAGAGAGAAAAGGATCTAACTCATCCATGTCATGAATGAGCCTGATTCGGTTTCTTCTGGGTCTCCTCTTACAGCTGGACTTGTTTTAATTTGCCTTGATATTTCAGCCTTTTAAGATGAGGTCAATCCATATGCATTCATTGTAATTACTGTTATATTTGTAATTATGTCTGCCATTTTTGTTTATTTTGGCCATCATGTTAATTTGTTTCTTGTATAATTTTTCCTAGTTTCTTTGTCCTCTGTTGCTTTAGAAACTATACATTACATTCCCTAAAAGTCTTGCCATAATCTGAAAATACATAATTGCATATGTTTTCCTAATAATGCTTAAAGACACTGAATATCTCTATCCTCCCAATACAACGTGGAATTTAGCTCACTTAATACATTAACAATCCCTCTCAACCACTGTATGCTTATTATTGTACACTTGAGCTCTACTTTCACCTTTGTAACCAAAAAAACAAAACAAAAACAATATGCGCATGTGTGGGTATGCATGTGCATATAGACCCTGTGTAGTACAAAAGTTAAGTACTCAGCTGCTTATTGAAAGGAGGTTGGAGATTTAAGTCCACCCAGAGATGCCTCAGAAGAAAGGCTTGGTGATCTACTTCCAAAAAAACCTCCCTCTGAAAACCCTATGGGGCACAGTTCTACTCTGACACACATGGAGTCACCATGAGTCAAAGTCGACTCAACAGCACTGATAGATAGATAGATGATAGATAGATAGAAAGAAAGATAGATAGATAGATAGATAGATAGATAGATAGATAGATAGATAGATAGATAGATAGATAGATAGATAGATAGATAGATAGATAGATAGATAGATAGATGATAGATAGATAGGTGATAGACAGACAGACAGACAGATAGATTAGATAGAGAGACAGACAGATTAGATAGACAGAAAGACAGATGAAAGACAGACAGATAGATTAGACAGATAGATGATAGTAACTTTACAGTCAAGAGTGAAATTTATCAGCTTATTTTTACTAATTCATTTTGTTTTGATTTTTATGTTGGGCCTCAAGTGCACAGAATTGGATTATTCATTATCCTTGGTTCATGGCTGTGGCAGATCCTGTTTTCCAAAGATGGTCCCATCAGTGTACATCATCATCCCAAGTGGTCTTCTTAAAATGGTAGAAGAAGGTGCTAACTTCCTTCCTCCCCAAGGCAGGGCCTGTGTTCACGCCTTTAACCCTGAGCAGACTTTGTGTCTGCCTCAACCATGGACTCTGGCAAACGTGTGCAACGTCTTCTGAGACTAGGCCTTGAAAGGCACAACAGCCTTCGCCTCTCAGATGATGCTTCTTGGGATTGCTGAGTCGGCAGCTACGACTGTGGCCACTGGCAGCCTCATCCTGGGGAAAGCACGTGGAGAGGCCACGCGGACAGTAAGAACTGTCTGAGGAGCTCCTACTCTGCCAGCTCCAGTGATCCAAGAAGTCCAGATGCAGCCCTGGACATTCAGGAGCAGGAACAATCCATCTCCATGTCACCTGTCTGAACTCCTGACCCACAGCATCCAGGAGCCATAGTAAATTATTGCTCATGCCACTAAGTTTTGGGGTGAGTTTTAGGCAGCCATCATCATTGGAACAATACCTGGAGCACTCTCATTAATGGTCCTTTCATGACCCTCTGTTATTAAGGTAGTTAATTAGTTACTCGCTGCTGCTGTTGTTGTTAGTTGTCATTGAGTCTGCTCTGACCCATGGTTATCTTATGTACAACAGAAAAAATGTTGTCCAGTCCTGTGCCATCTTCATGATCATTTCTATGTTTGAGAGAAGTAATCCATTTCATCAAGGGTCTCCTTTGCCCTTGCCAACCCTCCACTATGCCAACCGTGATGTCCTTTTCCAGCAATTAGTTGTTGGTTGTTCCTACTGATGTGTTGAAAGTAAATGAACAGAAGAGGCCTTGCCATCCTCGTTTGTAAGGAGCACTTTGGTTGTATTTTTTCTAAGACTGATTTGTTTGTTCTTCTGGCAGTCCATGGTGTTCCAATATTCTCCAACAACACTAAGATATGAATGCATCTGCTTTTAAAGATATAACATTTACTTGCAAATATGTAATATTCACACTTCGTTGTTGCTCTTAAGTGCTGTCGACCCATTCCAACCGTTAGCAACCCTACATACAACAGAATGAAACACCACCTGGTCCTGTGCCACCCTCGTGATCATCGTTATGCTTGAGCCCATGGTTGCAGCCACTGTGTCAATTCTTCTCCTTGAGGGCCTTCCTCTTTTTCACTGACCCTATACTTTATCAAGCGTGATGTCCTTCTCTAGGGACTGGTTCATCCTAAAAACATGTCCAAAGTATGTGAGATGAAGTTTTGCCATCCTCACTTCTAAGGGGTATTCTGGCTGTACTTCTTCCAAGACAGATATGTTCATTCTTTTGGTAGTCCATGGTATATTAAATATTTTTCACTAATATCATAATTCAAAGGCGTCAATTCTTCTTCAGTCTTCCTTATTAGTTGCCCAGCTTTCACATGCATATGATGTGATTGAAAACACCATGGCTTGAGTCAGGCACACCTTAGTCTTCAAGGTGACATCTTTGCTCTTTAACTCTTTAAAGAGGTCTTTTACAACAGATTTGCCCAATGTAATGTGTCATTTGATTTCTTGACTGCTGCTTCAATGGGTGTTAATATTCACTTATAAAGACTTACTTTGTGCTGCATACCACCTTCCAGAACACAATTTGGACCTTGACAATAATTTACAAATACCTGTGTGGTCCACTGACCACTAACCCATTCTTTGCCTTCCAACCTGAGAACCATCATCCTGAATCCTGTGTCTATCATTCCCTGGTCTCCTTTGTATATAATTTATTGTATCTATAGCTAATCCTGGAAACCCTGCTGGCGTAGTGGTTAAGAGTTAGGGCTGCTAATCAGAAAGTTGGCAATTTGAATCCACCAGGCGCTCCTTGGAAACCCTATGAGGCACATCTACTCTGTCCTATAGGGTTGCTCTGAGTAGGAATCAGCTCAACGGCAATGGGTTTGTTTTTGTTTTTGTTTTTTTGGTAGAGCTAATCCTAATGGCATATTTTTTTCTTTCAGTCATATTTAAATTCATAAGAAGGATATTTTGCTATATGAATCCTTTGGGATTTTTTTTTCATTTAATATTATAGTACTAAGATTTATCCATGCTGTTTTGTGTTGTAGTTCATTTATTTTAGCTGCTGTATAATAACTCATGTATGAATACATCACAGTTTATTAATCGACTCTTCTATGGATGGACATTTAGGTTGCTTCCAGGTTTTTTGTATTATGAACAGTAATGCTATGAATATCTTATGCATATCTGCCATTCATCATGATAGAATTGCTCTTACATAATACCCAGGAGTTGAATTTCTGGGTTATAAAGTATATGATTGTTCATCCTATGCATATACTTTCTTTATAAGCATATAAGTGATAGTAATATTTTGGAAATTTTTTATATTGGAAATATCTCTAAATTTGAAAGTTGCCTTTTCCCTTTAATCAGTCTTTGATGGACAAAGTCCTTAATCTTGATATAGTTAAATTTATCAATCTTTTATAATCAAAGAATTTTAAATTGTGTAAGAAATCATTCTTTATCCCAAGTTCTCAGAGATATCCACTTGTTTAATACTAAGAGTTCTAATGTTTTGTTTTTGACACTTAAATCCTTAATCTGTCTAGATTTGACTTTTCCATAATGTGTGATACAGAGATACAGTTTTGTCTTTTTCTGTATTAATACCATGTGTTATGGTACTATTTACTTAATAGTTCCTTTTTTATCCTTCAACCTCACCTGCCATTTCTCTCATACTGTCGAAGTTCCATGCAACTATGGATCTGCTTTTGAGCTCTTTATTCTAGCCCATTAGTTTTGGAAACCCTGGTGGCGTAGTGGTTAAGTGCTACAGCTGCTAACCAAAGGGCCGGCAGTTTGAATAAGCCAGGCGCTCCTTGGAAACTCTATGGGGCAGTTCTGCTCTGTCCTATAGGGTCGCTATGAGCCAGAATCGACTCAATGGCACTGGGCTTGGTTTTTTTGGTTAGTAAATGTATCAAATAATTTTACACATTTCTATTGGTAAATAAGTAAATAATCTAATAAAACAAGTCCTCCCAGATTTTCTTCAGAAGTGGTCTGATTATTCTTGGCCACTTGCTTTTCATTATAACATTTATAATCATCTTTAAAAAGTAATAAAAATACCCATGAATGATATTACTGAAATTTCACTTAATCTATAGATCAAACCAGGAAGGATTTACATCTTTACCATATTAAGTCTTTCTGTCAAGGAAATCCTGGTGCCTGGCGTAGTGGTTAAGTACTACGGCTGCTAACCAAGAGGTCAGCAGTTCAAATTCGCCAGGCGCTCCTTGGAAACTCTGTGGGGCAGTGCTACTCTGTCCTATAGCGTCGCTATGAGTCGGAATTGACTTGACAGCAGTGAGTTTGGTTTGATTTTGGTTTATCCATGCATATATTATCTTTCAACGTATTTTGTCTTCTTTAATACCTCTTAATAAAGTGGGTTAATAAAGTTGTATGACTTTCTCCATACAGGTCTTGAATATACTCTGATAGATTAATTCATAGAGACTTGATTTTTGGACGACTGCAGATGGCTTCTTCTCTTTAATTATGGTGCGGATTTTGCATATAATTTTTTATTAAGCCAATTTGATGAACACTCTTATTATTTCTGATAATTAGTGCATAAGTCATTTTGGACTCTTTATCTAAATGATTAAATCATCTACAAATAATGACAGCTCTATTTCCTTTCTCTAGTCCTTTGTCTCATATCTTTTTTCCTGTCTTATCGTATTGGCTAGAACAGCTAATACAATGTTGAAGGGAAATGGCAACACTGAATATCCCTCTTTCTACTGACTTAGCCCTGGTGGTGCAGTGGTTAAGTGCTACAGCTGCTAACCAAAAGGTCAGCAGTTGGAATCCACCAGCTGCTCCTTAGAAACCCTATGGGGCAGTTCTGCTCTTTCAGATAGGGTCACTATGAGTCAGAATGGACTCGACAGGGACGGGTTTTTTTTGTTTTTGTTTTTGTTTTGTTTTTTTGGTTTGACTGACTTTGAAGACAATGTTCCCAATGTTTCACACATTAGTGTGCTGTTTGCCCAGGTTTGTTGTACTCTTTAGTAGGTTAAGGAAATTCTCTGTTCCTAAATTTTAGTAAGAGTCTTTATAGTGAATCATCGTTGAATATTATCAAATGCATTTTATGTATTTGTTGAGACTATGTGTTCTAATTAATCTGTTAATTTAATAAGTTAACTTTATAAGTTTCCCCTATTAAACTTTCTTTGAGTACCTAGAATGAGATTAAGAAAACAAAAATACTCACAACTGGATCAATAAGCAACATCATGATAAAAGGAGAAAATATTGAAGCTGTAAAGGATTTCATTTTAATTGGATCCCCAATCAATTCCCATGGAAGCAGTAGTCAAGAAGTCAAACGACACATTGCATTGGGCAAATCTGCTGCAAAAGATCTCTTTAAAGTTTTACATAGCAAAGATGTCACTTTAAGGACTAAGGGATGCCTAATCCAAGCCGTGGTGTTTTCAATCACTTCATATGATTGTGAAAGCTGGACAATGAATAAAGAAGACTGAAAATCAATAGATGCCTTTGAATTATGGTGTTGGAAAAGAATGTCGAACATACCATGGACTGTCAGAAGAATGAACAATCTGTCTTGGAAAAAACACAGCCAGGGTGCTCGTTAGAATCGAGGATGGTGAGACTATGCCTCACATACTTTGGATATGTAACCAGGAGGCACCAGATGCTGGAGAAGGACATCGTGCTTGGTAAAGTAGATGGGTCAGTGAAAAAGAGGAAGACCCTCAACAAGATGGCTTGACACAGTGGCTGCAACAATGGGCTCAAGCATAACAATGACTGTGAGGACAGTGTTTCGTTCTGTTGTACATAGGGTTGCTATGAGTAGGAATTGACTTGATGGCGCCTAGCAACAACAACCTAGAATAAACCCAAGTAGGCTATGTGTGTTATCTCTTTTACACACTAGTAGATTTGATTTTCTCATGTGTTTTTTTCAGGATTTTTGAAATGTATTCATGAGTGAAATTGGCCTGTTAATTTTCTTTTCTTGTAATGTCCTTGTCTAATTTTGGTATCAGATTCATGTTTTTTTTTTTTTAGTTTTGTATGAAGATTTATAAGTGCTATAATTTCTTCAGTAGTTAGAGGACTAGTTAAGCTTTTAAATTCTTATTGAATCAGTTCTGATAATTTTCTCTAATAGTTTATTTCTTCAAAATTATCAGAGCTATTGGCACCTAGGTATTAATGTTGCTGCTGTTGTTGAAAGCAAGATGGCAGGTGAACTGCCAGTTCAAGTCCCAAGAACCGGAGGTCAGACAAGCAGGAGCCAGCTGTAGGATCCAGAGTGAGCAAAATCCCATGAGCCTTGCCAGAAAGTCCACCTATACTGGATACAGGCCACATCCCCAGGGAAACTCCCTTTCAACTGATTGGCGACTCACAGCAGATTCCATCATGGAGGTGATCACACTATATTAGATCTCATCATGGAGGTGCTGACATTATTATACCACCGCCAAACTAAATCATAACTGCCAAACCACTGAGAATCATGGCCCAGCCAAGCTGACACACAAACTTAATGATCACACCATTCAAATTTAGCTTTGTAGTACATCTGTATGATGTAAAGGACAAAGAAATTATTTTTCCAATATATCTATCTAATGTCCTTTTCCCACTGCCTCACTGTTGTAAATTAAGAGTCAACATATGCTTGGGTCTATTTCTGGACTCTATATTCTGTTCCACTGGCCTATTTGCCTGTCCTTGCACTAATATTCTATTATCTTAATTACTATCACTTTATAATAAGCTTTGATAATTAGCTGTTTAAGTCCTCTGCCATTTCTCTTATTCAGTATTGTCTTGGTTATTCTTAGTCCTTTGGATTGCCATATAAATTTTTAGAAATTTTTACATTTCCTCAGGAAATCTGCTGAAACTTTTATAGAATTGTTGTTGTCGTTGCTTGGTGCCATCGAATTGATTCTGACTCACAGCAACCCGATGTACAACAGAAAGAAACAATGCTTGATCCTAAGCTGTCCTCACAATTGCTGCTATGTTTGAGCCCATTGTTGCAGCCACTGTGTCAATCCATCTCATTAAGGGTCTTTTTTTCCACTGATTCTCTAGAGAATTACATTGCATCTATGGAGGAGAGCAGGTAAAGTGGATATCTTCACAGTATTCAGTATCCAGTCCATGAATGTAATATAGCCAGTGCTGTGCTGGTAAATGGTGAGCAACAGTTTCTCGAAGGAAAAGAATGTGTTCTGTAGTATTTGCCCATTTACACCCTTTGCCCATGGTGTAAATTACTCCACCATGGCCAACTCCAAGGTAGTAATGTGATGTCACTGGACACAGAGTTGGGAAGAGATGTCTCCAACTGGATCTTGTGAAAAGTTCTGAGCACACAGGTGGATAGAGTTCTCCATTTATTTAGGTCTTCTTAATCTCTCAAGAATGTTTTTTACTTTTCTATGAAGAAAGCTGCATGTTTATCTCTAGGCTTTGGATGTTCTTATAAATGGTATTATAAATGATATTTTTAAATTTTGTTTTCTAATTTATATGGCAGAAACACAGAACTACCAACTATGAAAAGACAGGCAAACACATAATAAGTGATTCATTAATATTACATTGCAATATGGGAGAAAACAATATTATCTATGTTTCCAGACTTTGGGGCCATCCCAAAGAAATACAATTGATTTTTCATATTGACCTGTTTTCAAAAACCTTGCCAAATTCAGTCATTAATTCTCACAGTTTACTTGTATTTTCTTTTGAATTATTTATGTAATAATCATGTTTTCTTCAAATAATGACGGTACTATTTCTTTCTAATTATTCTGTATTCAGTTTCTGTTTCTTATCTTTTGTTGGTGGTTAAGAATTCCAGTAAAATACTGACTAGGAGTGATAACAATAGGCATCCTCGTCTCCTTCCATATCTCGAGGGAAAAGCTTTTTAATATTACAGCATCAAGTATAATATATTCTGTAGATTTTTTTAATATCCTTTTAAATATTAAGGAATTAGCATACCTCTATTTACAGTGTTCTAAAAAGTTTGTATTATTTTGTGTTGAATTTTGTCAAATAAGTTTTTTGTTCTTTTTTGTGTTGTTTACCTACTCATTCATGTGGTCTCTTTCTCTTTTCCGTATATTACGTGGAATGATTTTCAAATGTTAACCAAAAATTCCTGGAATAAAACCAACATGACTGAGCTATATGAGCCTCAGAAATTTGCAATTATTTTCACAAGAGAGATTGTCCTGCAGTTTTCTGTTCTTTTCCAGCCCTCGTCTGCTTTCAGTATTAAGGTTATGATGGCTTCGTAAAATGAGTTGGGAAGCATCCTTCTTTTTCCATTCTTTAGAAGAGTTTCTGTAAGATTGGTGTTATTGCAGGAGAAATAAACGTTGCAATCCTTCTGTCTTGGAGTTTTCTTTGAGAGTCAATTATTATTTTTGGATTAAATTTCTTTAAATATATATGAGACTATCCAGATTGTTTTTATATCGCCCATTTTTTGTTACATGTATTTCTAGAAATTTGTCATTTTCATCTAAATTTTAAATTTATTATGATAATGCATTCAATAATATTCTCTTATTGTCTTTTTAATGTTCATAGGATCTGTTGTGATGTCCCTTTTTTATTTTTGAAATTGGCCATTTTTACATTCTATCTTTTAGGAGTTTATTCATTTTACTAGTATTTTCAAGAGACCTAATTTTTTACTTTGTTGCTCTTCTCCATTTTATTAATTTCTGCTCTTGCATTTCTCATTTTCTTCATTTTACTTTCTTTGAGTTTAATTTGCTGTCCTGTTTCTAATATTTTAGGTAGGTAGTTAATCAATTTTCAGCTTTTCTTATTTTCTAGTGTACATATTTAAGAACATAAATTTCTCTCTAGGCATGATTTTGGCTGTATCTCAGTTTTGGTTATGTCTTCTTTTTATCATTGTTTATTTCATATTTTTTTAATATCCAATTGCAATTTCCACTTTGAACCTTAACTTTCAAAATTTGGGGCAGGGTTCTAGTAATTTTTTTATTATTGATTTTAGCTCAACTTTAACTTCAATCAGAAAATGTATTCTACATGACTTCAGTCCTTTGATATTTAGTGAAAATTATTGTTGCCATTTTGAAATTTAATGTTGTTGTTAGCTGTCACCCAGTGGACCCTCAAAGTATGGTGAACCCATGCACAACTGAACAAAATGCTTCCCAGTCCTGCACCATCTCCATGATCGGCTGTCAACTGGACCTTTGTGATCCCCATGGTTTTCAATGGATGATTTTCAGAAGTAAATCACTAGGCCTTTCTTCCTAGTCTCTCTTAGTCTGGGAGCTCTGCTGAAACCCACTGTCTTACTCATCTAGTGCTGCCATAACTGAAATGCCACAAGTGGATGGCTTTAACAAAGAGAAATTTATTTTCTCAGAGTCTAGTAGGTTATAAGTTCAAATTCAGGGCACCACTGGCTCTAGGGGAAGGTTTTCTCTCTCTATTGGCTCTGGAGAAAAGGTCCTTGTCCTCACGGTTGAGGAGCTTCTGAGGCACAGGGACCCTGGGTCCAAAGGACACACTCTGCTCCTGGTGCTGCTTTCTTGGTGGTATGAAGTCCCCCACTCTCTGCTTGCAGAGCCACATCCCAGCGAAACTTCCTTTACCTTGGATCAGGGAGGTGACCTGAGTAAGGGTGGGGTTACAATCCAACCCTAATCCTCTTAATATAAAGTTACAATCACAAAATGGAGGACAACCACACAATACTGGGAATCATGGCCTAACCAAGTTGATACACACATTTTGGGGGGGACATAATTCAATCCGTCACGCCTGTTCAGCATCACAGCAACATGCAAGCCTCCAATGACAGACAGGTTGTGGCTTCACATGAGGTGCATTGAACCCTTGGCTAGGAATCAAACTCGGGTCTCTAGCACGGAAGGTGAGAATTCTACCACTAAATCACTAATTCCCTCATTTTGAAGGTAGCGAATCTTTATTTTCTGGTGGATTTTAAGATGTTGCTTAAATAATTGGTTTTCGTCAGTTTTACCATGATGAACCTTGATACGGTTTTCTTTTTATTCATCTCATTTGAGGTTTGTCGTGCATCTTGAATTTGTAACTTAAAGTTTTCTCCCAGTTCTGAAAATTCCCAGTTATATTGTACCAGAGAATTGGATCTGTCTCATTCTCTTTCACCTCTGCTTTCGGAACTACAATAATGAGCATAAAAGACTTTTCCACCATGGCCCATATACCTTGTGGCTTGCTTTTTTTTATATATATATTGTTTTCAGTGTGTTGGATATTTTATTCTAATCTGTCTTCCACTTTATTAATTTTCTTTGAGGCTAGGTTTCAACTGTGGATAAAAAATCATTTGAGGTCTTAATTTTGATTATTTTTGAAATTCCAGAATTTTCATTTTAGACTTTTTTGTACTTTCATGTCTCCTGCTAAGGTTCTCCTTCTTGTATTTTAATCTGTTGAATATATTCATCACAGTCATTTTAACAACTGTCCTGATAAATCACATAACTGGTATTTTTGTGAGTGTGTTTCCATTACTTATTTTACTTTCTTAATATTAGATCAGTGTCTGGTTGTCCATACTGAGTTTGGATATTGTATAAGAAACAAAAATAACGTAAAGGTAATTTGAGTCTTTGGGTAATGTTATCATTCTACAGAAAGGATTTGCTCTTTAATTTCGAAGCCAATTAAGGTAGAAGGAGATCTCCTTAATAAAATTAGAAATCAAGACAATTAAAAATCAGCCTTCAGCATTCATGAGGGCTGATTTATTTCCAGTTTATCCTTACTTCAGAGTAGAGAATTTTGGGAGTCTCCAGTGAAATCCTGAAATATTTACCAGGGCCTTCACTTTTGACAAGGCATGAACTCCAATTTCCCTTCCCAGAGCCCCATAGCTCTGTGAAAAATCCTGCTTGGCCTCTCAGACTTTTAGCAACAGGTAGAAAATCAGCAAAATATCCTGAAAGGAGCAAATATTGCCAGATGTTAGACTCTGATCTCTCCATGTCTCTCTAGAATTTAACCATTCCCACAAGTGCTGGCAGCCTTGATAGTTGCCTGATGCTTTCATAGATCAATGGCATGTTCTGCCCACTTTTTTTTAACTTTATTCTCAGTAGAATAGGCAGTCTAAACCAAATTAGTCCACCATAAATGGGGGAAAAAAATGGCAAAATTTCTTTTTTGGTTTGTTTTTAATTGAGGAAAATTAAGATAAATCCACATACAATAAAATTAACCAATATTGGGGTACAATTTAACATGATAAATCTACATGGTCATGTAGCCAGTATCATCACTATCAAAATATAAAATAGTTCCATTACCTAAAAAGTTCCCTCATGATCCTTTGAAATGAACCCTCTCCACCCACCTCCAGCCTTTGGCAGCCACTGATCTTCTTTCTGTCACAACAGTTTTTTCCCCCTACAATTTAATATCAATGGAATTATACAGTATGTACACTGTTTGTGTCTGATTTCTCTCACTTAGTATATTTTTGAAATTTATCAATCCTATTGAATATATTGGAGGAACCCTGATGGCACAGTGGTTAAGTGCTTGACTGCTAATCAAAATGTTGGTGGTTCAAACCCACCAGCCGCTCTGAGGGAGAAAGATGTGTCAGCCTGCTTCTGTAAAGTTTTATGGCCTTGGCAATATAAAGAAATAAAAGATTGGTTTAAACTTAGAAAAATAGAGGTAAATATTAATGTAACAAACTAACAATCCTATGCATCAAAATAAAAAAGAAGAAAAACGTAAAGACTTAGCAAATACAAAATCAACAACAATGAAAAGAACAAAAAGGAAATACATTAGGAAAAACAACTCTGCACAGAAAATTAAGTGGAACAAAGAAACTGTCAACAACACTGAGAAAAAAAAAAAAGACATGGAAATGACAGCACAAAACTCATACCTATCAATAATTACACTGAGTGTAAATGGACTAAATGCACCAGTAAAGAGACAGAGAGTGGCTAATGGATTAAAAAAAAAACACACACACACAATCTGACTATATGCTGCCTGCAAGAGACCCACCTTAGACTTAAAAACACAAACTAAAACTCAAAGGAATGGGGAAAAAAATGTATCAAGCAAACAACAATCAAAAAAGAGCAGGAGTGGCAATATTAATTTCTGACTTTAAAGTTAAATCTACCACAAAGGATAAAGAAGGACGTTATATAATGATTAAAGGGTCAATACACCAAGAGGACATAACCATAATAAATATTTACACACCCAATGACAAAAAAAAAAAAAAAAAAAATTAGTCCACCATAAATGGGGGAAAAAAACTAGCAAAATTTCTTTTTTTTGTTTGTTTTTAATTGAGGAAAATTAAGATAAACCCACATACAATGACAGGGCTCCAAAATACATAAAATAGACTCTAACAGCATTGAAAGGAGAAAAAGGCAGCTCCACAATAATAGTAGAAGACTTCAACACACCATTTTCAGTGAAGGACAGAAGATCCAGAATGAAACTCAGTAAAGACATGGAAGATCTAAATGCCACAATCAACCAATCTGATCTCATAGATAATATAGAACACTCCTCCGAACAGCAGCCAAGTATACTTTCTTTTCCAATGCACATGGAACATTCTCCAGAATAGACCACATATTAGGCCACAAAGCAAGCCTTAACAGAAACTCAAGCACTGGAATATTACAAAGCATCTTTTCTGACCACAAAGCCATAAAAGCAGAAATCAATATCAGAAACACATGGAAACTGAACAACACCTTGTTCAATAGTTACTGGGTTATAAGAAATTAAGGATGGAATAAAGAAAATGACAGGATCAAATGAGAATGAAAACACATCCTACCAGAACATTTGGGACATAGCAAAAACAGTGCTCAGTGGTCAATTTATGGCAATAAATGCACACATCAAAAAGAAGAAAGGGCCAAAATCAAAACATTAACCCTACAGCTCGAACAAATACAAAGAGAGCAGCAAAAGGACCCCTCGGGCAACAGAGAAAGCAAATAATAAAAAATTATAGCAGAATTAAATGAAACAGAGAGTAGAAAAACAATTGAAAGAGTTAATAGGGCCAAAAGCTGATTCGTTGGAAAGATCAACAAAATTGATAAACCATTGACCAAACTGACCAAAGAAAAATAAGAGAGGAAGCAAATAACCCGCATAAGAAATGAGATGGGCGATATCACAACAGACTCAACTGAAGTTAAAAGAATCATAACAGAATACTATGAAAAATTGTACTCTAAGAAATTTGAAAACCTGCAGTAAACGGGCAAATTTCTAGCAACACACTACATACCTAAACTAACACAAACAGAGGTAGCAAAACAAACGTATAACAAAATGAGATTGAAAAGGTCATTTAAAAAACTCCCAACAACAACAAAAAAAAGCCCTGGCCCCAACAGCTTCACTGCAGAGTTCTACCAAACTTTCAGAGAAGAGTTAACAACACTGCTACTGCATGTATTTCAGAGCATAGGAAAGGAAGGAATACTCTGGAACTCATTCTATGAAGCTAGCATATCTCTGATACCAAAACCAGATAAAGACACCATAAAAAAAGAAAATTACAGACCTATACCCCTCATAAACATAGATGCAAAAATCCTCAACAAAATTCTAGCCCATAGAATTCAACAACATATCAAAAAAATAATTTGCCATGACCAAGTGGGATTCATACCAGGTATGCAGGGATGGTTCTACATTAGAAAAATAATGAATGTAATCCACCACGTAAATAAAACAAAAAACAAGAACCACATGATCTTATCAATTGATACAAAAAAAGACATTTGACAAAGCGCAACACCCATTCACGATTAAAAAAAAAAAACTCTCAGCAAAATAGGAATAGAAGGGAAATTCCTTAACATGATAAAAGGCACTTATACAAAGCCAACAGCTAACATCATCCTAAATGGAGAGACTCTAAAAGCATTCCCCTTGAGATCAGGAACCAAGCAAGGATGCCCTTTATCACCACTCTTATTCAACATTGTGCTGGAGGTCCTAGCCAGAGCAATTAGGCTAGAAAAATAAATAAATAAATAAATAAATAAATAAAGGACTTCCAAATTGGCAGAGAAGTAAAAGTATCTCTATTTGCAGATGATATGCACTTATACACAGAAAACCCCAAACAATCCACAAGAAAACTACTGGAACTAATAGAGGAGTTCAGTTCAGGATACAAGATAAACATACAAAAATCAGTTGGATTTCTCTACACCAACAAAGAGAACTTCAAAGCAGAAATCACCAAATCAATACCATTAATAGTAGCCCTCAAGAAGATAAAATAATTAGGAATAAATCTAACCAGAGTTGTAAAAGATCTATGCAAAGAAAACTACAAAACACTACTGCAAGAAACCAAAAGGGACTTACGTAAGTGGAAAAACATATCTTGCTCATGGATAGGAAGAACCAACATTGTGAAAATGTCAATTCTACCCAAAGTGACCTACAGATACAATGCAATCCCGATCCAAATTCCAATGGCATTTTTAATGAGATTTGAGAAACCAATCACCAACTTGATATGGGAAGGGAAGAGGCCCTGGATAAGTAAAGCATCACTGAAGAAGAACAAAGTGGGAGGCCTCACACTACCTGATTTTAGAACCTATTATACCGCCACAGTAGTCAAAATAGATACATAGACCAATGGAACAGAATTGAAAATCCAGGTATAAATTCATCCACCTATGAGCAGCTGATATTTGACAAAGGCCCAAAGTCTGTCAAATGAGGAAAAGTCTCTTTAACAAATTGTGCTGGCATAACTTAATATCCATCTGCAAATAAATGAAACAAGGCCCATACCTCACACCATGCACAAAAACTAACCCACAATGGGTCAAAAACCTAAATATAAAATTTAAAATGATAAAGATCATGGAAGAAAAAATGGGGGCAGAGCTAGAAACCCTAATACCTGGCATAAACAGAATACAAAACATTACTAACAATACACAAACACCAGAAGAGAAACTAGATAACTGGGAGCTCCTAAAAAATCAAACACTTATGCTCATCAAAAGACTCTATCAAAAAAGTAAAAAGACAACCTACAGACTGGGAAAAAAAATTTGGCTACTACAGATCTGATCAGGATCTAAACTCTGAAATGTACAAGATACTGCAAAACTTCAACAAAAAGACAATAACTGAATTAAAAATGGGCAAAGGATATGAACAGACACTTCACCAAAGAAGACATTCAGGCAGCTACTAGATACATGAGGAAATGCCCACAGTCATTAACCATTAGAGAAATGCAAATCAAAACTACAATGAGATATCATCTCACCCCAGCAAGGCTAGCATTAATCCAAAAAACACAAAATAATAAATGTTGGAGAGGTTGTGGAGAGACTGGAACACTTATACACTGCTGGTGGAAATGTCAGATGGTACAACCACTTTGAAATCCATTTGGCCCTTCCTTAATTTTATTTTTTTTTAAAAAAGCTAGAAATGGAACTATCATACAATCCAACAACCCCACTCCCTGCAATATATCCTAGAGAAATAAGAGCCCTCAGAGGAATAGATATGTGCACACCCACATTCACTGTAGCAGTGTTCACAATAGCAAAAAGATGTAAACAACCTAGGGACAATCAATGGACAAATGGATGAACAAATTACGGTATATTCACACAATGGAATACTATGCAATGATAAAGAACAATGACGAATCCTCAAAACATCTCATAACATGGATGAATCTGGAAGGTATTATGCTGAGTGAAATTATTCAATCACAAAAGGACAAATACTGTATGAGACCGCTATTATAAGAACTCAAGAAGAGGTTTAAACACAGAAGAAAACGTTCTTTGATGGTTACAAAGGTGGGGAGGAAGGAAGAGGGGTATTCACTCACTAGACAGTAAAAAAAAACAGTGGACAAGAATTATCTTAAGTGAAGAGAAGGACAACACACAATACAGGAGAAGTCAGCATGACTGGACTAAACCAAAAGCTAAGAAGTTTCCTGAATACAACCAAACACTTTGAGAGACACAGTGGGAGGGGATGGGATCCGGGGACCATGGTTTCAGGGGACACCTAGGTCAACTGGCATAACAACGTTTATTAAGAATATGTTCTGCCTCCCACTTTGGTGGCGTCTGAGGTCTTAAAAGCTAGCAAGTGGCCACCTAAGATGCATCGATTGGTCCCAACCCACCTGGAGCAAAGAAGAATGAAAAATACCAAAGACACAAGGAAAACTTGAGCCCAGGAGACAGAAAGGGCCACATAAACAAGACAGCCCATCAGCCTGAGATCAGAAGAACTAGATGATGCCAGCTACCACCAACGACTGCCCTGACAGGGAACACAACAGAAAGTCCCTGACGGAGCAGGAGAAAAGTGGTGTGTAGAACTCAAGTTCTAGTAAAAAGACCAGACTTAATGGCCTGACAGAGACTGGAGGGACCTTGGAAGACATGGTCCCCAGACTCTGTGTTAGCCCAAAACTAAAACCATTCCGGAAGCCAACTCTGCAAACAAAGATTAGACTGGACTATAAGACATAAAACAATACTCACGAAGAGTGTGCTTCTTAGCTCAAGTAGTGTTAGACTAAATGGGCAGCTCCTCTCCAGAGGTGAGATGAGAAGGCAGAAAGGGACAGGAGCTGGCTGAATGGACGCAGGAAATCCGGGGTGGAAAGGAGGAGGAGGGTTCTGTCGCATTACAGGGAGAGCAACTAGGGTCACATAAACAATGTGTGTATAAATTTTTGTATGAGAAACCAACCTGAACCATAAACTTACACTTAAAGCACGATTAAAAAAAAAAAAAATAGAAGATTTACAGCCTTGGAAGCCCCATGGAGCAGTTCTACTCTTAGACAGTTGCTACGAATCTGAATCAACTCAATAGCAATGGGGGAAAAAAATTGAATATATCAGGAATTCATTTGTTTTTCTTGCTCAGTTGTATTCCACTGTATGGATATACCACAATCTGTTTATCCACTCACCAGTTGATGAGCACTTTGATTGTTTCCAGTCTGGGGTAGTTTTGAATAAAAATGATGAAAACAGTTATGCACAGGTATTTATGTGACTATATGTTTTAATTCTCTCGCATAAGCACCTAGGAGCAGGATTTTTGAAATATATTCTAAGGTAATCTTTACCTGTATAAGAAACCGCCAAACTGTTTTCTATATTTCTACCACCAATATATACATATACCAGTTGATGTAAACCTTTGCCAACACTTGGTGTGACCTGTCTTTTAAATTTTAGCTGTGTTAACAGGTGTGTAGTGGTATCCATTGTGAATTCCCTCTGCATTCCCCCAACAATTCATAATATTGAAATTCTTCTCATGTGCTTACTTTCTATCTTTGGTAAAGTGACTATTCGATTGTTCTGTGTGCATTTTAAGTTGGGCTGAGTCTCTTTATAGACTGTGAGAGTTCTTTTTATATACCCCAGATACAATTCCTTTATACTTGTCCTACTTATCTCAGGGCCCTGGTGGCGCAGTCGCTAAGAGCTACAGCTATTAACGAAAAGATTGGCAGTTAGAATCCACCAGCTGCTCCTTGGAAACCTATAGGGCAGCTCTACTCTGTCCTATAGGGCTGTTATAAGTCGAAATTAACTAGAAGGCAGCAGCTGTGGTTTTTTGGTTTAGATATAATTCCTTTACAAATGTCTTAATTATCTAATGCTGCTTTAACAGAAATACCACAAATGGGTGGCTTTAACAAACAGAAATGTAATTTCTCACCTGGTGGCTTAGTGGTTAAGTGCTACAACCAAAGGTTGGCAGCTTGAATCCACCAGGCACTCCTTGGAAATCCTATGGGGCAGTTCTACTCTGTCCTATGGGGTCACCATGAGTCTGAATTGACTCGACGGCAATGAAATTTTTTTTTTTTTCAGGAGGCTAGAAGTCCAAATTCAAGACCACAGCTCTAGGAGAAGGCTTTCTCTCTCTGTTGGCTCTAGGGTAAGGGCCTTATCACTTGTCAGCTTCTGTTCCTCGGTTTCTTGGTGATCTTCATGTGGCCCGGCATCTGTCTTCTCCCATATGTGCTTCCTTCTCTGTGCCTAATCTTCTCCTTTCATATCTCAATGTGATTGGTTTAAGGCACACCCTACACTGACCTGGCCTCATTCACACAACAAGTAAACCCTATTCCCAAATGGGATTACACCCACATTTATAGGTGTTAGGGTTTACAACAAATGTTTTGAGGGGCACAGTTCAATCCATGACAATAAGATATGTATTTTACATATATTTGCCAAGTCTATGCCTTTTTTTATTTCCTTAAATGTTTACTTTGAAGAGCAAATGTTTTTAAGTTTGATAAAATCCACTTTATAATATTTTTCTTTTACGTTTATGCTTCTTATATCTTATCGAAGAAATCTTTGCCTAGCCCAAGGTCATAAAGATTTTCACCTGTGCTATCTTCTAGATATTTTATAATTTTTGCTCTTACCTTTCTATCTTCAATTTATTTCAAGTTATTGATAACCTTATATCCAAGTTAATCAAGAGGAAAAAAAGAGAAGAAATTAATACCCAATATTAAAAATGAAAGAGAAGACAACGCTAGACATCTAAGTCTAAAATGATTTTTAAAAAAGGGAGGGAAATTACTAATATTATGCAACAAATTTGACAAATTACATGAAATAGACCAATTTCTTGACAGACACAAACTAGCAAAATTCACTCTAGAAGACATAGACAATCTGATCATCAAATATCTCTTAAAGAAATTGAATTTATGCTTTAAAACTTTTGGATTGCAATACACTAGAGAATAATAGTCTTTTCAAAAAATGTGCTGGAAGAATTAGACTCCATATACAGAAAAATAAACTGCATTCCATACCTTGTACCTTATAGAAAAATTAATGTGGAATGGACCATAAACATAAATGTGAAACCTAAAACTATAAAGATTTGGCCAAAAACAGGAGAAAATCTTTGAGACTTTGGCTTAGGCAAAGGGTTACTAGATAGGACAAAGAAAGTGTGAATCATGACAGAAAAATTGACAAATTGGACTTCGCCAAAACTGGATAATTTCCGCTCTTTCAAAAGCAAAGCACCATTAAAACATAAAAAGAAATATTTGCATAAGTATCCAGAATATATAAAGAATTGTCAAAACTCAACCATAAGAAAGCAAAAGCTCCATTTTTTAAAAAAGGAAAAGAAACAGGTAAAATATTTAAATAGAATCTTCACCAAAGAAGATATACGGATGTCAAATAAGCACATGAAAAATCGTTGATATCTTTTGTTATTATGGAAATGTAAATTAAAATCAAAGTGAGGTGCCATTACACACCTAGAAGCATAAAAAATACCAAGGAAAAACAGCATCAACTGCTGGCAAGGATATGAAACAACTAGAACTTACCCACCTTGTTGGTAAAAAAAAGGAATGCAAAATAACACAACAAATTGAAAAACAGCTTGGCTCTTTCTTCTGAAGTTAAACATACACTTAGCTATCAATCCAGCAACAGCACCCCAAGATATTTATCCGAGAGAAATAAAACTAAGTGCATACAAATGCCTGTATGTGAATGTTTACAGCAGCTTTATTCATAGCTGCAAAAAACTGGAAACAATTCAAATATTCATTAGCAGGTGAATGGATAAACAAGTTGTGATACATCTATACATGGAATATTACTCACCAATAAAAGCAAATGTTGTTGTTGCAAAGTGCCATCCAATCAGCTCCCATTCACAGTGACCTTACAGATAACAGAACAAAACGTTGCCCGGTCCTGTACGCTCTTCATGATCATTGGTACGTTTGAGCCCATTGTTTCGGCGATTGGGTCAAATGAATTACTAATAATTTCAACAACATGGGTGAAGCTCAAATGGAGTATACTAAGTGAAATAAACTGGACTCAAAAGGCTACATAATGTGAGATTCCACTTCTTTAGCAAATTGGAAAATGCAAAACTAAAAGGACAGAATGTGGATCAGTGGTTGCCAAGAGCTAGGGATGGGGAGATAGTTTTAACTACAAAGAGACATAAGAGAATTTTTTGAGAGAGTCATGGAAATGTTCTATATTTTGATTAATGAAGTAGCTACTTGACTATATGATAAATTTGAAGAATTATCAAAATAGGTAAGGTTGTACACTTAAAAAGGGTGAATTTTACTGTTATACAAATTATACTTCAATAAACCTAACTTAAAAGATAGCTAACTCTTTCTTTTTAAGAGGTTACCTTTTTTTTCCTCTGTTCATTTCTTTTTTTTTTAATTTTTATTGAGCTTCAAGTGAACGTTTACAAATCGTCAGTCTGTCACATATAAGTTTATATACACTTTACTCCATACTCCCGTTTTCTCTCCCCCTAATGAGTCAGCCCTTCCAGTCTCTACTTTCATGACAATTTTGCCAGCTTCCAACCCTCTCTACCCTCCCATCCCCCCTCCAGACAGGAGATGCCAACACAGTCTCAAGTGTCCACCTGATACAAATAGCTCACTCTTCATCAGCATCTCTCTGCTACCCACTGTCCAGTCCCTTCTATGTCTGATGAGTTGTCTTCGGGAATGGTTCCTGTCCCGGGCCAGCAGAAGGTTTGGGGACCATGACCGCAGGGATTCCTCTAGTCTCAGTCAGACCATTAAGTATGGTCTTTTTGTGAGAATTTGGGGTCTGCATCCCACTGATCTCCTGCTCCCTCAGGGGTTCTCTGTTGTTCTCCCTGTCAGGGCAGTCATCGGTTGTGGTCAGGCACCAACTAGTTCTTCTGGTCTCAGGATGATGTAAGTCTTTGGTTCATGTGGCCCTGTCTGTCTCTTGGGCTCATAGTTATTGTGTGACCTTGGTGTTCTTCATTCTCCTTTGCTCCAGGTGGGTTGAGACCAATTGATGCATCTTAGATGGCCGCTTGTTAGCATTTAAGACCCCAGACGCCACATTTCAAAGTGGGATGCAGAATGTTTTCATAATAGAATTATTTTGCCAATTGACTTAGAAGTCCCCTTAAACCATGGTCCCCAAACCCCTGCCCTTGCTCCACTGACCTTTGAAGCATTCAGTTTATCCCGGAAACTTCTTTGCTTTTGGTCCAGTCCAGTTGAGCTGACCTTCCATGTATTGAGTATTGTCCTTCCCTTCACCTAAAGTAGTTCTTATCTACTAACTAATCAGTAAAAAACCCTCCCTCCCCTCCTCATAACCACAAAAGTATGTGTTCTTCTCAGTTTATACTATTTCTTCTTGTGCTTCTTAATCCTAGTTTGATAGCTTGCCTTGTATGGGAGGGTCTTTTTGCTTGGACTATGCTAGGGTTAGCATTAGTAGATCTGTTTTCTTGCACCAAATGGATTTTTTATGCTATGCTCCTAATTCTCAAGGATATGTATGTTTCACACACTCATGGCAATGACTAAAAGTGCAGTCTCTAGCCTTGAAAAGTCTGAAGGATCAGTTGCAAATTCTGATCAATCTTGGGATGTGCCCAGTGATCCTGTCCATTACCTGGCCACTACTGCCTGTGGGGCCAGGTAGTTTCAGGCTTTGTTCACCACTCTCAGTTTCTTCCTCAGTTATTGGTCTAATCGTATCTTATATATTTCCTTGAAGTGATTTCAGTAAACTGCACATGTTCAGAACATCATTACTTTGCTAAATTAAAAAAGAATCATATAAATAAATTATGGTATATTCCTACAATGTAATACTGTGCATCGATAAAGAACAATGATGAATCCGTGAAACATTTCATAACATGGAGGAATCCGGAAGGCATTATGCTGTGTGAAATTAGTCAGTTGCAAAAGGACAAATATCATATGAGACCACTATTATAAGAACTCAAGAAATAGTTTAAACACAGAAGAAAATATTATTTGATGGTTATGAGAGTGGGGAGGGAGGAAGGGAGAAGGGTATTCACTAATTAGATAGTAGACAAGAACTATTTTAGGTGAAGGGAAAGACAACACACAATACAGGAGAGGTCAGCACAACTGGGCTAAACCAAAAGCAAAGAAGTTTCCTGAAGGCCAGGGTAGCAGGGGAGGGGGTGTAGGGACCATGGTTTCAGGAAACATCCAAGTCAACTGGCGTAATAAAACCTATTAAGAAAACATTCTGCATGCCACTTTGGTGAGTGGCATCTGGGGTCTTCAACACTAACAAGCAGCCATGTAGGATGCACCAATTGGTCTCAGCCCACCTGGACCAAAAGAGAATGAAGAACACCAAAGGCACAAGGTAATTATGAGCCCAAAAGACAGAAAGGACCACACAAACCAGATACTACGTCAGCCTGAGACCAGAAGAACTAGATGGTGCCCAGCTACAACCAATGACTGTCCTGACAGGGAACACAACAGAGAATCCCTGCTGGAGCAGGAGAGCAGTGAAATGTAGACCTCAAATTCTCATAAAAAGACCAGACTTAATAGTGTGACTGAGACTAGAAGGACCCTGGAGGTCATGGTCCCCAGACCTTCTGTTAGCCTAAGACTGGAACCATTCCCAAAGCCAACTCTTCAGAGAGGGATTGGACTGGACTATAAGATAGAAAATGATACTGGTGAGGAGTGAGCTTCTTGGCTCAAGTAGATGCATAAGACTACGTGGGCATCTCCTGTCTGCAGGGGCCGTGAGAAGGCAGAGGGGGACAGAAGCTGGCTGAATGGACATGGGGGACACAGGGTGGAGAGAAGTGTGTTGTCTCATTAGGGGGAGGGCAACTAGGAGTACATAGCAAAAAAAAAAAAAATTTTTTTTTTTTTTTTACATAGCAAGGTGTATATAAATTTTTTTTATGAGAGACTGACTTGATTTATAAACTTTCACCTAAAGCACAATAAAAATTAAAAAAAAAGAATCATACATAACTACAAATGGTATTCTTGCATGACTTTAAGTTTCCTCGTATTTGTTCTTATATAATATTTTGGTTCTACTTTTATTTGTGCTTCATTCTTTTGTGTCGTTGTTGTTTATGTTTGCAGGAGTCTATCAATTTTATTGTTCTATTACAAACAATAAATCCTTGCATACATTTACCAACTACACCACTTTTCTATGTTCTACATCACTTGTTTCTGCTTTTATCTTTATTATTTAATCATTTTTCTGCCTTCTGAAGCGTTATCCTTCTGTGGTTTTCTGTATGTTCTAGTTAAAGTCACGGTAGGTTGTTTGCAAAAATGGCTATAATAATTCCCCTGTCTGCGACCTTCCCCATGTATAGTCCCCACCCATACTGACTCTGGGCTTCACCACGTGACTTGCTTTGACTGATGGGCAATAGCAAGCATACACAGCAGAGAATTAAAAAGTGTTTCCGCACTTGGAACACTGAGACAGTTATGTGAACAAGCCCAGGCTAGCCTGCTGAACAAACTCAGAAGAACCAGTGCACCCCAACCAACAGCCTGCCAACCACCAGATGTGTAAATAAGGCAATTCTAGATCAACCACCCTACCCACTAGCTGACCACACACATGAAAGTGTCCAGTAGAGACCAGCCACATGAATCCTGATCAGAAGAATAACCCAACGACACCCAGAGCTAAATATGGTTGTGGTTGTTTTGAGTCACTAAGTTTTGGGGTGGTTTATTATGTGCAAAAAGCTAAAAAAAGAAAAACCCACTGCCGTGAAGTAGCCCATTTGGGTTTCCATGGGCACAGTGATTAAGAGCTCAGCTGCTAACCAAAAGGTTAGCAGCTCAGATCCACCAGCCTCTCTTTGGAAACCCTGTGGGGCAGTTCTACTCTGTTCTGTAGGGTAGCTGTGAGTTGGTAGCTACTCAAGCAATAAGTTTGGCTTTTTGTTAAATCTTTACAGAAGCAGGATGTCACATCTTTATCCCATGGAGCAATTGGTAGTTTCGAACCACTGACCTTTCAGTTAGCAGCCGAGGATTTTAACCACAGAACCAGCAGGGTGCCAAAAGCTATCAAACGTAAATGCTGTGTTTATAATGTTAGTTTTTGTTTTTAGATAATAAAGTAATTCCTGGTTATGAATTTTCATTTGAGGCTTGTCTGGCTGAATGCCATACATTTAGGTACATAGTGTTCCATGCTATAATTGAAATATTTTATTTTTGGTGTCTTGTTGCTAATAGTGAGTTAAGAGAACATTCTCTTCTCATTATTTTCTAGCTTTACAGCATTGTAGTGTGCAAAAGTAACTTGAACTGTTTCTGTTTCTTTTCAATGATTACTCTTTTCTTTATGGCTTAACAGCTAATCGATGTTTATAAATGTTCCAACAGCTCTGGAAAAGAAGATATATTCTCTAGGATTCAACCAAACTTCCGTAGAAAGACACGATTGTTGCCTCTTTGGCACCACTGCATCTCCTGCAGGTGACAATTGCCTGGCACATACTCAAAAAACCCATTGCCATCAAGTCGATTCTGACTCACAGCAACCCTATAGGACAGAGTAGAACTTCATAGAGTTTCCAAGGAGCGGCTGATGGATTCGAACTGCCGACCTTTCGGTTAGCAGCTAAGGTCTTAACCACTGCGCTAACAGGGCTCCATTGCCTAGTACATAGTGAGTACTTATTTGTTGAATAAACAAATGGATGGATGAATTTAACTAATAACATTAATTAGTTCCTGTATTGCCTTGTCATGATTTATTGTTTATGACTTATTGTTATGATTTATCTTACTAATATGCCAAAAGGTAAAATAAACGTGTCAATCATTTTGCTACAATTGGGTTATTGTCCATTTCTCCATGTATTAATATTTCTAACACTCTTTTAACTATTTTGTATAATGACTTCTGGGATGTAAGATTTCCTCTGTCTGTGAGGTTAGCTTTGATCTCTATAAAATCATAAGCTTTGTCATGTAATGCATTGTGCCATGAGTTTTTCTTTGTCTGGTACTACTATTGGAATGAGGAGCCCCGATGGCTCGAATGGTTAAGCGCTTGACTGCTAACCGAAAGATTGGTTGTTCAAACCTACCCTGAGGCTCCATGGGAGAAAAACCTGGGAATCTTCACCTATAAAAATTACAGCTTAGAAAACTCTGTGGGGCAGTCCTTCTCTGTTATACAGGGTCCTTATGAGTTGCAATTGACTCCATGGCACCCAACAACAGTATTGGAATCTCTGTGGGTCACTTTCCTGATGTATCATTGCCCCTGCATGGCATACACTGCTGGGTCACTACCCCTTACTCATGCTCCCCTTCACCCTTGGTAACAAGCATCATTTTTACTTAAGACATCAATGTGCCCAGCTAAAAAGTTACATTTCCCCCAAATAACAATAATTATTATTATTATTCACAATATTTTTTGTCCTTCAAATATGCTTTCCGACATTTAGTTCAGAATTCCCAAAATTGTCCTATGTTTAAATAATTGCAATGCTAAAGATAAACCCTGTTATACCATAACTTTAGCATCATGGAGCTGTTAGTTTTCTTCATCTATTGGTTGATTGATGTAGAACATCAAATGATATCTGAATATGGTTACCTAGGAGGTGTTTTTCTGATTCTCTGCCTATCTGCAATTACACCTTGAATATCAATCATTCTCTTAATCAACCCTGACTGGGAACCAAGCTATCGGATTATGAAGGTTTTCTCTTAAAACCTCAGCAGAAGCAATCCTCAAGGGGCAGGCTGAACAGGTTTTTGGCTTTTCTCATCCATCCCTTTGTCTGATTGGGTCAGTGACCCAATCAAGACCCTTCTCGGTCTTGATAAGGTTCTTTTATTTTCCTCTTTTTTTCCCTCTGCAATTGTGACTGAATAAATAGATCCCAAAGTGTAGATAAATTTACAATAAAAAAAAAATTTAGGACTTGTCTTAGTCATCTAGTGCTACAATAACAGAACTACCACAAGTGGATGGCTTTAACAAAGAGAAGTTTATTTCCTCACAGTCTAGTAGGCTAAAAACCCAAATTCAGGTCATCAGCCCCAGGGAAAGGCTTTCTCTGTTGGCTCTGGAGGAAGGTCCTTGTCATCAGTCTTCCCTTCATCTGGGAGCATCTCAGCACAGGAACCTCAGGTCCAAAGGACATGCTCTGCTCCCGGTGCTGCTTTCTGGGTGGTATAACGTCCGCCTGTCTCTCTGTTCGCTTCTCTCTTTTAGATCTCAAAGGTATTGGTTTAAGATGCTATCTAACTTGTATACCTCATCAGTATAACTTCCACTAAACCATCTCATTTCATCATAGTGATAGGATTTACAAAACATAGGGAAATCACACAAAATGGTGGGCAATTGCACAATACTAGACTCATGAGGGACACAATTCAATCCATGACAGGATTCCAGGTGTAAGTAGAGTTCTCTAAAACAGCATCTTGTGGGTATAACTCCCTCAGGGAAGAAGTCTGGGTGAAAGAATAGGACACTGGTCAGTCTCTAGCTGATTCATACCATCTTAACTCTATCTCTGCCTCATGTGAAAGCCCAGCATCTTGGCACCCAGCTGGAACTTTACAGGTTCACAAAGAGCAGCTAGCATTGGGGTACAAGAGGTCTTGTGGTGGATCAAAGTTCTTGTGCAGGCATAGATGTATGGGCATGTCGGTGTTTTGTAAAAGAATAATTCATTTGAGGATAGAACTGGCCTCTCTGCAGTCCCAAGCTGAACAAGCAGGCTTGACCTCAGCAAAAGAGTTCCTCCCATCGACAGAAGAAACTGTCGTTGGGATCTTAGAATGCAGAAGCAGCTACACTTCTTGAGGAATTCAGAAGTCTACTGGAGAGACTAGGTTCTAGCTAGAGCCAGGGAAAGTTCACATCAAAACAGCGTTCTCAAGAATGACTGCCCACCTGAGGGCTACGGCAAGGCCTATGGAATAGACCCCCAGTAGTAGCAGTACATAGACAGGGAACTACTGAAAATTCAAACCAGATTCAGAAGAGGATGTGGAATGAGAGATATCATTGCTGATGTCAAATGGATCTTGGCTGAAAACAGAAGATACTAGAAAGATGTTTATCTGTGTTTTATTGACTATGCAAAGGCATTCAACTGTGTGGATCATAACAAATTATGGACAACATTGCAAAGAATGGGAATTCCAGAACACTTAATTCTGCGGAACCTGTACATAGACCAAGTCAGAAAAGGTGTATGTCAGGGCTGTATCTTTTCACTATACTTCTTCAATCTGTATGCTGAGCAAATAATCGGAGACACTGGACTATATCAAGAACACAGCATCAGGATTTGAGGAAGACTCATTAACAACCTGCGTTAGGCAGATGACACAACCTTCCTTGCTGAAAGTTAAGAGGACTTGAAGCATTTACTGATGAATATCAAAGACTACAGCCTTCAGTATGGATTATACCTTAACATAATGAAAACAAAAATCATCATAACTAGACCAGTAAGCAACAACATGATAAATAGAGAAATGATTAGTTGTCAAGGATTTTATTTTATTTGGATCCACAATCAACAATCCATGGAAACAGCGGTCAAGAAATCAAATGACATATTGCATTGGGCAAATCTGCTGCAAAAGACCTCTTTAAAGTGTTAAAAAGCAAAGATGTCACCTTGAGGACTAAAGTGTGCCCAACCCAAACCATGGTGCTTTCAATGGCCTCATACGCATACAAAAGCTGGACAATGAATAAGAAAGACCAAAGAAGAATTGATACATTTGAATTACAGTGTTGGCAAAGAATATTGAATATACCATAGACTGCCAGAAAAATGAATAAATCTTTCTTGGAAGAAGTGTAACCTGACCTTACTAATGCCCGTAAATTTCCGTTAGTCCTTAAACTAGCCCAAATCAGATTTGGCCTGCCCTGTATGTGCAGAAGGGTTAGCTGTGACCACTAATTGACCTCAGCAGAGGACAAAGCAACAGGAAGAACAAATCAGAAGGAAAATCATCACCCGGACCCTATTTTGAAGCGAGAGGTTTGACAAGAACCACATCACCTCCTGTTTCCTGGCCGCCTTCTAGCATTTTTCCTCCCTGGAACACCTGCACAGCCACCATCTTGCTGCCCAAATCACATATAAGCCCTGCTTCCCCATAGCTTTGGGAACCGAATCTGAAAAACTTCCTCCCTGTTCCTTGCTCTGCACGTTGCAATAAAGTTACTTTCTCAAAGACTGGTGTCCAGATAATTGGCAAGTCTGAGAGCACTGGACTAGGGCTTACCTTTTAGGGTTTGGTTACAGAAGTACAACAAGAATGCTCCTTAGAAAAGAGGATGGCAAGACCACCTCACCTACCTTCCCTGGTTCATCCCCAGCCCACGAGCTTCCTCCTCCCCACTTCCAAACCTACCTCTCTGCTGGGGCCAAGGGACAAGTGTGTTTACAAAAGGTAAGTAGATAAGATAAAGGAGCATTTGGGATGCAGTCAGCACAGTGAAGGTTAAGAGGAGAGAGAAATAAACCTATGGAAAGGAAAGGCTAAGGGAAATGGTTGTGGGTCACTGGGCAGTGTTTGCCTCTCCTTGACCTATGGACATGCTGATGGAGAGGATATTTCCCATGGCAACATGTGCTGGGCAAACTCTGAATTCAAGCTGCCCTAGAAAATCAGAGGGCAGCTTCATCAACTTACTTCCTGGTGGGAATCGTTTCCCAATGGGGTTAAGTTCGCAAGTCCTGGAATCCAGACACGTGGAAAAGACTGGATGTCATCTTGATAGCACTAAAACCAAGATGTTCTCCTTTCTTTCTTCTATTTTCTTTGACTGCCACCATCATCAAAGCCACAGCAGCGAAGGGCAGTCACTTCCCTAGAGAAATGTCATGGCTGCCTCACTGTTGTCCTCAGTATTGCAGGTGAAAAGCTGTCATTGGAGTCATTGTCCTGTTTGTTGACCCTGAGAACGTGATGAAGCATGGACCCACGAAGGCCTGGGATTCCCATTCTCTCCAACGTAGAAGTGCTGAAGGGACCCCCTCATGCCTCAGTCTACTAAGGTTGCCTTAACAGAAATACCACAAGTGGGCGGATGGCTTTAAAGAACGGAAATTTATTGTCTCACAGTATTAAAGACTACTACTCATTGCCATGGAGTCAATTCTGACTCATAGCAACCCTATAGGACAGAGTAGAACTGCCCCATAGAGTTTCCAAGGAGTGCCTGATGGATTCAAACTGCCGACCTTTTGGTCAGCAGCCATAGCTCTTAACCACTATGCCACCAAGATTTCCTTTTGGAAACTAGGAGTTCAAATCAGAGCATTGCCTCTAAGGGAGGGTCCTTTTTTATTGGTAGCCCCAAGAATCCCTTAGCATTCATTGGCATTCCTTGGTATTCTTTGCCATCCCTTGGTGTCTGTCTTACCCAGTGTATGTCTCTGTGTCTATTCTGCTCTTTTTATAAGACATCACTCAGAAGTGACTACATTTAGGACCCTCTACGTAAGTTTGAAGGAGTCCTTGTGGTGCAATGGTTAATCTCTCGACTGCTGACCAAAAGGTTGGCAGTTTAATCCCACCAGACACCCTGTGGGAGAAAAGCCCCAGCAATCTGCTCCCATAAAGATTACAACCTAGGAAATCCTATGGGACAGTTCTACTCTGTCTTAAGGGGTCACTATGAGTTGAAATTGACTCTATGGCACACAACAACAAATTTCGTAAGACCTTATTAACATAACAAAAGAAAACTCTTTCTAAACTGGATCACATTCACAGGTACAGGGGTTAGGGCATCAACATAACTTTTGCAAGAACACAATTCAACCCATAACACCCGATCCCAAAGGATGTTCCACAGACTGGATACTACACCAAGACTGAGCTTGTGCAGGGATTACTTCTGAGGACTTCATTTACCATTGAGAACTTACTAACAAGAGTGAGTTCAAATTGTTCAAAGTCAGAGTCTTTTGTGCTGCCGTCTCTTACTCTCTGTGGCACCATCTCTGCTGAGTTGTAGTACGAAATAGAATAGAAGGTGCATTTGGGGCTGAGTGGGTAATCTGACCCTGGAGTTAGCTTAAATGATACTCTGCTATGACCCACTTCAGAAGGTAGTGGCTAAGAGAATGGGCACTGGAGCCAGACCGCCTGGTGTGACCTGGTTTTGTGCACAAATAGCCAGCGGTAAAGCCTTGAGAAAGTCACTGAACCTTTTTGGGTCTCAGTTCTATAAACTTGGATAATAACAGTACTTGCCTTATGAGGATGAAATTCAGTTAATACACTTAAAGAGCTTAGACGTGTGTTGCACTGTGTTAAATTATTTTTATCATTGTTTTCATCATGATCATCTTCATCACCACCATTGTGATCACCAACAACTAAATTGTTGGCAATGTTAAACTTTAACGTTAAACGTTAAAAGGGAGGCACGCCCCCTCCCTTTTTGTGTTTTTCTGTTCCAGGAGGCAGCTTACTACACAGAACCACTCTTCCCCATGTGCCCTAGATAAAACTCATAGATGGTTTCCCTTGTTTACCTGTCAGAAGGCCAGATAGAGATGCTCCCTATTTCCATTCTTTGCCTCATGTATGATTATCTGAACCGTTTGTACCTACTTATTAATCAGAAAAAAGCGTTTGTTAACTGACTTGGTCAAATGTTAATTAAGCTTCTCTTTTTCACCCAGGCCCCTCAACTTCTACCCAAACTTACCCTGAGCCAGCACACAGCAGCCCCTCCCCAGAATTAGGTGGCCACAAGGAAGGACATCTCTGAGCAGCTGCAATTCCAATCATACCACCCATTCCCCCACACTTGATTCCTTTGAGCCTTGCTTGGCCTGCCCCATAAAAGAAAAATCCCTTTCTGAAATGCTTGCAGATCTCAGGGCGTTCTCCCTGTTACAATAGCCTCTCCCCCTATTGCCATAATCTCCTCCTCCTATTGCAATAGTCCCCTTCCTCTTTTGCAATACTCCTTACTGATAAAGTCTCTTCTTACCCAGGTTCAGATTTGTTTTTAATTGAAACTGTCCATTTCGGTGCTCCTTGTATGAAGAATGCTGAAGTATGTGGACAGCAGTCTTCTAAAGCAACCACCTGGTGTGCAGTTTTTCCTGGACTGTGGAAACTGGCACCTTCACTGGTTGACCATAGCTTGGCTTTTAAGTTCCAAGAGCTAAAAGGAAGGGGTTTTATGAACTGTCCCTTGATGGGCGAGGCTATGCCTCAGGTTGGTCAGTTCCTGGGACATCCATTGAGCCACATCTTTAATGGTCATCTCCTTGGAAATCAAGTATTTGTGAGGGTCACTCTCTTGTACTTCTGACTCCAGGTGGTGAGAACAGCGAGCAAAGCTGCCTCTGGTCCAGGAACCCACCAAGTCTCCCTTGTCTAGGTTGCTCCAGCTCCATTCTCAGCAGACCCAATCATCATGGGTCCAGAGACAAGGTATAGTGGCTTCACCAGTCAAGCTTTCAGAGCGACCAGCACTGTGGAGCATGTTTACTCTGATGATGCTGAGTGCTACTCATCCTCCTCCAGCCTTTGTTTCTTACATAGGGTTCTCTGGATGGGACTGGGCATTTGTTGTATTGTTTGCTGCCGTTGGGTTGGCCCCAACTCGTAGCAACCTCATACACAATGGAACAAAACACTCTTTGGTCCTGTGCCTTCCCCATGATCACTTGCAAATCAGACCATTGTGATCCATAGGGTTTTCACTGGTTGATTTTTGGAAGTAGGTTTCCAGGCCCATGTTCCTAATCTGTCTTAGTCTGCTTCCACTGAAACCTATTCAGCTTCACAGCAACATGAAAGCCAACAATGACAGACAGGTGGTGGCTGTGCATGAGTGCATTGGCCAGGAATCAAACCCACGTATCCTACATGGAAGGAGAGAACTCCATTACAGAACCACCAATGTCCTCAGGGTACCTGTTGTTGTCCAGTTGATTCTGACTGATAGCAAAACTATAGGACAGAGTAGAGCTACCCCACAGGGTTTCCAAGGCTGTAATCCTTATGGAAGCAGACTGTCACGTCTTTCTCCCATGGAGTGGCTGGTGAGTTCACGCTACAGATCTTTAAGTTAGCAGCGAAGCACTTAACCATTGCATTACCAGGGTTCCTTTGGACTGGGTACAGGATCTGGAAATTCCTAGGTCCTTTGTTTATGACTATGAAAACTGGTTAACACTCCTCCTAAGCCCATTGTCTTTGGGCATTAAATGTGGCAGAGGAGTAATCTGAGGCCAACAGGACTTTTGTTCAATTTTGGCATAGCTTCCCTTTTCCACCTGGGAATTTACACAATGATTTTCTTTACTCTTGTAATTTAAAATTTTTGCTGGAGGTGTCTCATGTTGAGTTTAATGTGGTAATCCCTTTCCACCTAATAAGTGAGCTGTTTTTTTCAAAGAAGAAAACTTACCTTCCGCGTCATCAATTTTTGTTTCAATTCTGTGTTTTCAGGTTTCTTAACCAGAACCATCAATTATCTATATGTTAGCTCTCCATGCGTCTGCTGCATCCACCATCTTCTTTCGTCTTTCACCCCTCTGTCCTCTTCCTCTTACATCAATAACCATAATGAGCAGCTTTCAAGGGCACTTTATTCACATCCATGTTTGATATCAGGAAGTAGCTACCATCATTAATTTTAGATAAAGCCAGTTAGAAACAGAGAGGTTCAATAAATTGCCCAAGATTAATCAGCTTGTCAGAGGCAGCTCAAGGACAAAGAAAATGGGCATTGGCCTTCATTCCCATTGCTGTCCTGTCTACTCCTGAACCAAAGAAAAACCCCAGACACCACATCATCTCTTGGTCTTGTGGGAAAGCCATGCCCAAAGATCCAGCACGAATGCCCTGCCCTCCCTGTGTACGAGCAGCAGAGTCAGGATCAGGGTGGGGGGCTGCTCCTAGTGGGGATCTGTGATTATTGTCTGTTAGGGGTGTACCGAACACATCCGACATAATTAACAACGCCTCTGCTTCTGTTCCTTCTGGGCTTGTATTTAAAAACACTCTTCCAAACACAAAATACACCAGACGGTGGCAAAAACAAAAACACCATTCAAAGGATCACTCAGAAACTCAACCTGTTTTTTTTCTTTTCCAAGCAGAAGCCCGTCCACCCTTGAGCGCTTTTGCAGCCTTTATTAAGACAAGCGAGAACTCAGTCTATTTGATTTATAATTGAAAATCATAAACTATAGCATTCACCTGCTGTTCCCATGCACGGGTAAAATGATACAAGGCTATTTCATCACTCAGCCTCATAATTGGCATGAACTGGCATCAGTATGCGGCATGGCGCTCCCAGAGGTCCACTAACAAGTTGATACAAAGGCACAGGCTGGAGAGCAGGAATTTAGTAAAAAATATTATTTCGCGCTGATTTGTTCTCTAACTCCTGCTTCGTGAAGAGTTGCTGGGATGCACAAGGATACTTCATTAGTGGGGGGTGGAGGCAGAGCAGGCCTGGATCCAGTGTGGACGTATTGCCCCCCCACTCCACAAGAATGATTCGCCTGTGGGGAGGGCAGAAGGACCTGCCCTTGGTCACTCTCTACTCCTAAAGTTCAGCCCAGAGCACAACCAGGCAGTGCCTCAAGCAGCACCAGGGGCCAGCCTGGAGTGGAGCCCAGTGAGGCAGAATAAGCCAGGGAAGACATTGCCTCACTCCTCAAAGGGCTGTCCTTTGGGCTCTCAGGGCACCTCAGGTCCAGCAAGGCTGGTATTTCGGGGGACTTTCTCCTGCCTCATGCAGGCCAGGCCCTCAGACACAGACCTGGAACTGGAATACGTGATTATTCATATAGAAAAATAATGAATTGGATCCTTATATCATACTTTAAGGAAGCCTGGTGGAGCAGCTGTTAAAACGTTAACCAAATTTCAGTGGTTTGAACCCACCAGCCACTCCTCGGAAGAAGGAAGACGTCGCAGTCAGCTCCCATAAAGATTTACAGCTTTGGAAACTCTATGGGACAGTTCTACTCTGTCCTCTAGGGTTGCTATTAGTCAGAATCGACTCCCAGCAAAGCGTTTAGCTGTTAATAATATTAAACACCTTTTTTTGTGTGCTTATTTACCATCCATATATCTCCTTTGGTGAAACATCTGTATAAATCTTTTGCCTATTTTTTTTAGCAACACTATTCCTAACTCTTGAGTTCTGAGAGTTTTTTATGTATTCTGGAAACATGTCTTTTATCTGGTGTGTGATTTGCAAATATTTTCTCCCAATCTGTAGCTTGTCTTTTCATCCTCATAACAGGGTCTTTTACACAGCAATAGTTTTTAATTTTGATAAAGTCTTATTTATCTTTTTTTTTCTTTTATGGTTTATGCTTTCAATATCATAACTAAAAATGATTTGCCTAAAAAGTCACACATGTTATTGTTATTGTTGTTGTTAGGTGTCACTGAGTCAGTTCCGACTCAGAGCCACCCCAAGTACAACAGAACGAAACACTGCCAGGCCCTATACCATCCTCACAATGACTGATATGATTGAGCGCATTGTTGCAGCCACTGTGTCAATCCATCTTATTGAGGGTCTTCCTCTTTTTTACTGACCCTCCACTTTGCCAAGCATGATGTCCTTCTCCAGGGACTAATCCCTCCTGATAACATGTCCAAAGTATAAACGTAGTCTAATCCTTGCTTTTAGGGAACATTTTGGTTATACTTCTTCCAAGACATATTTGTTCATTCTTTTGGCAGTCAATGGTATATTCAATATTCATCTCCAACACCATAATTCAAAGGCATCGATTCTACCTTGGTCTTCCTTATTCATTGTCCAGCTTTCATATGTATATGAGGAAATAGAAAACACCATGAACTGGGTCAGTCGCACCTTTAGTCTTCAAGGTAACATCTTTGCTTTTCAACACTTTAAAGAGGCCTTTTGCAGCAGATTGTCCAATGCAATGAGTCTTTTTGACTCCTTGACTGCTGCTTCCATGGGTGTTGATTGTGGATCTGAGTAAAATAAAATCCTTGACAACTTCAATCTTTTCTCCGTTTATCATGATGTTGCTTATTGGCCCAGTTGTGAGAATTTTTTGTTTTCTTTATGTTGACATGTAATCCATATTGAAGACTGTGGTCTTTGATCTTCATCAGCAAGTACTTCAAGTTCTCTTCACTTTCAGCAAGCAAGGTTGTATTATCTGCATAATGCAGGTTGTTAATGCGTCTACCTCAACCCTGATGCCCCGTTCTTGTTCATATAGTCCAGCTTCTCAGATTATTTGCTAGGCATACAGATTGAAAGGTATTGTGAAAAGACACAACCCAACGAACACCTTTCCTGACTCTAAACCACACAGTATCCCTTTGTTCTGTCCCAACAACTGCCTCTTGATCTTTGTACAAATTCCTCATGAGCACAATGAAGTGTTCTGAAATTCCCATTCTTCTCAACTTTATCCATAATTTGTTACAATCCACACAGTCGAATGCCTTTGCATAGTCAATAAAACACGGGTAAACATCTTCCTGGTATTCTCTGCTTTCAGCTAGGATCCATATGACATCAGCAATATTATCCCTGATTTCACGTCCTCTTCTGAAACCAGCTTGAATTTATGGCAGTTCCTAGTCAATATACAGCTGCAGTAGCTTTTGAATGATCTTCAGCAAAATTTTACTTGTGTGTGATATTAATGATATGATTAATGATTAATTAATGATAAATTAATGATTAATGATAATGGAATACTACTCCGCCATAAAGAGAAATGAAGTCCTGATCCATGGTACAACTTGGATGAACCTGAAAAACCTTATGCTCAACGAAATAATCAATCACAAAAGGACAGTTATTGTATAATCTCACTTAAATGAAATAAGAATAAGCAAATGTATAGAAAAAAAAATGTATACAGACCAATATTTATTAGTTGTTACTGGGGGTAGGAATGAGGGGGAAAGGGAAGTCATTGGTTAGGAAGCAGTAAGTTTATGTTTATGGTGATGGGAAGTATGGCAATGATTATGGGTGGTGGTTGCACAATATAATTAATATTACTGATATCAATAAAGTGTATACTTGAAAAAAGTTGAATTGGCAAAAAAAAGAATAAAATAAAATTCTTTGCCAAAAAGAGACCATTCACAATTGGCATTATTCCTTTAATTTCTTGGTAGAATTCACAAAAAAAACTATCTAGGATGGGGATTTATTTGGGAGAAGGTTTTAAACTATGAATTCAGTTTGTTTGATGGATATAGGACTACTCAGTTATCGTATGCTTCTTGAGTGAACTATGGTATTTGGTGGCTTTCAAGGAATTGATCCATTTCATCAAAGTTGTCTAATTTATGCATGTAGAATTGTTTGTATTGTTCCCTTATTATTCTTTTAATTTCTGTGGTGTCTGTAGTGATATCCTCTCTTTCATTCCTGAAATTGTTGTGGCTGTATAGTGAGTTTTTTTGTTTGATCGATTTTATTTTATTTTTTTTTAACCTGTCTGGGTAGAGGCTTAGGAATTTGATTGATTTTTTCAAAGAACTGCTTGTTTTATTTTTTTCTGTTTTTAATTTCATTTAATTCTGCTTTTATCATCACAATTTCCTTTATTCTTCTTGCCTCTGTTTTTCTATGGTCTTAAAGTAGAATCTTGGAATCCCTGGGTGGTACAAATGGTTAACATGCTCAGCGGCTATCTGAAAGTTGGGAGGTTCAAGTTCACCCAGAGGCACCTCAGACAAAAGGCCTGGTGATCTACTTCCAAAAAACTCATTCGTTGAAAACCCAATGGTGCACACTGTTACTCTGACACACATATGGGTAACCATGAGTTGAAATTGACTCAACAGCAACTAATAAGGTAGAAGCTTAGATTATTGATTTTGGTCAAATCTTTTCTCATGTTAACACTTAATGCTATAAATTTTCCTCTAGGAAATTTATTAGCTGCATGCCACAAACTCATATAAGTTTTATTTTCATTTTTGTTCAGTTCAGAATAATGCCTAATTTTTCTTAATGTTTCCTATTGACCATGTATTATTTAGAAGTGTCTCTTCAATTCCCAAGTGTTTATAAAGATTTACCAGCTATTGTTCTCTTATTGATTTCTAGTTTAATTCCATTTTGTTTAAAGAACATACTTTGTATGATTTCAACTCTTTTAAATTTGTTGATGTTTGCTTTATGACCAAGACCTATTCTGTTTTGGTGAATATTCTGTGTGCACTTGAAAGAATGTGCATTCTCCTGTTATTGGCTGAAGTGATGTATAAATGTCATTTATATCCATTTGGTTGATGGTGTTTTTTTATTCTAGATCCTTGCTAGTTTTCTATTTATTCTATCAATTACTGAGAGAAGAATGTCAAGGTCTCCAAATGTAATTGCCAATTTTACTTATTTTTCCTTCCAGTTCTGTCAGTTTTTGCTTCATTTATTTTGAATCTCTATTTTTAGTTGCAAAAACATTTAAGATTGTTGTGTATCATTATGCAATGTCCCTTTTAGCCCTGATAACTTTCCTTTCTCTGGAGTCTACATGGTCTGGTAGTAACATAGCCATTCCAAGTTTCTTTTGATTAGAGTGTGTGTGCATGGTATATCTTTAATTATTACTTTCTTTAACTTACATTAAAGTGTATTTTTTATACAGCATGTCATTGTGTCTTTTTTATCAAATCTGACAATCTCTTCCTTTTAAAAACATAATTTTACTGTTTCTTTATTTTCTAATTCATCCATTTTTATAGCCTTATTGACGCATATTTTGAATAGCATAAAATTTACCCACTTAAAGTGTGCAGTTGATTGGTTTTTAGTATATGCACAGAGTTGTCCAACCATCACTGCAAACGAATTTTAGAATATCTTCAATGCCCCAGAAAGAAACCATACTCATTAGCATTCGTTCTCCATTTCTCCCACCCCAACACCTGGCAACCACTAACCTAATTTCCCTTTCTGTGGGTTTGCTTATTCTGGACATTTCAGATAAATGGACTCATACATTTGTAACTTACTTCCTATCTGTATATTTTAATTGGCATATTTAGGCTATTTACATTCCATTTTTGTTCCTATTTCCCATTTCCTGGTTGGATTATTTTAATATTTTTAACATTTGATTTTGTTTTTTAACTGTATTTCCCTTTGTAGATTTTTTTAGTGGCTGCTCTAGGAATTATACATACTTAACTTTTGACTGTCTATATAGAATTAATATTTTACCACTTCATGTGGAATGTATAGACATGAACATTGCATAGATTTCTTTCCCATCCCCTTTACATTGTACCATTCATGTGCATTACATCTACAATCATAGAAAAAACTGTCAATATTATAATTTTGCTTTCAATGGTCATACTTATTTTCAAGAATTTAAGAGGAGAATAATCTATTATATTCACCCAAATATTCACCATATCTTTTGGTCTTCCTTTATTACAAATGTTTCAGATTCCCATCTGGTATGATATCCTTCCTTCTGAAGAACTTCCTTCAGAATTTCTATTAGAGCAGGCAACAAATTCTATCAGGTTTCTTTCACTTTGGTTCCTGAAAGGTATTTTTGCTGACTACAGAATTCTAGGTTGACAGCTCTTTTCTTTCATAACTTTAAAAAGATGTTATGTCAGTTCCTTCTGGGCTCCCTGGTTTTTTATGACAAATCTGCCATCATTTGAATCCATGTTTCCTTATGTGCTATTCAGTTGTATTTCTCCGGCTACTTTCAAAAAGGTTTGTTTCTTGGTCTTTAGGTTTGTTTTGTTTTGTTTTTCAGTTTGATTATGATTTGTTTGGTCAAGGACTTCTTTGAGTTTATGCTGCTTGGAATTCTTTAATCTATAAATTTATGTCTTTTCCCAAATCTGAGATGTTTTCAGCCAATTTTTCTTCAAGTATTTTTTTCTATGCTATGTTCTTTTTTGTCTGGAGCTCTGATGACATGAATGTTGTTGTTGTTAGTTGCCACAGAGTTGGCTCCAAATTATGCAGACCTTATATGTAATAGATGACATGTTCCGCAGTACTAAACCATCTTCCTGATTGTTGGTATTTTTGAATCTATTGTGGCTATTGTGTCAATCCAACTCATTAAGAGTTTCTCTCATTTTTTGCTGGCCCTTTACTTTACCAAATACGGTGCCCTTTTCTAGTGATTAGTCTTTCGTGATGACATGCCTAAGTAAGTGAGTTGAAGTTTTGCCATTTTCATGTCTAAGGAACATTATGGTTGTATTTTTTCTACAAACCTCATGGATCACATGAATGTTAGACTGCTTGATATTGTCTCAAGGGTCCTTGAGGTTCTTTTCATTTTTTTCAACATGTTTTCTCTCTAATATTCAAATTGGATAATGTCTATTGACCTCTCATTAATTTCACTTACTCTTTCTTCTGCCATCTGCAATCTGTTATTAAGTCCATCCACTGAGTTTTTGGCTCAGTTATTGTATTCTTCAGTTCTAAAACTTTCATTTGGTTCTCCTTCAAAGCTTCTATTTCTTTGCTGAGACTATCTTTCTATTCATTTCTAGAGCATTTGCCCTTAATTCTTGGAGTATAGTTTTGGCAGCTACTTTTAAGTGTTGTTCAAATAATTTCAACATCTGTGATATCTCAGAGTAGATGTTTGTTCGTTGTCTTTTACCTTACAAACTTGACTTTTTCCTGGTTCTATGTATATCAATTAATTTTGGATTATATCTTAGAATTTTGAATATTATGTTTTGAGACTCCTGGCCTCATTTACATTCTATGAAGAAAGTTGATTTTTTGTTTTAGGGAGCAATCAATCTTGTTATGCTCAGATCGAAAGTTCTGACACTCATTTTGTGGCTTGGGGCTCTAATGTCAGTTAAGTTTTCAAAGACTTTGAAGTGTTATTCAAATAGGTCCAGCATGTGAGCCATCAAATGGCCAATCTGGGACTTGGACAGCAGTACATGTTCTAGTTTAGTCTTCAAAATCTATGGCATGCTACCAACAAAAAGAGCATCAAAGAGGAAATCACCAAATCAATACTGTTTACAGTAGCCCCCCAGAAGATAAAATACTTAGGAATAGATCTTATCAGAGATGTAAAAGACTTATACAAAGAAAACTACAAGACACTACTGCAAGAAATCAAAACAGACCTACATAAGTGGAAAAACATACCTTGCTCATGGATAGGAAGACTTAACATTGTAAAAATGTCTATTCTACCAAAAACCATCTATAGATACAATGAAATTCCAATCCAAATTCCAATGACGTTTTTTAATAAGATGGAGAAACAAATCACCAACTTCATATGGAAGGGCAAGAGACCCTGGATAAGTAAAGCATTTCTGAAAAAGAAGAACAAAGTGGGAGGCCTTACTCTACCTGATTTTAGAACCCATTATACCACCACGGTAGTCAAAATAGCTTGGTACTGGTACAACAACAGATACACAGACCAATGGAACAGAATTGAGAATCCACCCACATATGAGCAGCTGATATTTGACAAAGGCCCAAAATCAGTTAATTGGGGAAAAGACAGTCTTTTTTTAACAAATGGTGCGTAACTGGATATCCATCAGCAAAAAAAATGAAACAGGACCCATACCTCACTCCATGCACAAAAACTAACTCCAAATGGATCAAAGACCTAGACATAAAGTCTAAAACAATAAAGATCATGGAAGACAAAATAGGGGCAACATTAGAATCTCTAATATATGGCATAAACAGCATACAAAACGTTGCTAAAAATGCTGAAGAGAATCCAGATAACTGGGAGCTCCTAAAAATCAAACAACTATGGTCATCCAAAGACTTCACCAAAAGGGTAAAAAGATTACCTACAGACTGAGAAAAAGTTTTTAGCTATGACATTTCTGATCAGCACCTGATCTCTAAAATCTACATGATTCTGCAAAAACTCATCTACAAAAAGACAAATAACCCTATTAAAAAATGGGCAAAGGATATGAACAGGCACTTCACTAAAGATGACATTCAGGCTGCTAACAGATACATGAGGAAATGCTCACGATCATTAGCCGCTAGAGAAATGCAAATCAAAACTACAATGAGATTCCATCTCACTCCAACAAGGCTGGCATTAATCCAAAAAACACAAAATAATAAATGTTAGAGAGGTTGTGGAGAGACTGGAACACTTACACACTGCTGGCATGAATGTAAAATGGTACAATCACTTTGGAAATTGATTTAGCTCTTCCTTAAAAAACTAGAAATAGAACTACCAAACGATCTAGCAATCCCACTCCTTGAAATATATCCTAGAGAAATAACAGCCTTTACATGAGCAGGTATATGCATACCCATGTTCACTGCAGCACTGTTTACAATAGCAAAAAGTTGGAAGCAACCAAGGTGCCCATCAACGGATAATGGATAAATAAATTATGGTATAGTCACACAATGGAATACTACCCATCGGTAAAGAACAATGATGAACCCATGAAACATTTCATAACATGGAGAAATCTGGAAGACATTATGCTGAGTGAAATTAGTTGCAAAAGGACAAATATTGTATAAGACCACTATTATAAGAACTTGAGAAATAGTTTAAACAGAGAATATTCTTTGATGGTTACGAGAGGGGGGAGGGAAGGAGGGAGAAAGAGGGGTTTTCACTAATTAGATAGTAGATAAGTTTTATTTTAGATGAAGGGAAAGACAATACAGGATGGGTCAACACAACTTGACCAAACCAAAAGCAAAGAAGTTTCCTGAATAAACTGAATGCTTCGAAGGCCAGCGTAGCAGTGGCAGGGGTCTGGGGACCATGGTTTCAGGGGACACCTAAGTCAACTGGCATAATAAAATCTATTAAGAAAACATTCTGCATCCCACTTTGGAGAGTGGCGTCTGGGGTCTTAAAGGCTAGCAAGTGCCCATCTAAGATGCATCAGTTGGTCTCAACCCACCGGGAGCAATGAAGAATGAAGAACACCAAAGACACAAGGTAATTATGAGCCTAAGAGACAGAAAGGACCACATGAACCAGAGACTACATCAGCCTGAGGCCAGAGGAACTAGATAGTGCCCGGGCACAACCGATGACCGCCCTGACAGGGAACACAACAGAGAACCCCTGAGGGAGCAGGAGAGCAGTGGGATGCAGACCCCAAATTATCGTAAAAAGACCAGACTTAATGGTCAGACTGAGCATAGCAGGACCTCAGAGGCCATGGTTCCCAGACCTTCTGTTAGCCCAAGACAGGAACCATTCCCAAAGCCGACTCTTCAGACAGGAATTGGACTGGAATTTGGGATGGAAAATGACACTGGTGAAGAACGAACTTCTTGGATCAAGTAGACACATGAGACTATGTTGGCATCTTCTGTCTGGAAGGGAGATGAGAGGGCAGAGGGGGCCAGAAGCTACCTGAATGGATACAAGGAGAGGGAGTGAGGGGGAAGAACTGTGCTGTCTCATTAGGAGGAGAGCAATTAGGAGTGTATAGCAAGGTTTATGTAAATTTTTGTATTAGAGACTGACCTGATTTGTAAACTTTCACTTAAAGCACAATAAAAATTAATTAAATATATATATATATGGTGTGCTATTAGGGTCAGATCCCATTTATGCACAGCCTGGAAGGTGAACCCAAGAGTTTACACCATTTTATAGAACAACTCTCTTGATTTACTTCCTCTTTATGATCTACCAACACTTTTTGGTTTCCTGAGGCCCCTTTTTGAAGTCCAGTCAGAAACTTGTGGCTGTCTTTCTCCGCTCTGCCATTCATTTCCCATGACTGAATCCGTGTCCAGAGCAAGCAGCACAAGAACAGAGAAAGCGGGAGAAAAAAAGAAATAGGAATTCATCCTATGCTTTTAGGACTACCTCTAGACAGAGGGAAGAATCACCTTCCCTAAGAATTTTAGGTGACTGCCCAGCCTCCACTTTTGCTGCTGTCCTGTGATAATTGCCTGTGAGGCTGAGGCTACAGAGAGTTGATAAAAGAAAAAAAAAAAAGAAACCACTGGATTTTCCCATGGCTTCAAAACCTTTGGACTCCCCTTTACTGTTCCTTAAATCACAAACCAAATGCTTTTCTCAAAGTTTTTTCTGTTTGTGCCCAGTGCACACTTCCATATTTCATAAAAGCAAACCCTTTGCAGTTGAACTCATAGAGACCCTATAGGCCCTATAGGCAGAGACGGATTACCCAATAAGCAAGGTATGGGGAGGGGGGCTTAATTGTATTTACTTACTAATCTGTAGTGCGCAGTTTCACCTAGTTTTTTGTACACCCTTCAATTAAGCCCATGAGTACCTTGCTTACTGTAAGCCAGTGTATACCAGGATTACTGGTTAATCCTTCGTTGCCTACAGGACAGAGTAGAACCACCCCATAGGGTTTCCAAAGCTGTAAATCTTTACAGAAGCAGACTGCCACATCTTTTTCCCACAGAGCTGCTGGTGTTTTCAAACCACCAACTTTTTGGTTAGCAGCAGAGAGCTTTAACCCTTGTGCCACCAGGGCTCTTGTTCCATGTTTAAATCCAGGCTAGGCAGTATCAGAGAGAAATAAAGAGGCAATCTTACTACCAATGTGGTGGAACTTTGAATTCCAGTCTCCTTCACCAATCTACCTGCTAGCATTTACCAAAACGACCACTCCATGCCCTCTTGCCCAAGTCTCAGATGAATACCCACCTTCCCAGGAAGCCCTCTCTCAGTCCCTTTCTCTCCACAGTGAGCTCCATGGACTCTGCAATGAACTTATGGCCCTCTCATCATTTATGGATCTTGCCAAACCCCCCTGAACAAGGAAGTCTCCTAGGGAAAGGCCTGGCCTCACCATCACAGTGACTCAGTACAGTCCTGGCCCTGCTGAAGTTCTCAGTATCCAATGAATAGGCTCATGTGCTTTGTCACCAGAAGACAGGAGTCAGGACTGTCAGATCAGTAGGAAATAAGAACTCTTGCTGTCTTGCTATCCAGAGAGCACGGGGCCACCTCTGCATAGTTCGTTTTTCACAAAGATCTAGAGAGTCCCCAGAGCCTGGGGGAGCTCCCTTGCTAGGACGCAGCTTGCACACAGTTTCCAGACAGTGTCTATTGGTGATGATGGAGCCCCAATCTGCCTCTCCCACCCCTAGTGTTTCCAAACCCTGGCTCTTCCCCTGGAGCCCTCTGCTCCAGAGAGTCAGGCTGGCAAGGCTAATCCCTTCCAGCCACCAAGCTTTCCCCAGGAGATCTGTGTAAAATCGTGCGAGTAGTAGAATCAGTGTCAGAACCTGTCTAGCTTAAGGGGAGATAATAACAAAGATCAGCCCAAAGCTGATTCTTATAAGATGGAGATCAGACATACCTCCACTCTCCAACGTTTTACCAATTCTGACACCAGCCATCTCTCCCACGGCACTCTACTTCTTTACTGGATTTGATAATTTGCTGCAATGGCCACACAGATCTCACAGGCTGTGCTTACAGTTAAGTGGTTTATTAAGGAAGTAACAGTGTACAACTTGGATGCTGTTACAGCTCAGTGGTTACAACTCAGAATTAGGATCAGGAAGCATGTGGACAAAGTCTCCCTTCTTCAGGACAGCTTCTCTTGGCCACACGGGTCTCCTCTCAGCCCCCTGAGGACAGGTCTCCTCCGGGCCCCCCAGGACAGGATCCTCTGGGCCCCTCAGGGCAGGCTCCTCTGGGCCCTGACGTCTGTCACCACTGACTCTGCTGCTGGCCCTTCCAGGCCTCTAGCTGTCTTCAGTGTTACAGCCCTTGACCATGTGACAGCTCGTGTAGAAGGGTTCTTGTCTCCTTTCTCTCTGCTTCTTCTCTCTTTCTTCATTCTGCTTCTTCCTATTGTTTCTCTTCAAACTTCTTTCTGCCTCAAAAACTATTGTGGGGTTGGCTGCTTATATATACAACTTCCTGTCAGTCCCAGCAGGGGGCCATGAACTGACCAATCCCCTCTCAGTAGGCCGCAGACACTTCATTTGCACAGTAGGCTACAGCTCACCACATTTGCGTAGTCTTTTGACCAGTCCCTGCAGGGTGCATACAATCGCTGGGCAGGCTACAGCCCAGGGCCAGACAAAAAGTAGCAAACCATGCTTGTTTACAGCTTACCCAGGAAATGTCAACCAACCTGGAAAAAGTAACAAGACAAACCCTCTGGGGTAGAAAACTAGGGCCAAGGTAACTCCTCAGAGCTTGGGAGGAAAATCTCTCAAGCTATTTTTCTAAAGAAGCAAGACAAAAGAGCACATAAAGGAGTTCATTTCGCCACAGGCTGCCTTGCTCAGCTGTGAGGCACACCACGCTCGGAGCTGCCTCCTCTCCCCACAGCATTCTTCTTTTAAAACCGGTTACTGTGACTCATGGCACCCCTATGTGTGTCAAAATGGAACTAAGCTCCACAGGATTTTCTGTGGCTGATTTTTCAGAAGTATCACTAGGAGTTTCTTCTGAGGCACCCCTGGGAGATTGGAACCTCCAAACTTTAGGTTAGCAGCTGAGCACTTTAACAATTTCCACCACCGGGGGACTCTTCCCTTTCCTAAAGGCATTGTCTTCTATTTATTTTATTATTACTATTATTAGGTGCTGTCAAGTTGGTCCTGACTCATGGCGGCACTATGTACAACAAAATAAAACACTGCCTGGTCCTGCGCTACCCTCGTAATCATTGTTATGCTTGAGACCATTGTTGCAGCCACTGTGTCAATCCATCTCATTGAGCGTCTTCCTCTTTTTCAATGACGCTCTACTTTAACAAACATGATATCTTTCTCCAGGGACTGGTCCCGCCTGACAACATGTCCAGAGTATGTGAGAAGAAATTTAGAGCTGGGGATAACAAGCCGTGCCTCTCGCCAGGGTCCCAGCACCGCTGAGCCAGGGTTCAGGGAAGGGGGCCATGGGCCTGTGGTCTTCCAGCTGGCTGGGCCCGGGTGTCTTTGCCCTGCTGGGTGGCTCAGCCTTTGCCTCTTCTGCCCGGAACACCAACCATTCAAAGGGAACGATTATGTGCTCATTTATTCCAAGTAGGCAGGGAGCTTTGTACTGCACAAACAGGGTTTTTCTGGGTCTCCACCCAGAAGAAATAGAAGATTCTGGTGGTGGTACAGAAAGCTGGCGAGCACTGAGGGTCAGACACCGGCCTGACGTGTTAGTACAGCCCAGGCTCACAAGCATCTGTGGGGTAACTGATGAGGAGGCCGATGAGGGACAGGGGCCTGTAGCCCACCCCAGGCCACCCCTGCTAATGGCTGTGAGCATGGGAGCAGCATTGGTGCATGACTTCATGTTTCAGCAGCCGCTTGTATCTCCACGAAGCCCCTGGGTGGTACAGGTGGTTAACGAGCTCAACTACTAGCCAAAAAGTTGGTGGTTGAAGTCCACCCAGAGGCATCTTGGAAGAAAGGCCTGGAGATCTTCTTCCAAAAAGTCACAACCATGAAAACCCTATGGCGCATAATTGTACTCTGCACACGTGGTATTGCCATGAGTCAGAATTAACTTGACACCAAGTGGATTTTTTTTGTACCTTCATGTTGCACGGCTGTCAGGTGACCTGCACTGCATTATTCAGGACACACCACAACTAAATCATTTGGCCAAGCCCAAACTTCACATGTGGGGAAACTGAGGCCTAGGCAGGCCCAGACAGGCCTGGGCTGCCCCAGGTTGGGGTGAGGAGGGCTAGACCTTAAACCAGGGCTCTTAACCCCAGTGCACAGTTTTTCTCAAGCCCGGCACATTGTCCCCAGGTCCTCAAAGGAAATGACCTTGACTCCCCTCCTTCTGGAAGAATTTATCTCTGAGCATTTAACTCAGGGCTGTGCCCACTGTGGTTGTTGAGGACAGCACCGATGGAACTGTTTTGGAGGGGCCCTACCCAGCCCTGCAAGTCCCCAACCCTTCACAGCCGCCTCTCCTGCCATCCATGTGTCATTTCCCATCTGCAGCAGCTCACAGGCGTGTTCACAGCTTCCTGAACATGCACCATCTACCCTCTGAGACACTTACCCCGTCTCAGTTGCTTTTCTACAAAAGGGAGGATGGAATTTCATGATCCCTGAGAATTCTGTGCTTTGAGCAAACACCTCCAGCCTTGAGACCCCCAAACAGCCTCCGCCACCACACACAGGCCTCGCCTAACCCTTATCAGTACCAATTGCCAGTGAGTCAACCCTGAATCATAGTGTGCCCCTGTGTTTCAGAGTAGAACTGTGCTCCATAGGGTTTTCAGTGGCTGGTATTTTGTAAGGACATTGACAGGCCTCTCTTCTGAGGCGCCTCTGGGTAGACTTGAACCTCCAACCTTCTGCTAGCAGCTGAGCTCTCCCCACCCCCTCCCTTAGCATTTTCTAACTCCTTCCTCCCCGTCTTCTTCTCCACTGCACATGCCACCTGACACCCTGAAGAGGACATCCTGTGCTGTGGTTTGTCTTCCTGCTCCTCTGGAGTCCAGGCTCCTGAACAACGGGCATAGGGTCTTCCAGGCCAGACTTGTCACCTGGGCAGGATGAGATGCCCGGACAGGCTTGGTGGACAGAGGAGTGATGGTGCAGGTCTCCTCCAGTTCGGGGCACCTAGGACACTCTCTGCTTCATGCCCTTCCTTTCTGGGGCTCAAAGCGAATGAGCAGGGCAGAGGCACTGGCCTGGGAGGACCGTGAACCGGGAACAGCCATCCTCAGGCCCAGAGAGCCCCGCTGTCTGCTCCAGGACAGGAGCAGTGGAAGGAGGTCTACCGTTGCTGTTGGCTCGCCACTGATGTGATGGTGGTGCTTCTGCTCATTTTGTCTTGTTGTAAGGAAAGAGTCTGAGCATGGCCAACGCTTTTGGGAAAGAAGGAGCAGGGAGAGACTGAAGGACAGAGATGCTTTGAACATGCTCAGGGTGACAGAGCAGCTGGGTGGTAGGACTCCACACCCAGAGTCCAAACTCTGACTGCTGCCATCCACCAACACCATGACCACCACACTGACCACCACCTCATCTGACCCACACTCAGAGTCCAATGCTAACCACTGCCATCCGCCAACACTGTGACCACCACACTGACCAGCTTGTCTAACCCACACCCAGGGTCAAAGCATTGACAACTGCTGTCCACTAACACTGTGACCACACTGACCACCACACTGACCACTGCCTCATTCAACCCACACCCAGAGTCTGAACACAGACTACTGCCATCCACTAACTCATAACCACCACACTGACCACATCTGACCCGCACCCAGAGTCTGAACATGGACTACTGTCATCCACCAACACCATGACCACCCCGCTGACCACTGCCTCGTCCATCTCACACTCAGAGCCCAAGTTCTGACCACTGCCATCCACCAACTCCATGATCACCAGGCTGACCACCATGTCCAACCCATATCCAGAGTCCAAGTGCTGACTGCTGCTGTCTACCAACCCCATGACTACTATGCTGACCACATCTGACCTACACTCAGAGTCTGAGCACTTGACTACTGTCTTCTACCAACACTGTGACCACCATGCTGACCACTGCCTCAGCTGACCCACACCCAGAGTCCAAGTGCTGACTGCAACCATCTAACAACCCCATGACCACCATGCTGACCACATCTGACCCATACCCAGAATCTGAACACTGACTGCTGCCAATTCCATGACCACCACACTGACCACTGCCTGGTCTGATCTACATTCAGAGCCCGAGTTCTGACCACTGCCATCCACCAGCTCCATGACCACCACTCTGACCACCATGTCTAACCTAACCCCAGAGTCCAACTGCTGACCACTGCCTTCCACCAACACTGTGACCACCATGCTGATCACCACCTCACATTCCCACAGCCTCATCCACAAAGGCCAGCCTGGTCCACTCCAGGCCTCCAAGTGCTGCTGAAGGAAAACCTATACCCCAAACATCAGCCCAATGAAGACCCATGGCCACACTCCACCAGGACTTCTACACAGCTCCTTAACCTTTTGAGTTTCCTTGAGTCTCTATGCTTTTGTTTCCTCACCCATGAAAAACATAGATAATAATCATGATAATAGTAGTCTGAACTACACAAGATAGTTGAGAGGACCAAATAAGATCCTGTCCATGGGATGTGGAAGTTGCTCACTAAGTGTTGACTAAATCATTATTGTCATTAAGTTGGTATCAGTTAGGGCCCTAAGAGGGAACAGACAGCACTTTCACATCAGGATAACCAACGTAAAGGCAGGTGCAAGGAGACCCTAGGGAGAGTGCCATCAACCAGCGTGTCAGGGAGCTGCTACCACCCTCAGTCCCCAAGGGACAGGGGAGTGAGCACTGACGAGACATAGAAGGGGAAAGAGTCATGGAGAGAAGACTGCCAAAGAGGAGCCTGGCTCTGGGTCTGGTACAGCCAAGGGATCAACATTCCAGCCACACTCTCCTCCTTCCCCAACCTCCTGCATGCTCCCCACTGCAAGCCTAAGCAGTGGGAGTTGGCCAAGGTGAAGGGGCAAATGGTTTCCTGAAGGCTTGGGTGTTAAACGCTAGCTTCTAGGTTCTGGTTGTTGGTAATTGGTTTCTGGGTATTGTGTGCTGATGCTGGGTACTAGGTGCTGGTGCTGGGTGCTGATATTGGGTTCTGGTCACTGGGGCTGGGCACTGATGCTGTGTACTGGGTGCTGACTCTGGGTTCTGGGCACTGGTGCTGGGTGCTAACGCTGGGCACTGGTGCTAAGTGTTGGTGCTGGGTGCTGAATGCTGGACACTGGGATCTTGGCACAGGTGTTGGATGCTGAGTGCTGATGTTGGGTTCTAGTCACTGGTGCTGGGCACTGGTGCTGTGTGTTGGGTGCTCACATTGGGTTCTGGGCATTGGTGCTGGGTGCTGAGCAATGGGCATTGGTGCTAGATACTGGTCACAAGATACTGGTGCTAGGTGCCAATATTGGGTTCTGGTCACTGGTTCTGGGTACTGGTTCTGGGTGCTGGTGCTGGATGCTGATGCTGGATGCTAGGTGCCGGTGCTGAAGCTGGGTACTGGTGCTGGTGCCGGGTGCTAGTGATGATGCTGTGTATAGGTGCTGGTGATAGGCTTGGCACCAATGCTAATGCTGGGTGCTGAAGCTGGGTACTGGTGCTGGGTGCTGGGTTCCATTTGCTGGGTACTGGTGCTGGGAGCTGGGCACTGTACACTATTGCTGGTACAAAGTGCTAGATGCTGAAGCTGGGTACTGGTACTAGTCCTGGAACTGGATGCTGGTGATGGGGCTAAGAACTGGTGCTGGTGCTGGGTGCTGAGTGCTAATGCTGGGTGCTGGTGCTAGTGCTGGGCACATGTGCTAGTGCTGGTGTTGTGTGCTGGCTCTGGGTGCTAGTGCTGGGTTCTGGATATTGGTGCTGGGTACAGGTAGTGGGTGTTGGGTGCCGGTACTTATGCTAGTGCTGGGTGCTAATGCTGGGTGCTGGTGTGGGTGCTGGTGCTGGGTGCTGGTCACTGGACACTGATGCTGGGTGCTAAGTGCTGAAGCTGGGTACTGGTTCCGGTGCTGCGTGCTGGGTGCTGGTGCTGCTGCTGGGTGCTGGTGCTGCTGCTGGGTGCTACTGCGCAGTGCTGGTGCTAGGCACTGGACACTAGACTCTCGTGCTGGTGCTGGGTGCTGATGCTGGTCCTGGGTACTGGTCCTGGTTCTGGGTGCTGGGTGCTAATGCTGGGTGCTGGTGCTGGGCACTGGGCACTGGATGCTGGTGCTGGTGCTGGCTAGTGAAGCTGGGTACTGGGTGCTGGTGCTGGGTGCTAGGGACTGGATGCTGCTGCTGGTGTTGGATGTTGGTGTTGGTGCTGGTGCTAGGTGTCAGCTGGATCTTATAGACGGACAGTGAAACTACCTGATACCTGACCAACGTTTAAAAAAAGATTTCAGTGAAATGGCCAGATGAGAAGACAAAGACCACAGAGGCGGGACAGGAGAAGAACCAGGCAATGTTGGTGCCCTGCACTCAGAGTGGAGAAGGTGTCACCTGGAAAGAACAGGGAAGCAGATTTCTTCCCAGCTCCTAAGTCCAAGGTCAGAGGTCTTGTGCAGAAGATGCTGAGAGTGTGAGGAGAGGTGGTGGGCACAGTGGACAGCTCCAGAGGCCACTTGGGGTCTGTCAGGTTGCAGCTCTTGTGGAGGACTAGGGTTGGTTGGTTTCTCTTGTTTCATTCCTGAAAACAAACCTGCTGTTTCTAATGACAAGAGCTCTTCCTCTGTTCAGCCTGCCTCCACATTGTATTTGCGTGTGCACACAACCTTCTGCCCCAACAGCAATGATCTCCCACGTGGTGGCCACTCCCCTTGGGGCCCAGTGCCTGGTTCTCCTCCTTTCTAAGGTACAGCGGCCTGCAGGCTCAATCCCCTAGAGGTCCTGGAAACACTTTGGGGAAATTCTACTCTGTCATGTGGGGTCACTATGAATTGAAATGACTCAATGACAATGGGTTTGATTTGGCTTTATACACATACACACACACACACACACACACATATATATATATATATAAACCCATTGCCTTCAAGTCAATTCTGAATCATAGTGACCCTATAGGACAGAGTAGAGCTGTCCCATAGGGTTTCTAAGGAGTGGCTGGTGGATTCAAAGGTTTTCAACTAATTGGATGAGGACCACCCACATCGTCAAGGATAATCTTCTTTACTTAAAGTCAATTCATCGTAGATGTTAACCGCACCTACAGAGCACTCTCCCAGGAACATTAAGACCAGTGTGGGGCTGAGTAACTGGGTACTACAACCCAGCCAAGTGACAGGTCAAACTGACCATCAAATGGTCCAACTCTCTTCTTTGCCTCTTTCTCTCCACTTGCCCTCAATCAGGTCATCTTTATTTCCTGGGAATCAGTTTCCTCACATTTAAGGGGGCAGCTCAGTGGTGTCCAACACAGTGGGAAAAAAAAAAACCCAAACCCATTGCCTTCAAGTCAATTCCAACTTATAGTGACCCTATAGGACAGAGTAGAACTGCCCCATAGAGTTTCCAAGGAGTGGTGGATTCAAACTGCCAACCTTTTGGTTAGCAGCTGTAGCACTTAACCACTGTGCCACCAGGGTTTCCAACGCAGTGAAGTACCATGCAAATGGGAGGTATAATAATAATTATCAGTGTTATTTGCAAGACAGGTGTCTAACATGTAGCTGTCCTTTCATTCAACTACTCATGAATATTGCCGAGGGCCCCTAAGCATCAGAATCGGGCCTAAGTGTGGGGTACAACTGAGCAAGACTGCCAAGGTGTGGGCCTCAAGGAGCTTCACCTGGTGGAGGGCCTCGCAGCAGATGAACACACACATAGCTACAATAATCACAGACTCAGTGAAGTTGGGGAAGGAAATGTAAAAGGTGGTGAGAATCCCAGAACTCTGGGCATGGAGGCCAGAAATTGTGGGGAGTCGCACGAGGGTGAGGCTAGAGGCTGGCGAAGGAGAACTGGTCAGATGTTGAGGCAGGTACAAAGCATCGAATGATGGCCACAGAACAGTGCATTGCCTTAAATGCTGTGGCAAGCGAGAATGGTTAAAAATATATCAACTAAGTGTTATACTTTAGAGGTTGAAAAAGAACAGAGTAAACTCAAGAAGGAAGAAAGAAAGAATAAAAAAGTGAGGTCAAAATAGTAAATGGAAAACAAAGTTGACTAGCTAGCTAGGTATTAGGATTATCCCAATTTTACAATGAGCAAAATGAAGCACAGAATGAGAAGCAGGTGAAAATGTATAGCCTCAAATGCTGAAGAAAATGAGAAAGATTGAAAATAAATGAATTGAGTGTTCTACTTTAGAAGCTGAAAAAGGACAGACTGAATTCGAGAAGGTGGGAGAAAGGAAATGAAGATAATGAGCTCAGATTTATAAACAGAAGGCAAAGTCAAAATAGAAAAGAACAACAAAGCTGAACATTGGTACTTTGAACAGCCTGATAATATTGACAAACCTGCTGCAATTTGGCTGAGAAAGACAGAGAGATGGGGCATGGTAATGAAAAATATCTGCATAGCAGAGAGCAGTGTGACTATGATGGGCACATCAGTTGGAACAACCACCCTGCAGCTGAGTGGGCAATAGCAAAGCTCAAGATTTCTGTGTCATAAACCAAAAACCAAACCCTGTGCCATCAAGTTGATTCTGACTCATAGCAACCTTATAGGACAGAGTAGAACAGCCCCTTAGGATTTCCAACGTTATAATCTTTATGGACTGGTGGGTTTGAACTTCTGACTTCCTGGTTATCAGTCTAGTGCTTCACAACTGGGCCACCAGGGCTCCTTCTGTATCCTGTCGTTGGGTGCCATCAAGTCAGTTCCAAGGCATAGTGACCCTATGTACAACAGAAGAAAACGCTGTCCAATACTGAGCCATCCTCACAATCTTTGTTTATGCTTCACTCATTGTTGCAGCCACTGTATCAGTTCATGCGGTTGAGGGTCTTTCTCTTTTTTGATGACCCTGTACTCTATCCAGCATAATGTCCTTCTCCAGAGTCTGGTGCCTTCTGGTACTGTGTCCAAAGTATGTGAGGCAAAGTCTCGTCATCCTCCTCCAAATGAGCTTTCTGGCTGTATATTTCTCTGGCAGTCCATGCTTACATTCAATATTCTTCACCAAGACCATAACTCAGAGGTATGAATTCTTCCTCGGTCTTCCTTATTCATTGTCCAGCTTTCCCATGTATATGAGACAATTGAAAATACTGTGGCTCAGGTCAGATGCACCTTAGTCTTCAAAGTGACATCTTTGCTTTTCAAGACTTTAAAGAGGCCATTTGTAGCAGATTTGCCTAATGCAATAATTCCATCATTTGATTTCTTGACTGCTGCTTCCATGGATGTTGATTGTCAAACCAAGTAAAATGAAATCCTTGACAACTTCAGTCTTTTCTCCATTTATCACAATGTTGCTTGTTGGTCCAGTTGTGAGGATTTTTGTTTTCTTTATGCTGAGGTGTAATCTATACCGAAGGCTGTGGTCTTTGATCTTCATCACTAAGCACTTCAAGTCCTCTTAACTTTCAGCAAGGAAGATTGTGTCATATACATATCACAGGTCATTAATGAGTCTTCCATCAATCCTGATGCCTCATTCTTCTTCGTATAGTTCACATTCTCAGATTATTTGCTCAGCATACAGATTGAATAAGTATGGTGAAAGGATACAACCCTGAAGAACACGCTTCCTGACTCTAAACCACGCAGTATCCCCTTGTTCTGTTCGAACAACTGCCTCTTGATCTATGTACAGGTCCCTCCTGAGTACAATTAAGTGTTCTGGAATTCCCATTCTTCACAATATTATCCATAATTTGTTATGATCCACAAAGTCAGATGCCTTTGCATAGTAAATAAAACACAGGTAAACATCTTTCCACTATTCTCTGCTTTCAACGAGAATCCAACTGACATTAGCAATGATATCCCTCGTTTCACCGCCTCTTCTGAATTTGGCTTGACTTTCTGGCTGTTAATGTACTGCTGCAACCGCTTTTGCATGATCTTCAGCAAAATTTTACTTCTGTGTGATATTAATGATATTGTTCAACGATTTCTGCACATTCTTTGGAAAGGGCACAAGCATGGATATCTTAAAGTTGATTGGCCAGGTAGCTGTCTTCCAAATTTCTTGGCATAGATGAGTAAGCACCTGCATCGCTGCATCCAGTTGTTCAAACATCTCAATTGATATTCTGTCAATTCCTGGACACTTGTATTTTGTCAATGCCTTCAGGGCAGCTTGGACCTCTTCCTTCAGTGCCATCGGTTCTTGATCATGTGCTACCTCCTGAAATGGCTGAATGTGAACCAATTCTTCTTGGTACAATGACTGTGTACTCCTTCCTTCTTCTGATGCATCCTGAGTCATTTAATATTTTCCCTGTAGAATTCTTCAATATTACAACTCGAGGCTGGATTTTTTTCTTCAATTCTTTCAACTTGAGAAATGTTGAGCGTGTTGTTCCCTTTTGGTTTCCTAACTCCATGTCTTTGCATATTTCGTTATAATACTTTATTTTACCTTCTCAAGCCTTCGAAATCTTCTGTTCAGCTTTTTTGCTTCAGCATTTCTTCATTTTGCTTTAGCTATTTTACATTCAAGAGCAAGTTTCACAGTCTCTTCTGACATGCATTTTGGTTTTTTTTTCTTTCTTTCCTGTCTTATTTTTGCTTTCTTCATGTATGATGTCCTTGATATCATTCCATAACTGTTCTGGTCTTTAGTCATTAGTGTTCAGTGCATCAAATCAATTCTTGAGATGATCTCTAAATTCAGGTGGGATATACTCAAGGAGGAAGTCCTGGTCACCCATTCGTTAAGAACTCAGCTGCTAACCAAAAGTTTGGCAATTTGAATTCACCAGCTGCTCCTTGGAAATGCTATGCGGTAGTTCTGCTGTATGAGTTTGGTTTTGTTTACATTCAAGGTCATATTTTGGCTCTTGCAGACTTGTTCTAATTTTCTTCAGCTTCAAATTGAATTTGCATATGAGCAATTGATTATTTTGCAGTGGGCCCCTGGCCTTGTTCTGACTGAGGATATTGAGCTTCTCCATCATCTTACCACAAAGTAGTTGATTTGATTCCTCTGTATTCCCTCTGGTGAGGTCCACATGTATAGTCGCCATTTACGTTGTTGAAAAAAAGTGTTTGCAATGAAGAAGACATTGGTCTTTTAAAATTTTATCCTTTGATCTCAGCATCGTTTCTATTACCGAGGCCATATTTTTCAACTACTGAGCCTTCTTCTTTGTTTCCAACTTTTGCATACCAGTAACCAGTAATTATCAATGCATCTTGATTGTATGTTGGATCAGGAAGACCTGAATAGGAATGATGGTTGGTTATATAGGAAAAAAGCAGACCCAAATCCAGATTAAAAGTTCACCAAAAAGAGACAAATAAACTATGGTCTATGTACATAATGGAACTCTATACAGCAATTATTCATAAGGTTTGCACTGGCTATTTTTTTTCAGAGGTAGACTACCAGGTCCTTCTTCCTAGTCTTAGTTTTGAAGCTCAGCTGAAACCTGTCCACCATGGGTGACCCTGCTGGCATTTGAATATCGGTGCTATAGATTCCAGCGTCATGGCAACACGCAAGCCCTCACAGTACAAAAAACTGACAGTGAGGGAAGCACTTACTGATGAAGATCAAAGACCACAGACTTCATCATGGATTACTCTTCAACATAACAACAATAAAAATCCTCACAACTGGACCAATAGGCAACATTATGATAAACAGAGAAAATATTGAAGTTGTCAAGAATTTCATTTTACTTGAATCCACAATCAATGCCCATGGAAGCATCAGTCAAGAAATAAGACAACACAGTGCATTGGATGAATCTGCTTTAAAAGACCTCTTTAAAGTGTTAAAGAGCAAAGACATCACCTTGAAGACTAAGGTGCGCCTGACCCAAGCTGTGGTGTTTTCAATCACCTCATATGCACGAGAAAGCTGGGCAATGAATAAGGAAGACTGAACATGAATTGATGCCACTGAGTTACAGTGTTGAATACAGCATGGACTGCCAGAAGAACAAACTAGCCTGTCTTGGAAGAAATACAATAGAATGCTCTTTAGAAGTGAGAATGGCAAGACTTCATTTCACACACTTTGGACATATTATCAGGAAGGATCAGTCCCTGAACAAGGACATCATGCTTGGTAAAATAGAGGGTCAATAAAAAAGAGGGAGACCCTCAAAGAGATGGATTAACACAGTCACTGCAGCAATGGGCTCAAGCATAACAATGATAGTGAGGATGCATGGGACCGAGCAGTGTTTTGTTGTATTGTACGTAGAGTCGCTATGAGTCAGAACCAGCTGGACAGCACCTAACAACAACAACATACAGCAGTTGTAAACAAAAACCAGGGAAACCCTCCATGAGATGGATTGACCCAGTTGCCGCAATAGACTCAAACATACTGATAATCGTGAAGATGGCACAGGACCAGGCAATGTTTTGTTGTGTTTTACCTAAGGTCATCATGAGTCAACAGCAAATAACAATAACATCGAATTAAAAAACCTGTTGCCATCACATCAATTCTGACTCACACCAACCCCATGGGACAAAGCAGAACTGCCCCCATTGGGTTTCCAAGGCTGTAATTTTTAGGGAAGCCACATCTTTCTTCCTCAAGGAGGCTGTTCAATTCTAACCACCGAACATTTTGGTTAGCAGCTGAGTAGTCACCATGAATCCACCAGGGCTTCTTTAACAACAACATATAGCAGTTAAAATGGGTGAAACAGAAAAGCATGTATCCATCTCAGAATCAACCTGAAAAACAAACCTCTGAGACGTGCGGAAAATGTGACGGATTGTTTACAAATACGACACAAGAAGCAAAAATACAAAATGATAAAAGTTCAGGATCAGGGTGGCCAAAGAAGAGAAGGGGAAACAGGAATCGACAGAGGAGCAAAACGGACTTCACTCTGCCCCGACAGTCTTTTTCGTTAAAAAAATAACAAAACGTTTTTTCGAAAAGTTCCGAAACAAAAATCTTCTCAGTTCTAACGAAGCAGGGGGATGCGTACCTGAGCGTGTACGACGGGCAGTCCCCAGGTGTCTTAGTCATCTAGTGCTGCTATAACAGGAATCCCACAAGTGGATGGCTTTAACAAGGAGAGATTTATTTCCTCACAGTAAAGTAAGTTAAAAGTCCAAATTCAAGGCATTAGCCCCAGGTGAAGGCTTTCTCTCTTTGTCAGTTCTGGAGGAAGATCCTTGTGCTCAATCTTCCCCTGGTCGAGGAGCTTCTCAGGTACAGGGACCCCAGGTCCAAAGGACACGCTCTGCTCCTGGTGCTGCTTTCTTGGTGGTACGAGGTCCCCAAATTTCTGCTTGCTTCCCTTTCCTTTTATCTCTTGAGAGATAAAAGGTGGTACAAGCCGCACCCCAGGGCAACTCTCTTTACACTGGGTCAGGGAGGTGACCTGAGTAAGGGTGGTGTTACAATCCCACCCTAATCCTCTCAACATAAAATTACAATCACAAAATGGAGGACAACCACACAGTACTGGGAATCATGGCCTAACCATGTTGACACACATTTTTGGGGGGACAGAATTCAATCCATGACACTGGGTTATGAATGTCCGATTTACATACAACCCATAGTTATGAACCAACTCCCATAAAAATTCAAGGTATATACAAGGCTCATAATAACAAACAGGCGCTACTTTGGCACAAGCAACAAAACATTATTATTATTACTCTATTACTATGTTAAAGATGTTTTACTATATCTGCAAGTGTTTCTTTAATTTTTTTATGCGTAGAAAGGTACACTATATACTAAGACAAATGTTTCACTAACTGATTTTAGATACAAACCATACCTAACTGTTCCAATGTAGATACAAATTTAACTTAATGACAGACTTGGGATCATAACTTATCGGGAATCTGGGGACTGCCTACTTTTCTTTGTGCTTAAAATATTTTATATTAAAAAAAACAAAAAGCAAATTCAATCAAGACAAAATGCCTGGAAATAGATTTTTTTAATTCCATAAAAAAAGAACATGTAAAATCTATTTATAACATTTATATATAGAGAGAGAGAGCAACAGTTTATATGTGTGTAATGTTTCATTCTGTTATACGTAAGATCTCTATGAGTCAGAACCAACTTACAGTGCCTAACAACAAGAACAACATTATAAAACATCACTAGTTAAAGTGGGTGATATTGGTTTGCAGATACGTAGTACATAATTCACTGGAGTCTTGTTGCAGGTCCAGAAACAGAGCAACATGTACATGGAAACTTGGTCTATAATCAAGATGCCAGAACCAATCAGGGGAAAGCTGGGCTGATTAAAAAACGATGATGAAGACAAATACATAAAATATCCTGATGTTATACCATATGCAAATGTGAAATCCATGTGGGTTAATGGCCAAAGGCGAACAAAACTCAAGAAGAAAATATAGGGGACGTTCTCTGTTCCTTCAGGGTGGGATCATGTCCTCAGACAATGCACAGTCAGTACAGCGCATGAAGGAGAAAATTAATCAAGCATATACGGGACATCCCGATTTACAACATATTTGAGTTACAACAAACCATACTTACGACCATCCATTTGTGGTTTTTGTACATCTTATCATTAGTGACCACCATCATTAGTAATATGTACCATATACAATGTTGCAGCTCATAATTTGCTGATATCAGTCTCATGCCAACCACCAAAAACAAGTAAAGATTACATTTGTAAAGATACTGACAATAAAAGGCGATGATAAGAAAAACTAAAAAAAAAAAAAGAGAAGTATTCGATTTTTGTCAAGACCAACTTACAACAGAGTCAATGGAAAGGAACCCTGTGGTAAGTTGGGGACTACCTGTATTGTATTTTAAACTTTTCTCAAGAAAAAGGCACCAGAAAGAAACTTGGAACTTGAGCCACAGACTAGGAAAAGTTGTTTTCAATGAGATCAGGAAAGGATTAATATCTAGCACATATAAAGATATCCTACAAATCAATAAGAAAAGAGAAAGGCATTCAATAGCAAGAATGCAGAGGGACACAAAGGGCGCTTTACAGGAAACAAGACCCCAGTGGTTGGTAAAACTACAAAAGGAGCATATTTTCTCTAGTGACCAGGGACGTGGATGTTAGACAGTGGTGAACCACTTTTCCCTCCCAGTGTACTGTGTTGTTCTTGTACCTTGAAGTTAATCCTAACTCATAGCCACCCCATGTGTTACAAAGTAGAACTGCCACATAGGGTTTTCTTAGCTGCAATCTTTATGGAAGTAGATCTCGGGGACTTTTCTTCCATGTCACCACTGGGTGGTTTCAAACCGCCAACCTTTTGGTTACCAGCTGAGAGCAAACCATTTGCGATACCCAGGGACTGTCGGCATAGGTAAACATCTCAAGTTTCAACAACACTGAGGGTTGGCAAGGAGATGGATCCATGGACGCTCCCATACATGTGTTGGGAGGTAAATTGCCACAACTACTCTGGAGAGCAAGTTAACAGTATCTCCCATTTCTGTTGCCATTGCCGTCGAGTCAATTCCAACTCATAGCGACCGTATAGGACAGAGTAGAATGCCCCATAGGGTTTCCAAGGAGTGCCTGGTGAATTCGAACTGCCGACCTTTTGGTTAGCAGCCAAACGCTTAACCACTGTACCACCAGGGCTCCGACAATATCTCATACAGTTGAAAAATACATACTCTTAGCAGGTGAGCAGTTCCATTTTTCAGTAAGCATCCCAGAATAACTCTTGTATCTTTGCACCAGGAAACATCACACAGGTCCCCGTAGCACTGTTGTGCTATTGGAAAATTAAGATCATACTCAATATCAATCAATAAAGAAATGAATGTATACATTGTACATAGTTCTAGGATGAAATGTGATGAAGCAGTCAGAATGAATTTTAAATCTCAGAGCACCAGTAAAAAATAAAAGAGCAGATCGAATATGATAACATAGCTGTAGGTTTTAAAAACACAAAGCAGCATTATTATTGTGTTGATACATACATAAGTAATAAATAGACAAAATATTGATTGCAAAAATATACATAAATTTCACTATAGTAACAAATTCTGAGGAGAAACAGAGGGTTGGGAATGGGAAAAAAAAGAAGCCGGAGACTTCAATTTTATCTGGATCGTCTATTTGTTTTATAAAAGCAATTGTGAAGGAAAATTACAAAATGTTAATATTTGCTCATTCTTCTTGATAGGTACATAGGAGCTTGTCATACTATTTATTCTCCGTTCCGTCTGTATTTTTAAAAGCAAGGAACGTACCATAAGTACATAATAATTAAAGCGGTTCAACACAAGTGCAAGAATACAAGAAATAAAAAAGAAAGGCCAGGAGCAGATACTTCTACATGTCAGGATCTAGGCCACGATACAGTGGCATTTAAATTAGAGAGCATGGTAAAAAGGGCTATGTAATCGACTAACTCTCTGCGAAATTGCTAGCTTGACTCCCACCTCCCATCATTCGCCAATTAAACATTTAAGTGGTATTTTGTGGGGAGCGGGGGCGGGGGATAGGGACAGAAACCATTAAGGATCTGGGAGGAAATGTAGGAAAATATTTTTCTTGGCCTCAAGGTAGGGAGGACCTTCCGGTGCATAACAGGCAAGAACACCATAAAGGGAAAGATTGATAAATTTTACTATTTACTACACAAAAATAAAAAAAAAAAAAATTATCCTTGCAAAAACACTATAAACAACATTTAAAAGCAAACGACAAATTTTACAAGGTGGAGAAAAGAGCTGAGGCAGAGGGGAGGTGCAGCCTGCAGATACAAAGGCAGGGTCTGCTGCGGTGGGGGATAGTAAGAAGAGGGTTCAGGTGGGAGAGGCTCATGGGACCATCTGCCCTTGTAGAGCCAGCAAGGCCTCCTTCAGCAGCCTCCGTCCAGCCCTTAGTGGGATAAGTGGTGTTTGATGAGGGGGTCTTCCATCTGTCTCCTTTGCCTGCTGAGACTTGGCTCCAATGTCGAGGTGGTCTTCTCTGGTAGTGAGGCCAGCTCTTTCTCTGATGAGAAGGTAGGGGCCGCACTTCATTCTTCACAGTCCCCCTCACAATGTGAGGTACAAGGGGAAGACCCTCAATAAATGGGTGCCGACTGAGAGATTCAACACCTGACCACAAAGGAGCCCTGGCAGTAAGACAGTTAAGCCCCTGGCTGCTAACTAAAATGTTGGCAGCTCAAACTCACCCACTGGCTCTGCAGGAGAAAAGACCTGGGGTTCTGTTCCCATAAAGATGAAAACCCATTGCCGTCAAGTCAGTTCAGACTCACAGCGACACTATAGGATAGATTCCAACTGCTGACCTTTTGGTTAGCAGCCAAGCTCTTAACCACTGCACCACTCGGGCTTTATATCCCAGAAAACTCGATGGGGCAGTTCTACTCCATCACATGGGGTCGCTATGAATCGGAATCAACTCGACAACGCACAACAGCAGCAACAGGAGGAGACAGTGAGATTGGCCTCAGAGAGGGACACCTGCGTTTGGAGGTGCAGGATCAAGGTCACCGTCACCTACACTGGCAATGCCCTGCAATGGGAAGGCCACACCTGGGGTTGGACGGGGGGCCGCGACCCAACTCTGGAGAGTCAGCATTCACAGATGGCTGAGCGATCTGCTGGGCCAGAGGACAGGCTGGGGGTGCGTGCCACAGAGGGCCACAGCCCCACATGAATATAAATACACTGCTTTTCTTAATAACTGGAAGTAAAATTTTGTGTAAACTCAATTGTCGGAGCAATAATAATCTGATTTCTCTAGGCAGGGTCAGTCCTCTGGGTGCCATCTGTAGAACAAATGCTTGTCCTCCTCCAGTGAGCACTTCTTAGGGATAAATAATCAAGGAGCTAAGCGAGTATACACCTGCCCCACATTTATGTATTTTTGTCTTTGCACATCAAGAACCCCATTGGAATTGGATTTATAAATTAAAATTATCTCCCTGGGTCTTTTTTCCCAATGTCAAGGCCAGCACCTAGGGGGGAGGGGACACCACACCCTAAGCCTGGCTCACCTCCGAGCTCCCATCCACACCGTCTCCTGGCCTGTTCGGGTCTCACCCCTTGTGGAGGAGGCCAGTTAGGAAGGAACTCACACTGGTAGAGCACCTAGTAGGTGCTAAGATGGTTGATCTGTCTCAAGAGCAGCTCAAATCCTACCGCATGAAAGCTTCCCTGACCCCTGTGCTGAGGGCTGCCCCCTGCATTTCTTTGTGGGCCAGGTGAAGGTGATTGTCCACCAGCTTTCAGAGCACCTGGACTCTCCCTGCTCCCACACAGCACCTGAACTTCTCCAGAATGACCTAGTTCCTCTCACACGTGCTCTCCCTGTCTCTCCCCTGTGGATGACATGCTCCACGCAGGCAGAGGCCACATCAGCTCTGCTCCAACTCCCACACACCCTGGTGCAGTGGTGACCAGGAGCAGAGCCCTTCAAACTCTCCTGAGTGGATAAAGGGCTAAGCTGTTGCCTGGCCTAGCTCCCTGCTCCCTGCCTCCCTGCTCCAACCCTCCCTCCAAACAGCCACAGAAACACACTTCTTGAACTTTCCAAAAGGCAGACCCCACCAAGCCACTCACAGCCCACTCGCAGCCCTTTAACGGGGGTAGGAGCCTCCAAGTCCTCAATGGTCCCCTGTGCCTGGGACCCTGGTCTGGTGAGTCTGCCCCAATGTTTTACCAGGATCAGTCTGTGTGGCCAGTGGAGAAGCAAGGGTGCATCTACTTCTGAGATTTGGTTCTAACAGACTTGTGACTCTTCCTCACCCTTCCTCTCTGGTGGAAGCCGGCCGCCATGTTGTGAGGACACGCAAGCATCCTCCAGGAGTCGCCCATGTGGCAGCAGCAGCTGGTGAGGAACTGCGGCCCCCAGACTACAGCCACAAAAGAGAGGCTTCCTGGAAGCAGAGTCTCCAGCCCCAGTCAAGGTTGATGTTGCAGATCCGTCTAATTGGTCCCTAGTAACTCCAGAGAAACCCTGATCCAGAACCACCCAACTGTTCCCAGCTTCATGACCTTTGGAAATCGTTACATGGATTCTATAGTTTTTAGCCACTAGGTACCGGGATAATTTGTGTCACAGAATAGATAGCTAACACAAACTTTTGATGCTTCCTCCTTGCCCCCTGGGGAGGGGGCATAAACAGGGCAATTTGAGTGGATGATGAAGGTCAGCCCAAAGAAGGGCTACTTGGTGCCCAGGTGGGCAAATGAAGGATGGATGGGATAGGGCCAGGACAACAGGAAGGCAGGTGGTAAGAAATGGTGGAGTCTGCTCCACCGAGGAAGGAGGGCAACAGGACTTGCCAATGGGCTGAGAGATGAAAGAGAAGAGGCTGGACAGTTGTAGGTCTGCAGTTTAAGCAACTGGGAAGATGGCAAAGCCTTTAATGGAAAAAAGGGAGACGTAGAAAGGAGCTGGTTTGGTGGGGGATCAGGAACTCTGTTTGGGCTATGTTAAGATGAAGATGCTGTACTGGTCTCCAGGGTTGCTGTAACAAATGTTCACAAGCTGGATGGCTTAAAACCACAGAAATTTATTCACTCACACTTTGGAGGCTAGAAGCTGGAATCTAAGGTGTTGGCAAGGTTGGTTCCTTTTGGAAGAGGTAGGAGAGGTTCGTTCTGTGCTGCTTTCCTAGAGCCTGGCAGCTGCCAACATTCCTTGGCTTCATGGCTCCAGTCTGTCTCTGCCATCACATGGCCTTCTTCCCTGTGTCTCTCTGTCTGTGTCTTCTCCTCTTCTTGTAAGGACACCAGTCATATTAGAATTAGGGCTCACCACACTCCAGTATGGACCCCTGGTGGCACAGTACCAAAGAGCTTGACTGCTAACCAAAAAGTCGGCAGCTCGAATTCACGAGCCACTCCTTGGAAATCCTATGGGGCAGTTGTACTCTGTCCTATAGGGTCACTATGCATTAGAATTGACTTGATGGCAATGGATTTTTTTTTTTTTTTTGACGCTTCAGTATAAGCACCTTGGTTGCACAGTGGTTAAGCACTCAGCTGCTAGCTGAAAGGTTACAGCCTTGGAAAACCTATGGGGCAATTCTCTGTGCTTTAGAGTTGCTATGAGTTGGAATTGACTTGACGGCAGAGGGTTTGGTTTGGTTTATATTCCAATATGACCTCCTCTAATTATACCTGCAAACAACTTATTTCCAAACAATGTCACATTCTGAAGTTTCAGGAAGGCCATGAGTTTGAAGGGACACTCTTCAACCCAGTGCTGATGCCTCTAAGACAGGGGGGACAGGCCATGCAGGCAGTTGGCTGCATGAGTCTGGAACAGAGACAAGATGAAAATTTGGGAATCTTTAGCAAAATAATGAAGACACTGATGGTTCAGTGGTAGAATTCTCACCTTCATGCAAGAGACCCCAGTTTGATTCCTGGCCAATGTACCTCATGCACAGCCACCAGCCATCTGTCAGTCCAGGCTTTCATGTTGCTACGATGCTGAACAGGCTTCAGTGGAGCTTCCAGACTAAGACAGACTAGGAAGAAAGGTCTGGCAATCTACTTCTGAAAATCTTAAAGATCATGATAGCCTGATCCACAACCGATCATGACGATGGCTCAGCACCAGGCAGCATTTCATGCCATTGTGTATAGGGTTGACATGAATCAGGGGCTGACTTGATGGCATCTAACCACCACCACCACAACAGCAAAATAATAGTAAGTGCATATGTGCTGCATCCTTGTTGGCAGCACTGTTCTGAGTGTTCTGCCTTTGTTAATACATTTAGTCTCCACAACTGTCCTGGGAAGGAGGTGCTACACTGATCCCTGCTTGACATACGATCACTGCAGACAAAGAAAACTTAGGAAACCTACCCTAGGTCATGCAGCAGGGATTCTGGCTACATAATCACAGTCAAGGTGAGTTCGCCTGCAGAAAAGTCATTGCAGATGGACAGGCAGTTGCTCCCATAATGTGCAGGTACACCTGCCTTCACTCCTTTCACTGTGAAAATGGACCTGCAGTAACTTCCACAACGTGCGAGAGGACCTGGCTTCACTCCTTAAATGCTCAGGGGAACTCCTTTCACTCCATCAATGTACAGATGGACCTGCCCTCACTCCCTCAATGTACAGGTGGACATGACCTCACTCCCTCAATGTACAGGTGGACCTGACCTCACTCCCTCATGTGCAGGTGGACCTCCCCTCAGTTCCTCAATATACAGGTGAACCTGCCCTCACTCCTTCAGTGTACAGGTGGACCTGCCTTCAGTCCTTCAATGTACAGGGGGACCTACCCTCATTCCTTCAATGTGCAGGTGGACCTGCCTTCACTCCCTCAGTGTACAAGTGGACCTGCCTTCACTCCTTCAATGTGCAGGTGGACCTGCCTGCCCTCACTCCCTCAATGTTCAGGTGGACCTGCCCTCACTCCTTCAGGGTAGAGGTGGGCCTGCCTTCATTCCCTCAGTGTACAGGTGGACCTGCCCTCACTCCTTCAATGTGCAAGTGGACCTCCCTTCATTGTCTTCTATGTGTGGGTGGACCTGCCTTTACTCCTACAATGTGCAGGGTAAGTGAATTAGCTTAGAGATGCCCCCGCCCTTAAGCCAGGACCTCTTTAGTTCTGAATAAACACTCAAGACCCAGAAAGGCCAGGAACAGTACCCTGAAGCAGAGTCCATGAGATAGGGGGAGAGTTTCCCTGCACTGGATGCAACCGAGGGTCTGAGCCCCGTCACTTCTGCCCCATGACTCAGATTTGCACACAGTGGCACACATTCTGCCTCCCTGTGGAGCAGAACACTCTGTAGGCAGGTCCTCGACATACCCAGGTTGGAGGTAGCCAGAATGATGGACCTGCGCACACTGAGAGTCACCCTGAGCTGTGCCTCAGTGGGCATGTGCCTGGGTTTCTCTAAGTCTCAGTTTCCCCACTTCTCTCATCAAGTTATCCTGCAGTGGTGATACAATAAGACATATGAAGTGTCCCGGAGAAATCCATGAAGGTTTTCTGAGAGCCACCAAATGTTTTCTTTTTAATGAGGGACAGCTAGATAATGTAGACTGAGGAAAGACAGGGTCCCTGCTCAAGAGGGTCAGTAGGTAAAGTGCTGCAGGAAAAGTGCAAGGGTACTGGGGTCACAAAGCAGGACAGGCTAATTCTGACTAGAGCATGAAGGTGGTTGGTATAGGGTTTAGGGAGGTTTTCACCAAAAAGGAGGCTAGATATTGAGGGAACAATAGGCATTGGGGAGCCTGAGGGGCAAGGACAGATGATAGTCATAAAGTTAGGGACATGTTGAGAGGTGGGAGAGAGTAGTTCCTGTAATGGGGGGTCAGAGGCAGGTACCAGGACAGCATAAAGATCACACAGCTTTGCCCTACAACTGAGGAGTGACCACAAAGTGTTCTTGTGCGGGAGAGCCATGACATTGGCCTGTGGCAGAAGTGTGGGAAGGAGCCCTGGTAACGCAGTATTTAAGAACTCAGCTGTTAACAGAAAGATTGGCAGTTCAAACCCACCAGCTGCTCCATGAGAGAAAGACCTGGCGATCTGCTTCTGTCAAGATTACGGCCTTGGAAGCCCTATGGGACAGTTCTACTCTCTCCTGTAAGGTTGCTTTGAGTCTAAATAGACTTGCTTGCAACTGGTTTGGGCTTTGGGGTGGGGGTCAGTCAGGAAGCTTCTGCCCCAGTGCACAGTGAGCTAGAGTCCTGACCCTGGGGCACTGCATGCCAACAGGAAGCGTGGCAGGGTGGAGGGGGGAGGTGGTTTCTCCAGTCCTGGCCGGACCACGCCTTGTCTCAGCACCAGGGAAGACCCTGACATTTGTGTACCCAGGCTCCTCCTCGTCCTGCAGAGTTGATGCCATCACTTCTCAAACTCATGTGGAAGAATTAGGACATGCCAGGGCACCTGGCACAGGTGATGCTGGCCCTGCAGAGCTGGGCTGCCTTGGGTGATCTCACGATGCTTTGCACAGACTCACTCACCCCACTGATGCTCACCTGGCGGGCACCAACAAGTATCATCACACCCTTGTTAAAGACAGAGAGGGGACATTCAGGAAGGATAAATAACATGCCAAAGCCCAGCTGGTGCATGGCACAGCCAGGACCCAAACCCAGGTACCCAGTCTGCCCCATTCCTGGTGGACAAAACTAAGACTGCTAGTGCTGCTGTAACAGAAATACTGTGTGTGGTGGCTTTAAAGAGCAGAAATTTATTTTCTCACAGTTCAGGAGGCTAGAAGTCCTCTCCTGCCTCTGTGGCCTCTGCCGGAAGGGCCTTGCCTCAGCTTCTGTAGCCCCGGTGTTTCTTGGCTCCTTGGAGATCTCCACATGGCATCTGTCTTTTCCTCATTTGTGGTTGCTTGCTTCTGTACCTAATCTGAGCTTTTGGTATCTCAAAAGTTGTTAGGTTGAAGACACACCCTACAGTGACATGGCCTTATTAACATAACGAAATAAACCCTATTCCCAAATAGGATTCATCCACAGGTATAGGGGTTACTATTTACAACATATATTTTGGGGGGACACAATTCAATCTGTAACAACTCCCACCTCTGGCAGTGTCTGAGGGGTCCTGGGGACCCCGGATGCCCCTTGGGGACAGGCTTCCCTGTCTCCAAGCAGCAGACGAACCTCCCCAGATTGGGACCCACACCTTCCTGCCCCTCCATGCACCCCAGATCCATGACCGAGCCAGGATGCCCACATGCCACAGAGCTGGGGAAGGAGCAGGGAGTCACCTCTACCTCTTGTCCTGCTTGAAAAGAGCACGGTGTGTCATCGGTTTCAACGGCCAGAAGGAGCAGCAGGCCATGAATTTAACATCTCCTCTCAGGCCTTCTGCTCAAAGGAAATAAATAAATAAGCGGAGGCCCAGCTCCCACTGGTCTGCTCCTGCAGGCTGAAATTGATTATTTTCCTTGCCCTGTGCCCGGTCTCCGTGCTTATGGAGAAGCATATATCTGAGGCCAGGGGTTTTTTAAGCTGTCAGCACGCCCGGTGCCCTCAGGAAGCATCTCTCTTCCCTTTGAACAGCCCAGCTCATGCAGCAGGGGTCTGCTGGGCCTTTTTAGAAGCTGTGGAGGCATTTTTCTTCCCTGAAATAAGGGTCTGGCCAGCACGTCTCCAGGATGCTGCCAAAGCTATTTTCCGAGCGTGCAGCTGGGGCCTGGGACTGCTCCTGGGAGATGTGCCCTCCTGGGGTGCCCCCAGCTGAGGCTGCTTGGTCAGCACTGCCAGCCAGCACCAGGACTGAGTGCCCCACTGGTGGGTAGGGCTGGGAAGGCCCTGCTGTGGACACGGAACAGAACAATGCGGACCCTGTGTGCCCTGGAGGGCAAGGACAAGAGGCTCACACCAGGATAGTGGGCCTCCACCCCACCATTGCCCCACTAGGAGTAGCCTCCTCTTCCCCTCCCTGGGAGGGCCCCCTCAGGAGCAGTGTATACAGCCAAGGTCAAAGGCAGTTCTGGTTAACTTGGGAGACAAAGCAGTAACACCACCAAATGAGCCACATTTCAAACACAGAAACATAGAGGTGATTTCTCCAGGCGCTAGGTTTGGCTGAATGGAAAGTAGCTGCCCTGTGTAGAGGCCTCCCAACAGATCTGCATTGTTCAAGGTACTGGACTGGGTCAGTGCGTCCATCCATCAACAACCCTAAGAGGTAAGTCTGAGTTACCTGGCTTGTAAACGGTTATATTCATTTCCTGGGGCTGCGTAATAGAGTACCACAAAATGGGGGGCTTAAAAGAATAAGAATTATTCTTGCACAGTTCCGGAGGCCAGAAGTCTGAATTCTGGGTGTTGGCAGGGCTGCACTCTCTCCAAAGGCTCTAGGGAAGGATCCTTCCTTGGCTCTTCCAGCTTCTGTTAACCCTCAGGTATTCCTTGGCTTGTGGCAACACCACTGCAATCTCTGCCTCTGTCTTCCCTCTGTGTGTCTCTTCTCTTTTTATAAGGACATCAGTCCTATTGGATTAGGACCCAGCCTACTCCAGTGTGACCTCATGTGAACTCATTACATCCGCAAAGACCTATTTCCAAGTATGTTCACACGCACAGTTACCAGGGGTTAAGACTTGGACATTTCTTTTTAGGGCATGCCAATCAACCCATAAAATGGTAAGACCAAAACTCAGAGAGATTGGTGAACTTGCCCCCATTCACCTGGTTGGAACTGTAATACCAATCCACATCTTGTCCTGAAGAGCTGGCCCAAGCCTTACATGTTGGGGGTTTGTTCACTGTCCCTCCTGCACAGATGATGGCCTGAGCTCAGAGAAGCTGCCCAGATGCACAGGGACACACAGCTGGAGAGGGTGGGAGAAATACCAACTGTCTACATCTGCCCAGGGCCTCTTCCCCTCACCCCACAGCCAGCCACCTACATGCAAACAGGTCTGCAGGTTATCAACTAAATGCCACAGTTGGCCATTATGATGGCCTCCCTTCATATACGCAAGACAATAAATAGAGGCCATAAAGGGGAGAACAACAATTGAATCAGGAAACTATGGCACTTTTAAGAATAGTTTATGAGTAAAACAAAAAGAAAACCCTGGTGTTCCATTCTGTGATATTGAGCAATGCTCCTACAGCTGTTTGGATTGTAAACCATTATTGAGCTGTTTCTGTAATGTAAAGTATACAAGATGGACGTAATTAAAAACACTTGATGCAATGTTTTTTCCAAACCTCAGGGTAAGACTATAAACTAGCCATAACAGAGAAATGCCAGACCTGGAGTGAAATGAAAACACAGGATTCCTAACAATAGGGAAGATGACATGTCTGAGAACCGGTGTTAACACACACATAATAATGGTTGTGATAATGCACACATAACAGTGGAGACGATAACACACATAACAATGGACGTGACAACACACATAACAGTGGAGGTGATAACACACACATAACAGTGGGATGATAACACACATAACAATGGAGGTGATAATGTGCATGACAGTGGAGGTGACACCCACCTAAAAGTGAAAGTGACACTCACACTTATTGGGAGCCAACTGCCGTGACATAACACACCTTATGATCATTTATGAATGCAGCCCACATATTATGAGGTTTATACATTCCAGACATTGGCTAATACCTGGAATATACTGAGAACAAAACAGGCATTGCTCCCCCTCAAGGGGTGCTCCCACCTACAGAGACACAAACACCAATAAAAAAAATCACACAAGTAACAAAATCTCACCTGTGCCAGTGTTGGGAAGGGAGGGCCTGGCCTCCTAGGGCAGGTCTCAGGGCCCTAACATGGCTACTGGGTATGAGATGGGACCCACTGCAGGAAGGTCCTAGAAGAAGTGCTGATGCCAGGGCTGTGGGGTGGGAGAGCTGGATACAGACCAAGCCACAGTAACCCCAAACAACCCTAGTGTTCTGCCCTCCACCCAAGGCCCCCCACCCCAGCCTTTTTAGCATCTCTTTCCCGATAGCCTCCACACATCAACGTGTCCCCTTTATGCACTTGACATTCTAAAAGGCTTGTCGGCATGCAGCCATGTCTCCTGCCATGTTGGCCCTGGCCAGTGGACAGGGACCAGGGGGCACCAGTCCCTCCCTCTGACTGGCCCTCTGAGGGAGTGGGAGACAGAGGCAGCCTGGTCATTAGATCAAAGGTGGGTACAGAGCTCACTCTGTCAGCCAGGCCCGGCCCCTGATGGGGTTTCCAGGGAATTTGGCCACTTGAGAGGTTTATGAAGCTATAGGGCAGATGTCATTGAACTGCACACAACTTTCTGACTTTTAGATGTAATGGCTTGTTTGGGGTTACAGTAACCTCTTGTTACTCATAGGTTTTCACTGGCTAATTTTTTTCAGAAACAGATCACTGTGTCCTTCTCACAACTGGACCAATAAACGACATCATGATGAACAGAGAAAAGATTGAAGTCTAGGATTTCATTTTACTTGGATCCACAATCAACATCCATTCAAGCAGCAGTAAAGAAATCAAGAGATGCATTGCATTGGGCAAATCTGCTACAAAAGACCTCTTTAAAGTGTTGAAAAGCAAAGATGTCACCTTGAAGACTAAGGTGCACCTGACCCAAGCCATGGTATTTTCAATCGCCTTTGAATTGTGTTGTTGGCAAAGAATATTGAATATACCATGCACTGTCAGAAGAACAAACAAATCTGTCTTGGAAGAAGTATAGCCAGAATGCTCCTTCGAAACAAGGATGGTGAGACTTCGTCGCAAATACTTTGGGCATGTTATCAAGAGGATCAGTCCCTGGAAAAGGATATCATGCTTGTAGGGGGTCAGTGAAAAAGAGGAAGACCCTCCACGAGATCGACTGATATAGTGGCTGCACAAATGGGCTCAAACATAGCAGCGACTGTAAGGATGGTACAGGATGGGGTAGTGTTTCCTTCTTTTGTACACAGGGTCACTACAAGTCCGAGCCAACTCAAGGGTACCTAACAACAACAGTGGTCCAGTTCTGCATCCTGGCTGTCCACCACGTGACCCTGGCATCAGCACTTCCTCTGAGGCCTCCCTTAGGTGGATGCACATGTCCCCTGATACATCCAGCCCCTCTTTGCAGAGACTGCCTGGACCTCAAGGCTGCCCATCTCCCTCCCTGCAGCCACGAGAACCCTCAAGGACATTCACAAGAACTGGAGTTTTGGACAGTGTGGATGTCAAGTCAGAGCCTGGCCATGGCCAGGGCCTGGAGGTCTGGATCATGCTTCTGATTGATGGAGCAAGTGACTGCCGGGCAGGCAAGTGCAAGAGGAGGCAGGAGCGTGCTCAGATTCTCCAAAGTACATGTGGGTTTTACAGGGCAGCCGGGGCAGGGACAGCACTGGGCTGTGATGGAGGCGGCTAACTCTCAAGGCCACTCCAATATCAACGGAACCGCTTTTGTTGTGACATGTTGTTCATTTGCTTTGTGACAGCATCTCCCTGCCAGAGCTGTATCATTTTTGGGGATACGCCCTTTCCCCTTCACACATATTTCATTCATTCTCCCAGAATATTTAGGTGCAGCCTCCAATTAATCTCACCATGTACTTCCATCCCAATCAGGATTTTTACTTTTTAATCTCTCTAGGTGCATTCATGAAGGCCCTGAGTATCTGCAAACAGTTAAGTGCTCAACTACTAGCTGAAAGATTGGTGGTTAGAACTCACCCAGAGGAGCATCAGAAGAAAGTCCTGGCAATCCCTTTCAAAGAGGTCACAGCCTTGAAAACCCTGTTGTTGTTCTCAAGTGCCATCGAGTTGGTTCCGGTTCACAGCAACCCTATGCAAGACAGAACAAAACAACGCCCGGTCCTTCGTCATCCTTACCATCATTGTTCTTCTTGAGCTCATCATTGCAGCCACTGTGTCAACCCACCTCGTTGAGGGTCTTCCTCTTTTCCGCTGACCCTGTACTCTGCCAAGCATGACGTCCTTCTCCAGGGACTGGTCCCTCCTGACAACATGTCCAAAGAGTGTAAGACGCAGTCTCGCCATCCTTGCTTCTAAGGAGCATTCTGGTTGTACTTCTCCCAGGATAGATTTGTTTGTTCTTTTGGCAGTCCGTGGTATATTAAATATTCTTTGCCAACACAATTCAAAAGTGACAATTCTTCTTCGGTCTTCCTTATTCATTGTCCAGCTTTCACATGCATATGATGTGATTGAAAATACCATGGCTTGGGTCAGGCGCACCTTAGTCTTCAAGGTGACATCTTTGCTTTTCAACACTTTTAAGAGGTCCTTTAGAGCAAGTTTGCCCAATGCAATGCAGTGTTTGATTTCTTGACTGCTGCTTCCATGGCTGTTGATTGTGGATCCAAGTAAAGTGAAATCCTTGACAACTTCAATCTTCTCTCTGTTTATCATGATGTTGCTCATTGGTCCATTTGTTAGGATTTTTGTTTTCTTTATGTTGAGGTGCAATCCATACTGAAAGCTGTACCCTTTGATCTCCATTAGTAAGTTCTCCAAGTTCTTTTCACTTTCAGCAAGCAAGGTTGTATCATCTGCATAACGCAGGTTGTTAATGAGTCTTACTCCAATCCTGATGCCCCATTCTTCTTCATATAGTCCAGCTTCTTGGATTATTTGCTCAGCATACAGATTGAATAGGTATGGTGAAAGAATACGGCCCTGACATACACCTTTCCTGACTTTAAACCAATCAGTATCCACTTGTTCTGTCTGAACAACTGTCTCTTGCTCTATGTAAAGGTTCTTCATGAGCACAATTAAGTGTTCTGGAATTCCCATTCTTCGCAGTGTTATCCATAGTTTGTTATGATCCACACGGTTGAATGCCTTTGCATAGTCAATAAAACACAGGTAAACATCCTTCTGGTATTCTCTGCTTGCAGCCAGGATCCCTCTAACATCAGCAATGATATCCCTGGTTCCATGTCCTCTTCTGAAACCAGCCTGAATTTCTGGAAGTTCCCTGTCGATATACTATCACAGCCATTTTTGAAGGATCTTCAGCAAAATTTTGCTTGCATGCAATATTAATGATATTCTTTGCTAATTTCTGCATTCAGTTGGATCACTTCTTTTGGGGAATAGGCATAAATATGGATCTCTTCCAGTCAGTTGGCCAGGAAGCTGTCTTCCATATTTCTTGGTATAGACGAGTAAGCACCTCCAGCGCTGTGTCTGTTTGTTGAAACATCTCAATTGATATTCCATCAATCCCTGGAGGCTTGTTTTTTGCCAATGCCTTCAGAGCAGCTTGGACTTCTTTCAGTACCATCAGTTCCTGATCATATGCCGCCTCTTGAAATGGTCGAACATCAACTAATTCTTTTTGGTATAATGACTTTGTGTATTCTTTCCATCTTCTTTCGATGCTTCCTGTGTTGCTTAATCTTTTCCCCATAGAATCCTTCACTATTGCAACTTGAGGCTTGAATTTTTTCTTCAGTTCTTTCAGCTTGAGAAACGCCATGCATGTTCTTCTCTTTTGGTTTTCTATCTCCAACTCTTTGCACGTGTCATTATAATACTTTATTTTGTCTTCTCGAGCTGCCCTTTGAGATCTTCTGTTCAGTTCTTTCACTTCATCATTTCTTGTTTTTGCTTTAGCTGCTTGACATTGGAGAGCAAGTTTCAGAGTCTCCTGTAACATCCGTCTTGGTATTTTCTTTCTTTCCTGTCTTTTCAATGACCTCTTGCTTTCTTCATGGATGATGTTCTCTATGTCATTCCACAACTCGTCTGGTCTTCAGTCATTAGTGTGCAATGTGTCAAATCTATTCTTAAGATGGCCTCTAAATTCAGGTGGGATATACTCAAGGTCATATTTTGGCTCTCATGGACTTGCTCTGATTTTTTTCAGTTTCAGCTTGAACTTGCATATAAGCAATTGATGGTCTGTTCCACAGTCACCCCCTGGCCTTGCTCTGGCTGATGATGCTGAGCTTTTGCATCATCTCTTTCCACAGATGTAGTCAATTTGATTCTTGTGTGTTCCATCTGCTGAGGTCCATGTGCATAGTTGCCGTTTATATTGGTAAAACAAGGTATTTGCAATGAAGAAGTCATTGGTCTTGCAAAATTCTATCATTTGATCTCTGGCATTGTTTCTATCACCAAGGCCATATTTTCCAACTACTGATCCTTCTTCTTTGTTTCCAACTTTCGCATTCCAATCACCAGTAATTATCAATGCATCCTGATTGCATGTTTGGTCAATTTCAGACTGCAGCAGCTGATAAAATTCTTCTATGTCTTCATCTACAGCCGTAGTGGTTGGTGTGTAAATTTGAATAATAGTCGTATTAACCTGTCTTCCTTTTAGGTGTGTGGATGTTATCCTATACTGACAGCTTTGTACTTCAGGATAGATCTTGAAATGCTTTTTTTGATGATGAATACAACACCATTCCTCTTCAAGTTGTCATTCCCAGCATAGTAGACTATATGAATATCCAACTCAAAATGGCCAATACCAGTCCATTTCAGCTCATTAATGCCTAGGATACCTATCTTTATGCGTTCCATTTCATTTTTTATGATTTCCAATTTTCCTAGATTCATACTTCATACATTCCAGGTTCTGATTATTAATGGATGTTTGCAGCTGTTTCTTCTCATTTTGAGTCATGCCACATCAGCAAATGAAGGTCCTGAAAGCTTTACTCCATTCACATCATTAAGGTCAACTCTACTTTGAGGGGACGGCTTTTCCCCAGTCATCTTTTTAGTGCCTTCCAACCTGGGGGCTTATCTTCCAGCACTATATCAGACCATGTTCCATTGCTACTTATAAGGTTTTCACTGGCTAATGCTTTTCAGAAGTAGACTTCCAGGTCCTTCTTCCTTGCCTTAGTCTGGAAGCTCAGCTGAAACGTGTCCTCCATGGTGACACTGCTGGTATCTGAATACCGGTGGCATAGCTTCCAGCATCACAGCAACGCTCAAGTCCGCACAGTAAGACAAACTAACAGTCACGTGGGGGTGAAAACCCCATGGAGCAGTTATGCTCTGTTACATGGAGTTGAAATGAGTTAGAATCAGCCCAGCAGCAACTAATAAAGATGGCAATATGTCCATTCAAGAAGAGAGGACAACAGCTCATTAAGGCCCAGCAGGAGCTTGGCACCCATCCAGAGGGCAGCCCAAGACCAGGACCCCTGCAGGCAGGTAGGCAGGAGGGGAGGTGGTTTGCTCCCACAGTGCCCCCTCCCTTTCCCTTTGCTCGGCTGCTGTCCTCAGGTTTGTGGTCTTGATGAGCAAGGACTCCACCACAGAGGGACTTGTGAGCACGGGGAGCCATGTCTCAATTCCCCAGGGAATTGAGGACCCCTCCCCGCCCACCAGGGGTCCATGACCCCTCCTACTGGGTGCACCACTAGGTCTTCTCTTCCCAATGATGTCCCTGCTCTGGTCACCCTGGGGCTGGTCAGCAAGCTGGGCATTTTGTGGAGTTCTGTCCAGGGGCCAGATGCCAGACCCCACCCTCCACCCCTCTGCAGACCCCTCAATGCTCCTGGAATTCTCTGTGGCCTGTCCTCTGGACCCCAAGGAAGAGAACCAATGGAGCCCCATCTCCTTCCACTGGGAGGAGAAAGGAGAACATAGCCTATCTCCCAAACATGTTCTCCCCCATAGGCCAACCTCCTTCTCACCCCAATTCTCCCAGGAAGGCCTTTAACTGAGCCTAGCCTCTCTTCCAACTTGGAGCAGATCAAGCATCGGCAGAGAACAATGTTCTCTTTGGTACTGGCCTTGAGTCACAGGAGCTGTTTCCACTGAGGGACACCTCTGCCCTGTTCCAGCTGTATCTGTACCCACTTGATACCAGTGCCTCACAGCCTACACTCTAAGGTGGGATGGGGGCACAAGCAGAGAGGGTGCCCCAAGGACCAAGGGGGCAGCAAAACAGGGAGAGGTGGCCACGTCCAGATGCTCTGAGCCAGGCCCAGACACCGAGAGCCTTCGGGATGAAGACAGCCATCATCATCATCATCATCACCACAATCAGATACCCTGTGTCACTCACAGAAGATGCTCAGGATGTGGTGCAATGATATGCAAACGGCCCTTAGGAGATCAGCTTCTGCTCTGTACAGGCACTGGAGTGGACTGTTGATACAGCAGCAATGCTGGACTGATGATTGTGCCCCACCAGACCGCATCCCAACTGGAGAAATTACTCAGTAATCACTGGGTCATCCACCTCATTAGGAACCATAAATATGAAAGGGGGGTTTTGATTTTATAGGAAGGTGACCTGGGATTAGGAGAGAGAAAGTTGCCAGCCATACCTAGAAGTAGAATCTTTTTTTTCTCTCCCTCTTTTTTTAATTTTATTTTTTAGAAGCAGAATCTTTGATGTAGTTAAAAAATGTGAAATAATGTGGAGTAATAGAGCATATCCCTATAACAACTGCATTGAGCAATAGACACAGCTGTAAAGAAAGAGTGGACAGAAAGTGACAGAAATATACCCCACTCTGTGCCACCATCATTCACGGCTCTGCATCAGCTTCATGGATTGGGAATGTGGCACACTTTCAGGTGGATTAATAATAACAGGGCTTCCAACCGGTTCTTTCAGGTTCAACCACCTGCTGAGAATTTGCATTACCACCCCAGATATACTGAATCAGAATCTATGGTTTAACAAGATCCTTGGGTGATTCTTATGTACACATCTATGTTTGGCACGGTGTGGATCTATACATAAGAATCACCTGGGACTCTTGTTAAAACATAGATTCTGATTCAGTATATCTGGGGTAGAAATGCACATTTTCAGCAGGGCGTCGAACTGCAATGAACCAGTCAGAAGCCCAGACAAACATAAATGACCCTCTTCAGACCTCTTGTGGAAGAAAAGCCTGGATCATAGATCATTGTTTTTCCAATGGCAAAAAAAAAAAAAAGTTGCTTTCAAGTAAATTCCAACTCATGGCAACCCCATGTGTGGCAGACTAGACCTGTACTCCATAGGGTTCCCAATTGCCGTGTTCTTTCAGAAGCAGATCACCAGGCTTTTCTTCCAAGGCATCTCTGGGTGGATTCAAATTACCCACTTTTCAGTTAGTAGCCAAGTGCTTAACCATTTGCACCACTCAGGGACACGTTCTCAATGTCAAACATCACTAAAAATGAGTAGCACATTGTTTCTTCGCTGGGGAACTTAAAATCTAGTGGGGAGACAAAGCACCTTGTGGATTCGCATCGGGCACTCATTTAACTTAAGTGGTTTTAACTCATTCACTGGAGAAAGGGAGCCAGCAATGGAAAGAAACCAGACCGCCATTGTTCTCAATGAGTGTAAACCTCCCACCAGGTGCAGAAAAGCCCAAAACGGCCAAGGCAATCCCCGAACCCCCTGGAAAGATTTGGAGATTTCAAACATTTCCTGACCATTGGCCAAGAAGGAGACACATGCCTCCATCTAGGAAGCAGGTCTTCGGCATTTACGAAAAAAAGAGGACTAATCTAGGGTCTTGATGAACCACTAATGAAACAAAATCACAGGAACTGGGGAATTGACCACAATGTCACTGACACAAAGCCATTCGTGCTGCTCCTTATGGGCAATTTAAGGAAATTTCAGGGGTAATTTTGATTACAAACAATTTTCAACTCCCAGGTGACTTTAGATCCAAATTCTATACAAAATGTACTTCCACTATAAACAAGTAATTACCTTCTGACGTGCTCCCTGTAATGACTGCAGGATGCTCCAGGCAAAGAAAAGTATAAAGAGAGGTGATTATCTCGGTTTGGGGTTTTCAAGAAAGATTTGAGACCAAGGGTGAGGACTGAATAGGGTTTGGAAACTGAAAAGAAGCTTTTTGGGTAATGAAAGCACAGACGGAGGCACCATGGGAGAGTCAGGGACTATGGAGGGTTCAGTGTTTATGAAACATAAAGAGTGAGAAGGGCACCAAGAGAGGAGGACAAGAACCTGGATAAGCAAGACACGCATGGCTTATCATGGTGAGAACTCAGACTGCCTTGTGAACGCATGCAGAGAGATAGAACGCTTCTAACAAGGAAGAGAGAGGATCAGATTTGAATTTTTCAAAAGTCCCTTGTGGCTGCCTGGTAAAGAAAATTATTGAAAAGGGCAAAACTGGAAGCAAAGAAGTACATTAGCATTTTTTATGGTCTGGGGAGACATGCTGAGGTTTAAAATACAAGTTTTGGAAGTAGGTAAGGTCATGGCTGGAAGAAGATAGGGTCGAAATACTGAGAGTAGGGGCTGTTGTTGTTAGGTACCATCGAGTCAGTTCCAACTCATAGTGACCTTGTGTACAACAGAGCAAAACACTGCCTGGTTGTGCACCATCCTCACAATCGTTGCTATGCTTGAGCTCATTGTTGCAGCCACTGCATCAGTCCATCTCCTTGAGGGCCTTCCTCTCTTTTAATGACCCTCTACTTTACCAAGCATGATGTCCTTCTTCAGGAATTTGTCCCTCCTGATAACATATCCAAAGTATGTGAGGAGTAGTCTCACCATCCTTGCTCCTAAGAGACATTCTGGTTGTACTCCTTCCAAAACAGATTTGTTCATTCGTTTAGCAGTCCATGGTATCTTCAAAATTCTTCACCAATACCACAATTCAAACGTGTCAATTCTTCTTCTGTCTTCTTTAATCTTGCCCAGCATTCAAATGCATATGAGGAGATTGAAAACACTTAAGCTTTGGTCAGGTTCACCTTAGTTTTCAAGATGACATCTTTGCTTTTCAACACTTTAAAGAGGTCCTTTGCAGCAGATTTGCATGAGTGCAATGCGTCTTTTGATTTCTTGACTGCCGCTTCTGTGGGCGTTGAGTGTGGATACAAGTAAAATGAAATCCTTGACAACTTCAGTCTTCTCCATTTATTATGATGCTGCTTATTGGTCCAGTTGTGAGGATTTCTTTTTTCCTTATGTTCAAGTGTGATCTATACTGAAGGCTGTGGTCTTTGATCTTCATCAGTAAGCGATTCAAGTCCTCTTTACCTTCAGCAGACAACGTTGTGTCACCAGCATATTGCAGGTCATTAATGAGTCTTCCTCCAATCCTGATGTCCCATTCTTCTTCATACAGTCCAGCTTCTCAGATTAGTTGCTCAGTATTCAGATTGAACAGGTATGGTTAAAAGATACAATCCTGACACACACCTTTCTTGACTTTAAACCACATGGTATCCCCGTGTTCCATTCGAATAACTGCCTATTAATCTATGTACAGTTCCTCACGAGCACAGTTAAGAGTTCTGGAATTCCCATCCTTCAAAATGTTATCCATAATTTGTTATGATCCACACAGTGGAATTCATTTGCATAGTCAATAAAACACAAGTAAACATCTTTCTGGTATTCTCTGCTTTCAGTCAGGACCCATCCGACATCAGCAATAATATCCCTGGTTCCACAGCCTCTTCTGAATCTGGCTTGAATTTCTGGGAGTTCTCTGTCAATATACTCCTGCAGCCACTTTTGAATGATCTTCAGCAAAATTTTACTTGTGTGATATTAATGATATTGTTCAATAATTTCTGCATTCAGTTAGATCACCTTTCTTGGGAATAGGCATAAATATGGATCTCTTCCAGCTGGTTGGCCAGGTAGACGTCTTCCAAATATCTTGGCATAGATGAATGAGCACTTGCAGCACAGCATCCATTTCTTGAAACATCTCAATTGGTTCTTCATCAGTTCCTGGAGTCTTATTTTTCAACGATGACTTCAGTGCAGCTTGGACTTTTTCCTTCAGTACCATCAGTTCCTAATCATATGCTACTTCCTGAAATGGTTGAACATCGACAAATTCTTTTTTGGTATAATGACTCCGTGTATTCCTTCCATCTTCTTTTTCCCTGTAGAATATTTCAATATTGCAACTCTAGGCTTTAAAAAAAAAATTTTTTTTTTTTTTTTTTTAGACTCACTGCAAGTGCAGCATCCAGAAGTCTCCTTGGGGGAGTTGGGTAGAGAAAGTAAAATTGACCCCATGTCCTGATGGCAGATGGGACCATTTATCAGGCTGATAGGCACACTGCATCCTCCAATTCTTCAGTTAACACAATCGCAATTGGTTAAATATCTGTGCTTTATTTTCTTTAATGGGTGTTTCTTTCCCTAGCTCCTACAGGAGTGGAACAATCTGTCATGTTCCCATTCTATGCTTAGCAGCAAGTGAATAAGCTCGTGATACATAGCAGTGTGCCCAATACACATCTATTGAATGAGCAAATGAGAAACAGTTTTGTTAAGAAGGATAGGAAGGGATGTTTTGGATTTGTTGAGTTTGAAGTATATGGACTCATGCAGAGTTTCTATGCAACCAACTGGGGTTAAAATGCAAGTGTGGTTTACAACTGGCTCTGCACAAAACGGGGTACAAGCCAAGAGAAGACTTCGGGAACATCACGAGCCCAGCCACTGTTGGCCCCAAAGGAGAGTGAGGGATGGAAATCCTCATGATGGGCAGAGCTTTGAGCTCTTGGAAGGACAGATGGCCAGAAGGACAGACCCAGAACTACTCCTGACTGGCTCATGGTTTCACTGGATGTTCAAAGACTCAAAGGAACAAGATAGACTATCAGAGACAAAATGTTTGGGAAACATATGCAGCTGCATCAGGCGCAGAGTGGCAAAGGCATTTGGTTCTATTGTGGCAGCTGAGGTCCAGGTTCGAATGTCCAGTTCCTTGTTTCATGTGTGCCAAGGGGCAGGCAGCATCATTTGCAGGAGTTTCCTTTGAATGGTCTTATGGGTTGGCTGGGGTGTTTTCCTCACTAGTTGGCCTTTACATAAATAATACCTGAACCTGTTTCCATGTCCTTCTAAGAAATCTAAAGTTGTTGTTAGTTGCACTTGAGACAACTTGGACTCAAAGTGACCTTATGTACAACTAAGCGGAACGTTGCCCTGTCCTGAGCCATCTTCAGGATCACTGATATGTTTGAGTTCGTTGTTAAAAAAACAAAAAAAAAACATACTGCTGCCGAGTCAATTCCAGCTCATAGAGAACCTAGAACTTCCCCATGGAATTTCCAGGGAGTGCCTGGCTCATTTGAACTGCCAACCTCTTGGTTAACAGCCGTAGCACTTAACCACTATGTCACCAGGGTTTCCGAGTCCATTGTTGCAGCTGTTAAATCCTATGTAGTATATCATAATAAACATCCTTTGGGTTAAAACAGTCTGAGCAAATTCTTCATTATCTGTAACTAAGATTCCTGATTAACATAGGGGCTTGTAGGACGTCTAGTATGTGTTGTCAAATATTGAATAAACTAAAGGGTATAAGAGAGGTCCAAGCTAGAGCGCTAGAAGCCATCTACAGGAGAGCTGATGCCGTGGGAGCCACTGAGATCTTCCACGGTGACGAACTAATTTGCCAGCCAGGAGAAGAAGGTCAAGGAGGGACAGTGTCTCCTAATTTAAGAATTTCACAAAGTGACGTCAGTGGAGGGATGTGGCAGGTAGATAGGAACTAACCCCTTTGGAGAGAATATTTCTATCTGTCCTTGGCCCCCAAGAATGAGAAAATATTTTTTTGGAGAGATTGTTGGCAACTTTGGTTAAGAGAAAGACCCTTTTTCATCTGTTCAGTAGTTCAGATAAATGTATTATTCAGCCTAGTTTACTGGGCATCTGTGTTTCAAGTCTTGTGTTAGCCAAGAAAAACAAAGGAATAGGACAAGATTTATGCCCTTGAAGGGCTCATAGTTTACTGGAGAAGACACATACCACCTGCTCAATCACCCAGGCTAGATCCTAAGTCATCTTTGACTCCATCGTCCCTAGACCTCCCCATGTTTGATACAAAGATGAATAAAGTGTGGTCCCTTGAAGAGCCACATGCACAAATGTCTGTGTTCTGTAATGCTATGTCCTGTAGCAGAGTCAAAGGCCATACGGGAGTAGGAGAGAGTCCTGACTGTGAGTGTGACATCCAGAAGTTTCCTTGGAGGAGATGGGAATTTGGGTATGGCTTGAAAGAGGGATAATAGGAAGAGAAACCCAGGCAAGGGGAGCAGCTGTGTCTAAACGTATTCAAAAACTCAATGAACAGTCAGATAGAACTGAGAAGTTAATGGTGGTTAAGGCAGGAGGAAGTCGAGTAGTGAAAGGAAGGGCTTGAATCACAAGCAGAGAGCAGATTGTGCAGATTTTGTCGTTAGATAAAGAAGTTGGAATTTATTTTTCAGGTCATGGGAAGACATTAAACGTGGCTAACCATAGACACGCAAGCCAAGAGCAGCCTGTCTCTTTGGCAAGTAACAGCATCCCAGAGCAAAATAAAGAACATATACATCATGCTAAAGACAGTGGTCGCCACTCGTCTGTCAGCTTGGATAACAGTGGGGATGGAAGGAGTGAAGATGCTCACCACTTACCATGCTCTGTGAACATCTTCCATTATGTCTGCCTCCCACTCTTGTCTGAAAATACTTAAGGGCAAGGGTGGTGTTGCATTCTCCTGTATATTCATAGCACTTAGCATATACCAGGAAGAATAAATACTGAAGGTCAATGAACTGAGATCAAAGGCAAACCCAATAGAACAAAAAAAAAAGAAAGAAAGAGCTACAGGCAATGACAACCAACAGGCACCCCACCACTTACTAGTTTTAAAGTACTTTTCATATTCAGTTTTCATTGAATCTACAAAATAGTGCCCTTTAATGTAAGCATTATTGTTCCCCTTTTATTACATAGGAGGAAACTGTGACTCAAGGAAACATCCAAAGCTGTGTAGCTTTGTTTAGGAATCAGATCATGTCTGCTTAATTCTAAATCATGATCCATCCCCAGTGCACCAGGTGTCCCAAGCACAGATGCCCACATGGTGTCCAGGGTACTCCTAACTCATCATATCCCCACCTGAACAGATCAACATTTTCTTTAAACTGTTCTCCTCCTGTGCTCTTCATGCCAGACAATGACATCACTTTCACTTGCAAAACCTGTAGAAGTTAAAGAAATGCATAAGATTGTCGTGAGAGAGAACACAGGCCAATACCATGGGGAGTGCACAAGAGGGGCACACCCAGGAGAGGAGACTGAGAACATGCAAGCAGAGGAGTAGGTGAAGCCCATAAGGATGTGTCATCATAGAAGTTAGGGCAGAGAAAAGAAAAAGGGGGATGCGACAGCATCAAATGCTATAAAACTTTTCTTCAAGGATATCTATTATCCATAATGTTTTCCTATTTAGCAAACCTGGACCCCCTTTTCATGGCTCCACAAGGAGGATTCATATCATTCCTTGATTTGCCTCTCCAGATGAGGTGGGTTGACTGGTTCACTAGTTAGTTGGTTGATTGATCGGTCACTCAGTCAGTTGGTTAGTTAGCTGGCTAAGTGGTTTTTTCTCTAACTGAAAAAGTATTGTTCATCCCACCCAAAAGGAAACTTTCTCGCTGCACAAGTTAGTAGACCTGAGTTGAGCACTTCTAGAAGAAATACAACCAGAATGCTCCTTAGAAGCAAGGATGGCAAGACTTCAGCTCACTTAATTTGCACACGTCACCAGGAAAGACCAATTGCTAAAAAAGGACATCATGGTTGGTAAAGTAGAAGGTCAGCTAAAGCAAGGGAAACCCTCGATGAGATAGATTGACACAATAGCTGCAACAATGGACTCAAACATACCAGTGATCCTAAAGATGACACCGAAATGAGCATCCTTTAGTCCTATTACACATAAGGTCACATGAGTCCAAGCTGAGTCAACGGCAACTAACAACAACAAGTGGAGTCCTATCATATATGAGTTTATTTCACTTCAACACTATTTTGTTGGTACAAAAGAGAAACAGCAGAATTTAAATAACATACTTGATTCTTTTCCACTTCTCCACTCAATGAGTTAGCAAGGCATAGAAGACAAAAACCTGCTTTATTCAACTCACATACATGCCTCACAGCCTGATCCACTTGCCAACTATGTAAATCTAGCATTTTTACATAGTGTTTTAACACAGAATAGCTTCTAAATGCAAGCCAAGACTTCGTCTAGTTCTCCATCAAAGAAACATCCACCAGTTACAATGCCGTGGACTCTCGGAGACAACACCCTGCAAAGACTTTTATGGTTGATTTGAGGAAATATCAAAGGAAAATTGGCTTACACAGGGATTCTGCCATCACAAAGAATTTAAATCCCACATCAGAAGCTCTTCAACTCAGCACATAGTTGACGCTGTGTTCGTCAGTAATTACTGAGCATGCCCATGTATAGTAACTGTGCTAACAAAATAATGACAAATGTATGTCCAGCACGGTGAGGATGCTGTTTTGTTTCTGTTATACATAAGGTCACTATGAGCCCGAGCCTACTCAATGGCAATTAACAACAACATGTCCAGTAAGATCTTGTCCTCCAAAATCTTACTGTTCTCCATGGAGAAATACATCCTCAGACTGGAGAATTAAATGATCTACAGATGATTCCTTTCATTTCTCCCTTCATTCATTCATCTAGCAAACACTATTGAACATTAACTGCCATGTTCCATTCTAAGCCCTGAACCAAAGGGATAAACCAAACACACACTCAGGAATAGAGACTGGCATATGTATGAATGACTGCAAAACCACTGGCCAATCATGATGAAGAAAGTCTGCGAGTCAGGGCTGTGATTTGCAAGGCTCGTGTGGAGATGGCTAAGGTTCAATGTTTAAGAACAATCACCCCCTTTCTTGGGCACCATGTATTACACTTCTAAGAAGAACACTCTGGCTCTGAAGTGACTATTTGGACACACAAGGCACACAGGAATGGATGCCATGATATGTCCTTTGCAACATGGGCCATCGAGGAATTTGCTCGCTCTTGCCTCCACAGACTTCATGTTTCCAAGCCTGCACGTTCGAGTGGGAGTGAAGGAGTAGCTTGCCCCTCCATGTTTATTCATGCTTTATACTCAATTAGCTCAGAAGCAGCTGGAGGCCCAAGTTCAGAAGTAAAACGCAACCCAGGAGTCTTTTAAAAAATCCCTCTCCCAGTGAGAGATCTTCTGGAAACAAAAGCAAACCCATTTAACTTATTATTGAAATTGATTATCCATTCTCCAAGGCTCTCGGGTTTGGTTTGCCTGGAAGAAGGCACATGACAGATGATACCAATGAGAAAATGGGCCAGAACCAGGCAGGAACTTTGCCCAGCAGGAGACCTTCCACAGAGTAACTCACAGCCACCATTTCACATGGAACGGAAGGCTGCGGGGAGGAGGGTGATCAGAGCATGATGTGCGTGACTTAAAACAGCCCTCCCTGTTGGCACTGCCACCACCCTTGGCACCAGAGCTCCCAGACTAAGCTTGGAATAATGACCCTGTGCTGGCAGAAGGAGGCCAAACAGCTCTCACCACCCTCCACCAACTTAGTATCAATTGGGGCTCCAGGCATCTTGATCAATCAAGGATGAGAGGGCACCTGGTGCAAGTGTATTTGGCCAGGTTAATAAGCTACTAGGTGACACAGCATAGGAAACAGGGCACAAGGGGCAGAAGGGTGATGCTTCGGAGTTAGACATCTCACGGCTCTCACCCTCAGACCTCACAGGGCCCCAGGCACCCCGTTGTTGATGAGACAGGGCCACAAAAGAAAGTCAGAAATGGCCAAACCTCACACATGGGTTCCACTCAAAGGGGTTGAATTGGGCAAGTGACATTTCCTCCATATATTCTAAGTGCCTCACAAAATGATCCTCATTTTATAAGATTCAAGCCAGAAATGACAATGGCCCCATCCCCAGGCTACTAGTTCTATACACAGCTCTGCCCAATACATCAACCCACCCAACAGAAATGGAGCCCTACTTTGTGCTGGCATATGTTCTAGGGACTGGAGGGGGGGATTGAACCTCACCCCAAGGGGCTGAAAACATGTGAGGAATAAACTATGATCAGGTCCATGATCCACACCCCAAGAGAAGCCAGAATAGGGATAGATTAATTCTAACTCAGAAGCTTCCATCAATTCTTCATACATGTACTTGATGCTTAATGGAGCTCCTGATCTATGAAGTGCCCCCTACTGGAGGAGAGCCCTGACACGCACATGCTTATAGTGGATTAAGTGATAGAAAGAGCTCTATTTTCTATTTCCTTCATGCAGACAAACACGTCCAAACCAAACCACCTCCTTTACTGGTCATACAGCCTTCAACACTGCATGGCCCCTCCTTGAGTCTCTTATCTCTTCTATAAAATGAAAGTGAGGATAGCACCACCTCATTGCATTGTTGGGAGGGTGATATGGTGTTATAGACTGAATTGCTTTCCACAAAAATTCACGCTGAAGTCCTAACCACTGGGACCTGTGAATGTGACCTTGTTTGGAAATAGAGTCTTTGGAGATGTTAACATGGGGTCATACCATAGTAGAGTGGGTCCTAATTCAATCTGAGTGTTGTTCTTACAAAAAAGAAGAGACAGACCAAAGGAAGATACCATCTGACAAAAGAGTTAGACTGCTGCTGTAAGCCAAGGAATGTCTGGAGCTACCAGAGCTGGAAAAAGCCTCCAGAGAAAGCATGGCCTTGCCAACACCTTGATTCTGGAGTCCTGCCTCCAGAACTGTGACACAATAAATTTCTATTCTTTAAAGCCACCCACTTTGTGACATTTTATTATGGTAGCCATAGGAATCAAATACAGATACCTACCCAGGGAAGTAAAGATGTCACCTTGAAGACTAAAGAGTACCTGACCTAAGCCATGGTGTTTTCAATAGCCTCATATGCATGCAAAAGGTGGACAATGAATAAGGAAGACGGAAGAAGAATTGACATCTTTGAATTATGGTGTAGGAGAAGAATATTGAATATACTATGGACTGCTAAAAGAATGAACAAATCTGTCTTGGGAGAAGTACAACCAGAATGCTCCTTAGAAGCAAGGATGGCGAGACTACATCTCACATACTTTGGACATGTTATCAGAAGGGATCAGTCCCTGGAGAAGGACATAATGCTTGGTAAAGTAGAGGGTCACCAAAAAAGGGGAAGACCCTCAATGAGATGGCTTGACACTGTGGCTGCAAGAATGGGCTCAAACAAAACAACGATCATGAGGATGGCACAGGATCAGGCAGTGTTTTGTCCTGTTGTGTATAGGGTCGCTTTGAGTCCAAATTGACTTGATGGCACCAAACAACAACAAAAACAACCCAGGGAAGGGATCCTAATATCAGTGAGAGAGAGATTTAATGTGTCTCAAAGTCAGAAAAAACTGTTTATGGAACTGCCAGAATGGAATGGGCTTGCTGTCTACTTGTGGTGAGTGCAAAGAGGGATGGGCAAAAGTAGATGGCCTTGGGGTGCTGCATAGCCTTAAATGACTACTATTCTAGATGGCATGGGAGACAGTTACAGGAATCTAGGGAGGAGAGGAACTCACGAGAACAGTCAGAGCAACTCTGTTGAATGGCAAGGAGCCCACTATGAGCCCAAATCACACATGAAACCCAGAGGCAACCATGTTGTGATGATGGCTCCCAGTCATCTGCCATGCAAGTGTAAGAATGGCATGGGGGCAGTATCTGATCTCCTCTAACTTCTTGAGGGAGAAGGAAAATCAAAAGCAACAGCCCAAGGCTGATTGCTATGTGGTGGAAGTTAGACACGCCTCCTCTCTCCGCCATCTTTACCAATTCTGATACCAACCATCCTTCCCACAGCACTCTCTACTTCTCTGCTGGCTTCAATAATTCATTGTAATGGCCACATGCCTTTGCATAGTCAATAAAACACAGGTAAACATCATTCTGGTATTCTCTGCTTTCAGCCAGGATCCATTTGACATCACCAATGATATCCCTGGTTCCACGTCCTCTTCTGAAGCTGGCCTGAATTTCTGGCAGTTCCCTGTCAATATACTGCTACAGCCTTTTTTTGAATGATCTTCAGCAAAATTTTGCTTGCTTGTGATATTAATGATATTGTTCTATAATTTCCACATTCGGTTGGATCATCTTTCTTGGGAATAGGCATAAATACGGACCTCTTCCAGTGAGTTGGCCAGGAAGCTGTCTTCCATATTTCTTGGCATGGACGAGTGAGCATCTCCAGTGTTGCATCTGTTTGTTTAAACATCTCAATTGATATTTCATCAATTCCTGGAGCCTTGTTTTTCGCCAATGCCTTCAGAGCAGCTTGGACTTCTTCCTTCAGTACCATTGGTCCCTGATCATATCCCAACTCTTGAAACAGTTGAACAACAACTAATTCTTTTTGGTATAATGACTCTGTGTATTCCTTCCATCTTCTTTTCATGCTTCCTGCATCATTTAATATTTTCCCCATAGAATCCTTCACTATTGCAACTCAAGGCTGGAAGTTTTTCTTCAGTTCTTTCAGCTTGAGAAATGCTGAGCATGTTCTTCCCTTTTGGTTTTCCATCTCCAGCTCTTTGCACATATCATTATAATACTTTATCTTCTCGAGACGCCCTTTGAAATCTTCTGTTCAGTTCTTTTACTTCATCAATTCTTCCTTTTGCTTTAGCTGCTTGACGTTTGAGAGCAAGTTTCAGAGTCTCCTCTGAAATCCATCTTGGTCTTTCCTTTCTTTCCTGTCTTTTCAATGACCTCTTTTTTTCTTCATGTATGGTGCCCTTGATGTCATTCCAGAACTCATCTCGTCTTCGGTCACTACTGTTCAATGCGTCAAATCTGTTCTTCAGATGGTCTCTAAATTCAGGTGGGATATACTCAAGGTCATATTTTGGCTCTTGTGGACTTACTCTGATTTTCTCCAGTTTCAGTTTGAACTTGCATATGAGCAATTGATGGTCTGTTCTACAGTCGGCCTCTGGCCTTGTTCTGACTGATGATATTGAGCTTTTCCATCTTCTCTTTCCACAGATGTAGTCAGTTTGATTTCTGTGTGTTCCATCTGGTGAGGTCCATGTGCATAGCTGCTGTTTATGTTGGTGAAAGAAGGTATCTGCAATGAGGAAGTCATTGGTCTTGCAAACTTCTATCATTCGATCTCCGGCATTGTTTCTATCACCAAGGCCGTATTTTCCAACTACTGATCCTTCTTTTTTTCCAACCTTCACATTCCAATCTCCAGTAATTATCAATGCATCTCGACTGCATCTTTGATCAATTTCAGACTGCAGCAGCTGGTAAAAATCTTCTATTTCTTCATCTTTAGCCCTACTGGTTGGTGCGTAAGTTTGGATAATAGCAGTATTAACTGGTCTTCCTTACAGGTGTATGGATATTATCCTATCACTGACAGCGTTGTACTTCAGGATAGATCTTGAAACATTCTTTTCAATGATGAATGCAACACCATTCCTCTTCAAGTTGTCATTCCCAGCATAGTAGACTATAAGAATATCCAACTCAAAATGGCCAATACCAGTCCATTTCAGCTCATTAATGCCTAGGATATTGATGTTTATGCGTTCCATTTCATTTTTGATGATTTCCAATTTTCCTAGATTCATACTTCATACATTCCAGGTTCTGATTATTAATGGATGTTTGCAGCTGTTTCTTCTCATTTTGAGTCATGCCACATCAGTGAACGAAGGTCCCGAAAGCTTTACTCCATCCACGTCATTACGGTCAACTCTACTTTGAGGAAGAAGCTCTACCCCAGTCATCTTTTGAGTGCCTTCCAACCTGAGGAGCTCATCCTCCAGCATTATATGAATGTTCTGCTGCTATTCATAAGGTTTTCACTGGCTAATGCTTTTCAGAAGTAGACTTCTGGGCTCTTCTTCCTAGTCTGTTTTAGTCTGGAAGCTCAGCTGAAGCCTGTCCTCCATGGATGACTCTGCTGGTATCTGAATACCGGTGGCATAGCTTCCAGGATCACAGCAACACGCAAGCCCCCAGAGTATGACAAACTGCAGACATGTGGGCATTCAACTGTGTGGATCATAACAAATTATGGATAACATTGTGAAGAATGGGAATTCCAGAACACTTAATTGTGCTCATGAGGAACCTTTATATAGATCAAGAGACAGTTGTTCGGACAGAACAAGGGTATGCTGATTGGCTTAAACTCAAGAAAGGTGTGCGTCAGGGTTGTATTCTTTCACCATACCTATTCAATCTGTATGCTGAGCAAATAATAAGAGAAGCTGGACTATATGAAGAAAAACAGGGCATCAGGATTGGAGGAAGACTCATTAACAACCTGTGTTATGCAGATGACACAACCTTGCTTGCTGAAAGTGAAGAGAACTTGAATCACTTACTAATGAAGATCAAAGACCACAGCCTTCAGTATGGATTACACCTCAACATAAAGAAAACAAAAATCCTCCCAAATGGACCAATGAGCAACATCATGATAAACGGAGAAAAGATTGAAGTTGTCAAGGATTTCATTTTACTTGGATCCACAATCAACAGCCATGGAAGCAGCAGTCAAGAAATCAAAAGATGCATTGCATTGGATAAATCTGCTGCAAAGGACCTCTTCAAAGTGTTGAAAAAAAGCAAAGATGTCACCTTGAAGACTAAGGTGTGCCTGACCTAAGCCATGGTATTTTCAATCGTATCATATACACATGAAAGCTAGACAATGAATAAGGAAGAATGAAGAAGAATTGACATCTTTGAATTGTGGTGTTCGCGAAGAATAAATCTGTCTTGGAAGAAGTACAACCAGAATGCTCCTTAGAAGCAAGGATGGCGAGACTATGCCTCACACACTTTGAACATGTTGTCAGGAGGGACCGGTCCCTGGAGAAGGACATCATGCTTAGCAGAGCGCAGTCAGCAGAAAAGAGGAAGACCCTCAACGAGGTGGATTGACAAAGTGGCTGCAACAATGAGCTCAAGCCTGACGATTGTAAGGATGGCTCAGGACCAGGCAGTGTTTTGTTCTGTTGTGCATAGGGTTCCTATGAGTTGGAATTGACTTGACGGCAACTAACAACAACAGCAGTGGCCACATAGAACTCACAGACAATACCCACAATTATGGAGTTTATCAGGGAAGTAAATAGTTTACAATTCAGGTTCAGGCATGCTCAGGATACAGTTCATCCATCAGGACATCCTCTTCTCAGCCATGCCCACAGGCATGCCTCTCCCTGGCTCCTTGGCCTCTGTCCTGCTCAGGCAAGTATTTCAAAGCTTTTTATCTCTGCCAAAAAGGTCCTAAAAGCACCCCACTCTGCCAGGAATCCCCAGCCCAAAGGCACTCAGCTCTAGCTCTGTGGATTAGCAAACCTAGCTCCACCAAGTACCCAGAAGCACCCTACTCAAAAAGCAATCCTCCTGCCCAGAGACACTCAGCTTTCTTGCTGGGAAGCCCACCACACCATCTCCTGCCAGTCTCTTCTGCTGCTGTTTCGCTACTACTGCTTCTCACTGTCTTCAGTATTATAGCTTTCCCTCTCGGTCTTCTGATTCCAGGAAATTCTCTGTGCAGGGACCCCAGATCCAAAGGACACACTCCACCCTAGGCTCTTCTTCCTTGATGGTGGTAGGATCCTCTCTTTCCTACCTCTGGTATGGCTCATTTTAAGCCTAGCAGGATGGCAAAACTGACCAATCCCTTAGTTAGGGTTCCATAGACCTTATTTGCATGGTCCCACTTAAACATTTGGGAGTTACAAGACCATGGCAAGAAAGGTCACACAAAAACGATCCTTTGCACCACATGCCACCCCCTGGCTTCTCTAGCCGTGATTCTTTACACTTGGAGAATAACTTTCCCCTCGCAATCATTTTACCACCCCAAAACAGTCATTAACAATTAGTCCTTCAATAGGGCAAAAGAGTTTCACAGGGTGAGGTTATCCAGGTACCAATCATTCAGGTCTGCTGCAGGTGTTGATCTGATCTGGTCAGGATTTCCGAAAGTCATCTCGTCTTCACCCTTTCTGATGTCCGATAAAATTTAACTAAGAGAAAATTATTCCTTTGCTCTGAGCCTCACAAGGTATCGGCAAAATCTTTAAGGAACTTTAGAATCAGCCACTGTACTCCAGTCCAGCACTGCCTCCCCCTTAGCCCACTCTTTCACACTTACAACTTCTACAGTTACAGTTTTTACAATCACAATTAACCCTGTTAACAATCAACACTCACAAATGAATCATATAATCCTCTCAGCATCTTCCCCACCCTCTCTTCCCCAGACTCATCAGGAAAAGAGGAATCTATTTAGTGTGGATCCTCCCTTTTTCCTCTCATTTTGAATGTAAGCATACCCACTAAAGCATATAAATCAGAGACTTTATGCCTTTATCTTCCCCATTGTAGATAGCCAATGTTTAATTTGCCCATCCCTACCAAACCAGTACTGAGGAGATAAGTATGCTCCTTGGCCTTGAAGAACCTTCTGTTCTGGTTGGAACTTTGAGCACCTGCATCCATAAGCAAAGTCCAGTCCAGAGCAAGCCATCAAACTACAGCAATGTACACCAGCTCACAGTGTCAAACATCTTTTTACTCATTTGGTTGGGTTTCGGTCAGCTCATCCTTAGCCATGCAAGCTAGATCACAGTGGATAGCCCCTTCTCCCTCTCTCATCCCTGGCCCCCTTAGGTTAGCTCAGTGGGCTCCACCCGTAAACTCAGGAGTCTGCACAACTCTGTACACTTCTGACCAGCCAGCCCTTCCTCTCATTCTCTCATCCATAGCCCCTGTGGGCTAGGTCAACTGGTGTCAATGAAACATGTCCAAATTCAGCCCATCTCTTCATTGCTGCACTCCCCCCTCTTCTACTCCTTCAGTGGACCCAGATGGTGACCACAAGCCAGCAGACCAAGCTGTCTACTCACTGGCTGTGGTCCTGGAAGGGGGTTCCTTCTGATGGGCACTGACTTTTCCTATTTCAATGCACTCAAAGGCAAACCACTTGCTCTAAATTCAAAAAGCAAAGCACTTTTTTTTTTTCTGCAGGTCCTTCATTCAAATGCAAATCTCCGGTACTCCCAGCAGTTCTGGGTGGTTCTGCATGTCTTTTCAAATGCAAATTCTGACTCCTGAAGGGTTCAGGTAGAGCTCAGGTATACACAGGGCTACTGCCTTCAAACCAAGAGCTTGAGTTTCTTTTGGGCAAATTCTAAGTTCCCTTTTTAGCATATCCAATCGAGTATTGGCTGAAGGCAGAGTTACACACTCTATAATCTATAATACCCAATATTCATTTCTGTCATGTATTTAGGTCTGTTTTACAACTCTAGATAGGAGAAACAGTCAGTATTCACAGTACATTCGGATAAACACATAACACTTTCTAAAACATTCCAGTTTCATATTCTCTACCCCTTGACTCCATCCCTCACTCCTTGGAAGTGAGGATGGCAACTTTGTCTCACGTACTTTGGACACGTTATCAGGGGAGACCAGACTCTGGAGAAGGACATTATGCTTGGTACACTAACGGGTCAGAAAAAAAAACAGAAGATCCTTAATGAGATGGATTGATACAGTGGTTGCAAGGATGGGCTCAAGCATAACAAAGACTGTGAGGATGACACAGGAACAGGCAGTGTTTCATTCTGTTGTACATAGGGTTGCTATGAGTCTCAACCAACTCAACAGCACCTAACAACAACAACAACCCCTTGACTATCTTCCCATTCACATGCATATGGCCTTGGGCCTCCGGCTAGGTGGAATCAGTAGACCCTGGCCCTCTCTCAATCATCTCATTTATCAGGCCTGGCCCTTGCCCCAAGCCACTCCAGATGTGGCTTTTCTCCTGACAGCTGCAGCATAACTTTCCTTTCAGCAATTACAGGTAACAACTACCAAAGTAATTATCTGAGAATCAAAAGTTTCACTTCCCAAACCCCTTCGTTCTTTCTCTTCCAAAGTCCCATGATTCCACAAGTTTGGAGCCATTGCAACACATCTATTTTCTGATGCCAACTGTGAGAATGGCATGGGGGCAGTGTCTGATTTCTTCTAACTTCAAGAAGAGGAAGGAGAATCAAGAGCAACAGCCCAAGGCTGATTGCTATGAAGTGAAGGTCAGACAAACCTCTTCTGTCTGCCATTTTTTCCAATTCTTACACCAACCTTCCCTCCCACAGCACTTTGTACGTCTCTACTGGGTTCAATAATTCATTGCAATGGCCACACAGAACTCACAGACAATACTACAATTATGGGGTTTATTAGGGAAGTAACAGGTTAGAGTTCAGGTTCAGGAACGCTTAGGATGCAGTTCTTCCATCAGGACAACCTCTTCTCAGCAGTGCCTGCAGACAAGTCTTTCTCTGGCCCTTGGCCTCTGCCCTATTTGGGCAAGAGCTACAAAGTTCTCTTACCTCTGCCGGTAAGTGCCCAGAGGCACCCCACTTTGCCAGGAAGCCTCATCCCGAAGGCACTCAGCTCTAGCTCCGTGGGTCAACAAACTTAGCTCCACCGAGTGCCCAGAGACACCCTACTCCACCAGCAAGCTTCCTGCCCAGAAGCACTCAGCTTTCTCACTGGGGAGCCCACCACACCATCTCCTGCTGGTCTCTCCTGCTGCCATTTCTCTGCTACCGTGTCTCATCATCTTCAGTGTTACAGCTCTCTCTATATCTCCTGGTTCCAGGAGCTTCTCAGTGCAGGAATCCCAGGTCCAAAGGACACACTCCTCTCTTGGCTCCTCTTCTTTTGTGGTACTAGGATTTTCTCCTTCCCACCTCTGGGACAGTTCATTTTAAGCCTAGTGGGATGGCAAAACTGACCAATCCCTTTGTTAGGGTTCCATAGACCTTATCTGCATGTTCCCACCCAATCACTTGGGTGGGAGTTACGAAACTGTGGTGTCATGAACTGAATTTTGTCCCTCCAAAAATGTATGTACCAACTTGGTTAGGCCATGATTCCCAGTATTCTGTGGTTGTCCTCCATTATGTGATTGTAATTTTATGTTGAGAGGATTAGGGTAGGATTATAACACCATGCTTACTCGGGTCACTTCCCTGATCCAAGGTAGAGTTTCCCTGGGGTGTGGCCTGCACGACCTTTTATCTATCAAAAGATGAAAGGGAAGTAAGTTGAGTTGGGGACTCCATACCACCAAGAAAGCAGCACCAGGAGCAGAATGTATCCTTTGGACGTGGGGTCCCTGTGCCTGAGAAGCTCCTCAACTAGAGGAAGATTGAAGAAATTTTACCTTCCTCCAGAGCTGACAGAGAGAGAAAGCCTTCCCCTGGAGCTGATGCCCTGAATTGGACCTGTAACCTACTAGACTGTGAGAAAATTAATTTCTCTTTGTTAAAGCCATCCACTTGTGGTATTTCTGTTATGGCAGCACTAGATGACTAAGACAAGTGGCAAGAAAGGCCACACAAAAATTATCCATTGCACTAAAATTAGGGAGCTAATAGCTCCTGTGACAGCGATTTTATAGCTGAGCTAAAAACACTGGTAGTTTCTAGTGAGGACAATAATACTGTATCAAAAAATGATTTTATCCTAACAGGTTCATTTAGGACAGAGCCAGTGAGCACAGGGGCAGTTGGTCATTGAAGGACAGGCTGGCCTTACTCTTGGCCAAGGGCCATGCTCTGGAAGAGCCGCCAGTGGAACCCCACTGGGAAGAGTGACAAGGACCTTGGTGGCCAAGCCCTCTGCACCTGTCCCCTGAGCAGCCCCCATCAGAAGCACTGGGGGTCCTGGGGAGGGGACCAGTGTATACACTGGTGTGGGCCAGCAAGGGCTTTCTGCACCAAGAAAAGCCACTACCAGGCCTGAGGGAAAGGGTCAGATAAGAAAAGTGGAAGAACGATGATGTCTTTTTAGTAATTAATTGTTGTAGTTGTTGTTGTTGTTAAGTGCCGTAGAGTCAGTTCTGACTCATAGTGACCCTATACACAACAGAACGAAACACTGCCGGGTCCTGCGCCATTCTTAAAATCATTGTTATGCTTCAGCCCATTGTTGCAGCCACTTTGTCAATCCACCTCGTTGAGGGTCTTCCTCTTTTCTGCTGACTCTGTACTCTGCCAAGTATGATGTCCTTCTCCAGGGACTGATTCCTCCTGACAACATGTCCAAAGTATGTAAGACACAGTCTCACCATCCTTGCTTCTAAGGAGCATTCTGGTTGTACTTCTTCTTAGACAGATTTTTACGTTCTTTTGGCAGCCCATGGTATATCCAATATTCTTCGCCAACACAATTCAAAGGCATCAACTCTTCTTCAGTATTCCTTATTCATTGTCCAGCTTTCACATGCATATGATGTGACTGAAAATACCATGGCTTGGGTCAGGCACACCTCAGTCTTCAAGGTGACATCTTTGTTTCTCAACACTTTGAAGAGGTCCTTTGCAGCAGATTTGCCCAATGCAATGCATCTTTTGATTTCTTGACTGCTGCTTCCATGGCTGTTGATTGTGGATTCAAGTAAAATGAAATCCTTGACAACTTCAGTCTTTTCTCCGTTTATCATGATGTTGCTCATTGGTCCATTTGTGAGGATTTTTGTTTTCTTTATGTTGAGGTGCAATCCATACTGAAGGCTGTGGTCTTTGATCTTCATTAGTAAGTGCTTCAAGTCCTCTTCACTTTCAGCAAACAAGGTTTGGATAACGCATCTGGATAACGCAGGTTGTTAATGAGTCCTCCTCCAATCCTGATGTCCCGTTCTTCTTCATATAATCCAGCTTCTTGTGTTATTTGTTCAGCATACAGATTGAATAGGTATGATGAAAGAATACAACCCTGACGCACACCTTTCCTGACTTTAAACCAATCAGTATCCCCTTGTACTGTCCGAACAACTGTCTCTTGATCTATGTAAAGGTTCCTCATGAGTACAATTAAGTGTTCTGGAATTCTCATTCTTCGCAGTGTTATCCATAGTTTGTTATGATCCACACAGTCGAGTGCCTTTGCATAGTCAATAAAACACAGGTGAACATCCTTCTGGTAGTCTCTGCTTTCAGCCAGGATCTATCTGACATCAGCAATGATATCCCTGGTTCCTTGTCCTCTTCTGAAACCAGCCTGAATTTCAGGCAGTTCCCTGTTGATGTACTGCTACAGCCGTTATTGAATGATCTTCAGCAAAATTTTGCTTGCGTGTGATATTAATGATGTTGTTCTATAATTTCCACATTCGGTTCATTCACCTTTCTTGGCAATAGGCATAAATATGGATCTCTTCTAGTCAGTTGGCCAGGAAGCTGTCTTCCATATTTCTTGGCACAGACAAGTGAGCACCTCCAGTACTGCATCTGTTTGTTGAAACATCTCAATTGATATTCCATCAGTTCCTGGAGCCTTGCTTTTCACAATGCCTTCACAGCAGCTTGGACTTCTTGCTTCAGTACCCTCGGTTCCTGATCATATGCTACCTCTTGAAATGATTGAATATCGACTAATTCTTTTTGGTATAATGACTCTGTGTACTCCTTCCATCTTCTTTTGATGCTTCCTGCATCACTTAATATTTTCCCCATAGAATCCTTCACTACTGCAACTCGAGGCTGGAATTTTTTCTTCAGTTCTTTCAGCATGAAAAATGCTGAGCATGTTCTTCCCTTTTGGTTTTCCATCTCCAGCTCTTTGCATGTCATTATAATCCTTTACTTTGTCTTCTCAAGATGCCCTTTGAAATCTTCTGTTCAGTTCTTTTACTTCATCATTTCTTCCTTTTGCTTTAGCTGCTTGAAGCTCAAGAGCAAGTTTCAGAGTCTCCTCTGGCATCCATCTTGGTCTTTTCTTTCTTTCCTGTCTTTTCAGTGACCTCTTGCTTTCTTCATAGATGATGTCCTTGATGTCATTCCACAACTCGTCTCATCTGCGGTCAACGTTCAATGCGTCAAATCTGTTCTTCAGATGGTCTCTAAATTCAGGTAGGATATACTCAAGGTCATATTTTGGTTTTCTCCAGTTTCAGCTTGAACTTGCATATGAGCAATTGATGGTCTGTTCTATAGTCAGCCCCTGGCCTTATTCTGTCTGATGATATTGAGCTTTTCCATCTTCTCTTTCCACAAATGTAGTCAATTTGATTTCTGTGTGTTCCCTCTGGCGAGGTCCATGTGTATAGTCGCCATTTATGTTAGTGAAAGAAGGTATTTGCAATGAGAAAGTCATTGGTCTTGCAAAATTCTATCATTCGATCTCCGGCATTGTTTCTATCACCAAGGACGTATTTTCCAACTACTGATCCTTCTTCTTTGTTTCCAACTTTCGCATTCCAATCTCCAGTAATTATCAATGCATCTTGATTGCATGTTTGGTCAATTTCAGACTGCAGCAGCTGATAAAAATCTTCTATTTCTTCATCTTTAGCCCTAGTGGTTGGTGCGTAAATTTGGATAATAGCCGTATTAACTGGTCTTCCTTATAGGCATATGGATATTATCCTATCACTGACAGCGTTGTACTTCAGGATAGATCTTGAAATGTTCTTTTCAATGATGAATGCAACACCATTCCTCTTCAAGTTGTCATTCCCAGCATAGTAGACTATATGATTGTCCGATTCAAAATGTCCAATACCAGTCCATTTCAGCTCACTAATGCCTAGGATATCGATGTTTATGCATTCCATTTCATTTTTGATGATTTCCAATTTTCCTAGATTCATACTTCATACATTCCAGGTTCTGATTATTAATGGATGTTTGCAGCTGTTTCTTCTCATTTTGAGTCATGCCACATCAGTGAATGAAGGTCCCAAAAGCTTTACTCCATCCATGTCATTACGGTCAACTCTACTTTGAGGAGACAGCTCTTCCCCTGTCATCTTTTGAGTGCTTTCCAACCTGGGGGGCTCATCTTCCAGCACTATATCAGACAATGTTCCCCCGCTATTCATAAGGTTTTCACTGGCTAATGCTTTTCAGAAGTAGACTTCTGGGTCCTTCTTCCTAGTCTGTCTTAGTCTGGAAGCTCAGCTGAATCCTGTCCTCCATGAATGACCCTGCTGGTATCAGAATACCAGTGGCATAGCTTCCAGCATCACAGCAACACAGAAGCCCCCACAGTATGATAAACTGGCAGACATGATGTCACTTTGGAAAAGTCAGTTTCCTGGTAGGAAGTAGAATTCCTCTCAGAGGTGAAAATTATAAGGGGGCTATTCACAGAAACTAGGGCTCCTGGGGGAGCCACAAGGACATGGGACCCCCTAGTCTTCCACAGCAGGAAGCCTGGCCACTTCTAAGTAGGGATGCAGCATGGGGAGATCATGGGGATGGGGGATGGCCCGGGGGCAGGGGAGGCATTCAGTCACCGCCAGAATAGCAGTCCTAGGGCAGGTGGGAAGACCTCCACCTCACCCCGCTCCTGCCCACTACCATCTGTCAGGGCCTTCCACAGCCACTTGGACCGGGGGATGTCATCCTTGGTGCAGATAAAAGCAAAGAACGGGTCTGGGGGCAGGTGGAGAATAGTCAGCCTGCCTGTTCACCTGGAGAGACATCAGAAAGACCAGGACACCCACAGGGGGAGGAAGATGCCAGAGAAGATACCAGCAGTGCATGGTCCTCCCCTTGGCCCCTTTGAGCTCAGGCCAGGCCTCTGTGTGTCTCCCTCCCTCCAGGGTTGTCGCTGATCAAGAGGGGGTAGAGGAGTGGGGGGGGTACTGATGGCTGAGGGCAGACAGCCTGAGCTAGGTTGTTGTAGTCACCAAGCCTCCCAGTAGCACTCTGAGAGGCAAGCCTTGTTCTCCCAGTCCTGCAGCTGAGGAAAAGAGCTGTTTTGGTGAACCTGTTCGGGAACCAGGATAGTCTTCCTGAACTCCAGTGTCCAGGGAGTGTTCTGAGCGAGGTGCCAAGGCCTCATGCTGAGTCACATTCCAATACTCATTGGCAGAGCCCTTACCCACTTCTAGCATTGGCCTCTCACCTGGAAGATGGGGGAAGTGAGTCTGACCCCTCAGAGCCAGGGTGCAGCTCTGCGAGATGAAGAATGTGGTGGAGGGGATCATGTGGATGGCTGAGTATGGGGGACAGTGTCTGCTGCAGCCCTAAGCTCAGTCTCGTGCCCAAGGCTGGCTTCTCTTGTTCTCCCATTCCCCCCTTTACCCTCCATGACCTGCTGTGGGACTAGCAGGCCCTCACCTGCCTACTGGAGGGACATTCAGACTCCACATGTGCTCCTGCCGCTGAAAGTAAAGCATACTGTAGACATCAATAACTCCAGCAGACTCTCCCACCCCCATGACATGTAACAAATGCCCGCCAGGACACACACACACACACACTCATACACACATCTGCACAACCTCTTCTCATCACCCCTCAGCAACAACATTGCTTAAAAATGCAATGCACCACACCTCGATTGCTTTGGTTCCCTCTCCCCCAGGACGTCCACTTTGTCTTGCATTCACCTCCTCCTTTCCATTCTTTGGTGCCAGTTTTCTCTGTAACGGCTTCTCTTCTGCACCTCTCCTCCCTCCCCGACTTGGCCCACATACTTCAGCATGTCCTTGTGGCTCTCCAGGATGACATGGAGCCACATCCAGGCTGGGGCAGAAGGAGGCGGGGGGATGCAGAACACACTCTTGGCTGCAAGGCTGGAGACCTGGTGTGTGGAGTCCTGTTACAGGGGACCCAGATGTCAGCCACATTCTCCAGACCCTCCATGGTCTGGACACAGTGAGGCAAGCACTGGGCTGGAATTCAGGGGCCCCTTTGGGACCTGGAGCAAGTTGCATGTCCTTTCAGGGTCTCAGGGACCTAAACTGGAAAGCAAAGCTAATAATCAAATACAAAAAAAAAAAAAACTAACCTATTGCCATCGAGTTGACTCCAGCTCATGGAGACCCCATGTGTGCAGAGTAGACTGTTTTGTAGGATTTTCAAGGCTGTACCCTTTTGGAAGTAGATTGCCAGGCTTGTTTTTCGAGCTGCCTCTGGGTGTGTTTGAATCACCAATCTTTCCTTTAGTAAACAAGTGCTTAACTCTTTGTGCCACCCAGGGACTTCTAACAAAGCTAATAAGAACATTTAAATCACCTACATCTCAGTGAGCTTCCAAAGAGGTAATCAGTGACTTCAGCTCACTTTGGGCCACCTTCAGCGTGGTACCTACCATGCTTGTCACCTTACACGTTCTCAACATCCCCCATCTGGTCTCCCAGGTCCTGGGTAGACATGCCCAGTGATGACAGAGGGGGTCCACCCTGAACACAGAGCTGTGGGGCCAGGATCCCCAGTCAGAGTCCCAGGCCCATGTCCACATTGCCTGACTCTACCCCTCAGCCAGTGCACAGGTGCACAGAGGGGCCTCTGTGCCTCAGCCCTCTACCAGGTCCTGGGGACAGAATGAGGATGAGCTGTCAGACAGGACAAGGTGCAGCCACACCTAAGAAGATGTCATGCCCCTCCCCAGCACCACAGCCCTGCCCTCCATCAGGCCCAGTCACGACCCTGCACAGGGAGGGGACTGGCCATGGTGAGTCCCTCTCCCGTAGGTCTGAGACTGAGCCTCCAGTGTTGTCTGAACCTGGAGCCTCAGCTCCTCGGGGCTAGGGATGTGCTATGTCCCAAGTGACTTTCAAGGATTTCTGCCCTGAATCCCGGGCCGGGCCCAGCTACCCACTGGGCTGATGTCCCATGCTGTCCAACATGTCCTGCCTGCCTGTGGGCGCCTCCCAGCTGGCTCTCCTCCATTCTCTAAGCCAACAGGCTGGCCAGCCAGCTGAGCAGAGAGGAGCCTCCCACAAATTCCACTGTGGGGCAGGTGTGGGTAGGATGGGCCCCAGAGGCAACCCACCCAGGAGCACATCTTTGCCCCCAAGGAAAGGAGCCTGCCCTCCCCACCAGCCAGGCACTGACCTGAGGCTCTGTCAGCACAAAGAACGTTCCTTCCCCGTTAGTTCCCAGAAGCACAAGTCTCCTAGCATCTGAGTACAGGGAGTCCCCAACTTACAACATATTCAAGTTAGGATGAACCGCACTTACAACTGATGTTATCATTCTCAGATGTTCACTGGAAAATACTCAATTTTACGATTTACTTTTCAAAACACCGCCATATAGATTTAGTTTTCTAAACTAAGTCAGGAGCTTCAGTTGCTTGAAAACATGGACCCAAAAGCTGCTCATTTTCTAAAGCCGATAGGCAGATTCAGGAAGCAGTGAGATGTTATGGCAAAACATATGAAGAAAAAAAGAAAAGGACTGTACAGACAACTCTCACTAATTTTCTGACTAGATATGCCATGCCCATTCCCAGAAATAATCCAGGTGACCCAGGACCTTCTGCAAGTGGAGTTATCACTGAAGCTGACAAAATGCCAGTATTGTCCAACTCTTCTACATCAGAGTAAGTTTTTATGATTTGTGTATTTTATATATATATGTATGTATGTATTAAAATACACCTGTCTAGGGCTGCTATAAGAGAAACACCAGAAGTGGATGACTTTAACAAGCAGAAGTTTATTCTCACACAGTCTAGGAGGCTAAAAGTCTGAATTCAGGGTACCAGCCCCAGGGGAAGGCTTTCTCTTTCTGTCAGCCCTGGGGGAAGGTCCTGATCATCAATCTTCCCGTGGGTCTAGCAGTTTCTCAGCACAGGGACCCCGGGTTCAAAAGACACTCTCCACTCCTGTTTCTTCTTGCTTGGTCGTAGGAGGTCCCTGTCCTCTCTGATCACTTCTCTCTTTTATTTCAAAAGAGATTGACTCAGAACACAATCTAATCATGTAAATTATGTCATGCCTTATTAATAATTCTGCTAATCCCACTTCACTGGCATCATAGAGGTTAGGATTTACAACACACTGGAAAATTACATCAGATCACAGAATGGTGGACAATCACACAATATTGGGAAACATGGCCTAGCCTAGTTGACACACATTTTGGGGGGACACAATTAAACCCATAATAGTAAGTTTATATGTAATGTTTCCAAACCCCAAAGACAAATAAAGATCTGATTTATAAAGATACTGATAATAAAAGGCAATAAGAACAAAAACTAAAAAAAAAAAATTTTTTTGAGGTATTTGACTTACGTCAGAACTGACTTATGACATACAACAAACAGCTAACTGAACCCTGTCACTACCTGTATCATGTTTCATCTACGACCACTTTGCTCAGGGACAACAGGGATCACCTGTGTCCCTGCTGACTCCTGGGCAGAATCTGATCCCCTTCCCCATCTGGCTGGACCCTCACATCCTTTGAAACCCCACTTATGGCCACACCTTCCCAGGGGACAGAAGCACATTTCCACTTCTGCTAGCTCTGCTAACGCCACCAGCCCTGCACAGCCTTTTTGTCCTGAGATGAGGGAGAGTCAGAGGAAGGAGCAGAAACAAGAAGCGAGAAGGGAGAACCGGTGATCGAAAGCAGGGCTGGGCAAGCCCAAGGCCAGGTAAGCAAGAACCTGTGGTGCAGGTCCCCAAAGCAGGTGAGCACAGGATGGGCACATCAGCCAGGACGGTCACCCAGGTACCACATGCACATCGCTGTGTGAGTGTGGCCTTGCACACCTGGGCCTGAATCCCACTCCACCTCAAACGCAGAAGCTGTAAAATACAGACACGGGCTCTCCGGCCTCCTTCTCGCAGGCCCCCTGAGTGGGTTGAAAGTACAAAGTAGACAGAACAGACGGAAGCCTGGCTCTACTGGGCTCTAGTGGGTGGGGCCTCCTGCCCATCCTCAAGGAACCTCAGTTACCATCTCTTTTCTTCCCCAGCCTCCTGAGTGCCTTCTCCTGGCTCTTTTCCTTCCCCACCATCGTATGCTATTAATCCACACAAGATACTCCTTGTCCCCACATCTCTCAGGTTGGAACCCTCCCTGTTTGGCATCTTTAAGCTCTTTATCTGCTCCTCATTCCTCCCCACTCTCTTACACTTTTCTTCCTCTCCCTGCTGCTTCCCAATCTGGTATGAGGGATGCACCGAAAGATTGTTATTTTCTATGAATAAGGAAAATAAAGTGGATCTCCCATCCATCCTCCCTGTGCTCAGCAACATAAAACCCTCACCAGGTGTGTAAGCTCAATTCATAAATTGAGCCCTGCCTTTGCCAGCCCCAGGAAAGATATGCCGAGCGATAATGGAGATGCTGTTAGTTACAGCCCAAAGTCATAAAACACACCCTGATTAAGACAGTGACTTTGGAAGCTCCACACAAGGGATCCCAAACAGTAGACAACATCAGAGACCAGGAATGTGGGAAAGATGTTCAAGGCTTTGCTGCGGACACAGCAGCCATCAATCAAGTATGTTTACTCTCTCTGACCTTGATTTACATTCCAGCAGTAACAGCTCCACAAGACGAGCAGAGCCACCTCCCTGGAGCCAGCTCCAAGTGCACCCAAAGACTCCCAGAAGGGCAGGCAGACCCAGCTCCTCCCCAGGCCCCACACGCCCTGCCCTCACCCCAAGCCACCCTCTCCTCTCCCACCCCGGGCCTTCACTCTTCCTGTTCCTCTGCCTAAGGGCCCCACACTCTGCCTCCTTCAGCCTCTGCAGTCCAGCTTGGCTGCTATCTCTTCCAGGAAGGCCTCCAGGCCACTGCAGGCAGGAAACAACCACCCAGCACCCCCTCTTCTTTGCTGCCAGCACTTGTTCCTTTATCGGTGGGCTGGTGATCTACACACCTCACTGAGCAGTGACATAGGACCCTGCCCCAGAAGATAGCGGGCACCACCTACACCCTAACCCTGACTGGACCAGATGACACTGACCGAGGGCTCGGAACATCCTCCTTGCTTTCGGCCCAAATGGTCACGGAGTGGATGCTGTGACACCTAGCAGTTATCAGACCCTCCAGGGAGGGAGCTAGTGTTCTCCCCGCCCACCTCCGCTCCACACCAGTTTGGAAAATGTGCACTCTTTGATCTTTACCCCCCTTCCTTTAAAGTAATTCCAGCTGTTCAATGAAAAGCAAGAGCAAGCTTTGGGGCTGATGTCAAGGCTTCAGATTTTTGGAGCTGCATGCCAAATTTCCATACGTTTGCATAAAATATTCAAATATTCTAGAGTGTGAATAGCAGAGGAGGTGGAAGAGGCAGGAAAAAAGTTCCCTGGAGCTTTCAGAGGAAGCCCAGATGTGCTGACACCTTGGTTTTGGACTTCTGGCCTCCAGAACTGTGAGAGAATATATTTCTGTTCTTATAAGTTGCCCAGTTTGCGGCAATTTCTCCTGGCAGCTGTAGGACACCAATACACCACTTAATATGCCCAAGGTCACTGAGATGGTTTAAGGTGCAACTAGGTATCATCACTGGCTGGGCCTTACCAGGGTCCAGCAAGACAACAGCAGCCTTCCCAGACGCCTGAGCACACTAGGCTCTGGAGACAGGCAGCCAGCCGCAAGTTCTAGTTCAGCCTTGCTGGGGTCTTTGACCTCAGCTAACTGCTCACCTCTCTGTATTAGTCTCCTGTGACTGCCATAGCAAAGTACCACACACGGGGCAGCTTAAATCAGCAGACATGTTTTCTCTCACAGTCCTGGAAGCCACAAGTCTGGAATCAAGATGGCAACAGGCCTTCCAAAATCTCTTGGAGAGGATCTGTTCTAAGCCTCTTTCCCAGCTTCTGCTGTTGCTGGTAATCCTTGGCATTCCTTGGCTTGTCCATGCCTCTGTCTTCACATAGCCGTCTTCCCTCTGTGTCTCGTGTCTTATCTAACGAGGACAGCAGTCATGTTGGGTTAAGATCCACCCTATTCCAGTATGACCTTGTCTTGGTCTCCTAGTGCTGCTATAACAGAAACACCACAAGTGGAGGACTTCAACTAACAGAAATTTATCTTCTCACAATTTAGGAGGTTAGAAGGCTCTCCTTCTGTTGGCTCTGGGGGAAAATCCTCGTCTCTTTCAGCTTCTCCTCATCAGTCCTTTGCAGTCTTCACGTGTTATCAATCTTCCCCCAACTGCGCTTTCTCACTTCTGTGACTGAGGAAAAAAAGAAAAAAACCTGCTGCTGTCGAGTTGATTCTGACTCATAGTGACCCTATGAGACAGAGTACAACTGCCCCATAGGGTTTCCAAGATGCAGCTGGCGGATTCGAACTGCCAATCTTTTAGTTAGCAACCAAGCTTTTAACTACTGTGCCACCGGGGCTCCAAGAAATAACCACAAAGGGACTCGAGCCCTCAATCTTCTGATCTGTTATTCATTAGGCCATTTGGCCAATTCTTCTTTGCGTAAGCTGTTCCTATTATATCTCAAAAGTGATTGGCTTAAGACAGGTCTTACACTGGCAAGGCCTCATTAACATAATGAAGAAACCCCTATTCTCAGATGGGATTACATTCATACGTATACCAAAAAAAAAAAATCCTTTGCCGTCCAGTCGATTCCAACTCATAGGGACCCTGTAGGACAGGGTAGAACCGCCCTATAGGGTTTCCAAGGAGCGCCTCGTGGATTTGAATTGTCAACATATTGGTTAGCAGCCGAGCTCTTAACCACTATGCCACCAGGGTTTCCTTCCACATGTATAGAGCTTAGGATTTATAACACATATTTGTGGTGGAGGGAGCACAATTCAGTCCATAACAGATTTCGGTTTAGCTTACTGGTAGCATCTACAAAGACCCTATTTCCAAACAAGGTCACATTCACAGGTACAGGGGCTAGAACTTGAACACACCTTTCTGGGGGACCATGTTCATCCACCACACCTTCTGATCCTGAACACAGGGCTGCTTGAGGCCTAAACACCAGCAGGAGTTGAATGTGCTATCATAGCACCTAACACCCATGCATGCTCAATTCATGGTAGCTGTTGTCACCAGGGATTTACAAAACAGAACAAGGGGGAGTGGAGGGCCAGCTCAATACACCAGAGAATGCCTGGGACATAAATCAAACCAGCGCCAATCAAGTGATTGGAGAACGCAGCCAGTATGTTTAGTATTGATAAACGGCTCATTAATATGAAACTTTGCTCCATTTAGCATTTCTTATTGCCAATTAGCAGTAATGCCTCCGCCACACTCTAGACGATTGTAAATTAGTGGTTATCTATTTTCTGAGACAAGCACGATGCAGGGGCTTCTAGGGGGTAGCTCCGCACTGACCACCAGAACTTTGCAGAACCCGGCTCACAGGGTAGAGAGGCCTGGGAAGTGGCAGAGCCCTCAGGAGCAAGGCAGCAGGCACAGGAAAGTCCCCAAATCCTCAAACTCTGCACAAAGGGAGAGGCTGTGCCACTGGGGGAATATTATGTGCCAAGGCGCTGAGCTCGGCCGTGTTTTAAGCCAGCCACCAACTCCCATCTCTCTCCCAGGTGATTAATGGCAGCACGCTTGTGTCACAAAGTAAACAATGGAATTGTGCTGCCAAGAGTTATGGGGGAAATAAAGCCATCCTTTTCCTGGCCCAAACAGATAGCTGGAGTTATGGCAGGGCATTAAGCATCCTTTGCAGCGCAGAAATACATTGATTTTTGTTTAATGCATCAGGCTGTTTACATGCTTGGTTATTGGAAAACCTGACCAAAAAACAAAATGTAGCATTCCTTCCTGCAGCTTGTCCACTGAGTGGCCTCTCGGGAGTGTCTACTGGTCCTGGGAATGACGTGAGATGCCTCCCTGGACTGGGTGAGCAGTTGGACAAATCCGGGTCCTGGGTTCGGTTCTTCGCTCCAGCCCCTATAGGTGAGCCACCAGCCAAAGTCAAGCCACCTCTGGGAGCCTCAGTTTCCACATCTGGGCAATGGGGCTGTAGCAGATCAAAAGGACACGGGTGAGATGAAAGCTTTATGTGTTGGTGCTTCCTGGTCAACAGGAAACGTTGCAGACCTTCAAGGAGGCACTATGTACCCAAAGCCGAGCCATGGGAGTGCAAGCCTCCTACAACCCTGACTTCCCCACACATCGATGCCCTGTGGGTGCCCATGTCCACCCAAAGTCTGCATTCATGCTTGTACACCCACAACCACGCACAGGCACCATGGACATGATGTGCATGTGTGCCCGCACAGAGTGCAACATGAGGACAAGTGTGTGTGCACACAGTGCACATGAAAGGACAGATGCGTGTACTTGGAGCACTTGCTAAGACAGGTGTGTGAGCATGTGGTACACTTGTGAGGACAGGTGTGTGAGCACAGGTGCACATGTAAAGACAGGTGTGTGAGCACAAGTGCACACATGAGGACGTGTGTGTGAGCACAGGTACACATGCTAGGACGGGTGTGTGAGCACAGGTATATACGCTAGGACAGGTGTGTGAGCACAACTACACGTTAGGGCAGGTGTGTGAGCACAGGTGCACACATGAGAGCCAGTGTGTGAGCACAGGTGCACATGTGAGGACAGGTATGGGAACACAAGTGCACATGCTAGAACAGGTGTGTGAGCACAGGTGTACATGCTAGGACAGGTGTGTGAGCACAGGTGTACACATGAGGACAGTTGTGTGAGCACAGATGCACACACGAGGATAGGTGCGTGAGCACAAATGCACATGCTAGGACAGGTGTGTGAGCACAGGTGCACACAAGAAGATAGTTGAGTGAGCACAGGTGGACATGTAAGGACAGGTATGTGACCACGAGCGCACACATGAGGACAGGTGTATAAGCACAGGTACCCATGCTCAGATAGGCATGTGAGCACAGGTGTACACACGAGGACAGGTGCGTGAGCACAGATGCATATGCTAGGATAGGTGTTAAGCACAGGTGTACACACTAGGACAAGTGCTGAACACACAGTGCACACGTGAGGACAGGAGTATTAGCACACAGAGGTACAGACTGAGATGCTCTTGCTCCCCAGTTTCCACAGCCCCTCACTCATCGCCTGATAAAAGGACTCGGCCTCGTGCTGCCAAGGGCCTCCTTATAGGACACAAAGGGGGTAAAGATGCTGCACTATGGGCTTTGAAGATAGAAGAAGGGGCTGTGAGCTGAGGAAGTCAGCCAGGCAGTTCTAAAAGCTGGAAAGGCAAGGAGCTGGCTTCACCCTCAGAGCCTCTGGGGGAAGCGCAGACCTGCTGACACCGTGCCTTCAGTTCAGTGAAACCACTTTGAATGTCTGGCTTCCAGAATGGTCAGCACCTGCAATGTGGCTGCAGGCCAACATCAACCCAGTGCCTTATAGCATGGTGTGAGCATCATAGTCTTAAAAGGGCCCCAGTGGGCTGACCTCCTAGGGCCTCAGCAAGCACCCAACACAAGGTCAGGTTCAAGGTGGGCACACAGTTCATGCCTATGTACTTGCTTCTGAACCTGCAACCATGCTCTGGACAACACCCAGCCCTGTGGACTGCCTCCAAGGCCATGGGGCTCCCTGCAGCTCTCAGGGGGTACGTGACCTTCTAGAGCCTTCCAGATGTGACGGGACCTCCCCAACCCAGAGCCCTTTGGGAAGGGTGGTTGGGAGCAAGAGGGTGTGCTCAAGCCCAGGTCCCCAAAGGCTCAGTTGACAAGGGCACCAGCATCTTGAACCAGAACCACAAGAGAGGGACAGGCTCTGTTTTTTTTTTTTTTTTTTCCTGCCTCTGGTTTATTTGTACAAATAGCATAGAAGGATACCAGCCCCATGTAGATGGCAGCCCAGGGGTCACACCAGTCCTTCTGTTCTCAGATGGAGAACTCTACACCAGAGTTTTATGGGGGCCTGAAAGCCTGATCTGGAGCCAGAACTTGAGGGAAGGCCTTGGCTGGAGCTTTGAACTCACTTTGAGCCCTGGCTTTGGACTTTGGCCTGAGACCCCTGGCAGTGTGGGCCCAAGCACACTTCCCAAGCTTGTGATAGGCAATGTAGGTGAGTTGACTGAGCCCCTGGGATCCTGGATTTGATCTCCTTGGGCTTTATGAGAGCCTCAATAGCCTCAGCACATGCATCCATGGCCTTGGCATTGTATCCTGCATCTTCTTCAGGTCCTTCTTGCTGTGCTTCTTGGCAAAGTACTCATTCCTCAGGAAATTGAGGTCCACCCTTTAAGAGATTCATATTGTTGTTACTGGGGTTTCTTGGTGCCATTTCTGTGCCATTTTTGGGAGTGGTTATAAGTGGTATGGTTCTTGGACTGGGCCATGTCTGCACTGTGGACTGAAGAAGCTCTGGAACTCCAGGGGTAGGAAGAGAGAGACCAGGCTTTGTTCTTATTAAGACCTTAACCCTTCTGCCATCCCAGCATGGGGCTGCATCTCCTCCACTTTCAGGGGAACACACAGCTGGTCCCAAGCCCATTACCACTGACCCACCAGGACATGGGTCTTTTGTCTCAACAAGATGACACGGCCTTTCCAGAGTAGCTGGTGTTTAGGGCCATCTCAGCTCCCAGCCCAGGCCCATTATCCTGTCTGAGAGTGAAATCAGGACCCAGTTACCTCAGTGCCTACCCTTGCCGTGCAACCCCCTCAATCCTAGGTACATAGAGTGGCCTAGAGCAAGGACCAGACAAGCCAAAGTGACAGGAAATGGCTCTTGAACCAGGTTAGACGTGGCATCACCAATTCTGTGGGCAGCCTCAGCTAAAAACTGCCCCTGGACATTCTATCCAATTATTTAAATCCCAGCCTCCGTGCTCGGCCATGAAGATTGGACAGGATTGGACATTTATTAGCTAACTGAATGGCTATAATAAGATAGCAATCCAAAGGAGCAGAAAATTAAATGTTCTTGAGTTATCTTATTGAAATTTCTCTTCTACAGGTTTTATTGGAGGCGACAGCACCAGAATTTCAAAGATGCGTTTTAAGAGACTGCTTTATGGGGTTACCTAGCAAACGCAGAAGCCACCAAAATGAACCCAGTGAGTGAGCCGTCGGGTGGGCTACCTCTGGTCCAGGCAGCAGCTCTGGCGCAGGGCTCTGCACGGCTTTGGCCTCCTCCCTGGTCCTGGGGGAGATCCGAACAAACACCAGTGCGCCTGGCAGATGGCTCAGCTGATGCGGACGTTGCATTTTATTGGAAGAGTTCACTCTGTTATTCATTGAATTTTGATTACTTATTATCATAAGGAGATATATTGATTTCATAAGCAAGGCAGGGAGAATAAACGGCAAAATGAAGCTGCTGTCAAAGGCCCTGGCCCAAGCTTCCTTCCAGAGAGCAAGGTGCCAGCTGAAGTACAAATGCCCCTTCCAATGTAGACATATCGAGGTCGTTAAAGGGAGCTGTCTAGGAGCTCCAAGAAAGAAGATGCCGCTCTCCACAAGGAGTAGGGCCAGCGTGGGGCAGGGGGAGGTCGGGAGCTAGCCAAAAAGCACCAGGCAAAGGGACAGTTTCAGCCAGCCTAGGAGGTGACCCTCCTTGACGGGCAGATATTTCTCGTGCCAGACGGACAGGTGCCCTTTGCCCGGCTCCCTCACTCCAACTTCACCCTTCCTAGAAAATGTATCCCTACCCCGTGACTGCTTTATTTTCCCTCCAGACAGTATGAGTGTCAGAAGTAACGATAGTGACCTAACTTCTTTTCTCCCACAAGCAAAGGGGATCCATTCAATTTAAGAGAAAACATTCTCTAGCTAGCAACACAATACGAATTTAGGGTTTGGACACAATGTGTTTCCCAAATGCCCAAGCCTCTGAGCTCTTTACTGTGATGGAAATGGAGGAGGTGTGGGGGGAAGATCATCCTTGTGTTTCTGGGTCCAGGTGTCTGTGGAAGAGCCAGGAGATGGAGTCCAGATGGTGCCTGGTAGTGATAGACCAGAACACTTTGAGCCCAGGGATGGCAGGTGCCTCTCATGAGAGTGTTTACTGAGCCCCCTAGGGTCTCCAAGAGTTTACTGAACCTCCCTGTGCTCCCCAAGTGTTTACCTAGTCTCCCTGTGCCCCCTGTTTACTGAGCCCTCTGTGCTCCTCAAGTATTTACCAAACCCCTATGGTCTCCAGGTGTTTACTAAGCCCCCTGTAAAAGCTAGACCTTACCCCAAGGGCAGTAAGATTTTTTGCTGGTTTTGTTCCCAAGTGTTTATTGAGCCTCCCTGTGCTCCCTGAGTTTACTGATCTCACTGTGTCCCCCAAGTATTTGCTGAGTCCCCTGTGCCCCACAAGTGTTCTTGACACTGTGCAAGGCATGGGGACAGGATTAAACAAATCAAAGCCCTGCCCTCATGACCAGTCAGAGGCCACACAGACACACAACATAACATGTGACTACAAGCAATGAAGAGTGCTGTGAAGGGACATTCAAGAAAAGACATTCAGCTGAGACCGAAGGATGACAGAAGTCTCCCACCATGAACTGAGGATAAGTGTGTTCCAGGCAGAGAGAGACCTAAGAGTCACCAGGGAAGCCCACTGGGTCTGAAAAGGGTGGAAGGAGGGATGAAGAGAGTGGCAAAAGATGCATCAAAGACACAGGCTGGCAAGTTCTTGGAGCCTTTGGGGCCTCGATGAGAAGCTAGACCTTACCCCAAGGGCAGTAGGATGTTTTTGCTGGTTTCAAGCAGGCTGTGAAACGATCTGCTTTAATATCTTGGAGGATTAGCCAAGTGGTGTGTGAAGAAGGGGTTGAAAAGGAGCTAGTGAGTGGACAAGAGGACAGTAAAAAGCTGCAGCAGCATCCAGGAAGATGTGATGATGGAATGGATTCAGGGACACAGGTAAATGGACCACTGTGGAAGCAGAGCTACAGGTCTTAGGAATATATTGTGTGTATTGTATTTTTTTATGTGGGTGGGGTACAATTCCATGGTGCTTAGCACAGGAGTCTATATTAGTTTCTCATGGCTGTAACAAGTTACCACAAACCAAGTGGATTAAAATAACTCAGGTTTATTATCTTACAGTTCTGGATTTCAGAAGTCCAAAATGATTGGCAGGGCTGGTTCCCTTTGGAGGCTCCAGAGGAGAATTCGTTCCTTGCCTTTTCTAGTTTCTAGAAGCTAGTGGCATTCCTTGGCTTGTGGCCCCTTCCTCCATCTTCAAAGTACATTGTTGCACACTCTGCTTCTGTCATACTATCTCCTCTCTCTTTGACCCTTCTGCCTTCCCCTTTAAGGACCGTTGTGATAATATGGGGCCCACCAGGATAATCCAGGATCATCTCGCATCTCAAGTACTTCACTGAATCACATCCCTAAAGCTGCTTTTGCTGTGTAAGGTGACACATTCACAGGCTCTGGGGACTCAGACATGAGCAAATTTGAGGACTATGATTCAGCCTAGCACAGGGCCTTAAACTAATAAACACTCAATAAATGTTTTGAATTACATGATCCCTCGGTATCAAAGTCTCACAGTCTGTCCAGAGAAAGGTCCAGAGTCCAGGTACTTGGACACATGAGGGAGAGATCTACAAGCTCAGATCCATGGGTTTGCATTTATGAGCCCTGACTTGGCCAGCTCTGCAAGGGACAGAATTCTAGGGGGACCTCCCAGAGCCTGTGGACAAGTCACTGAGGGGAGGGCCTTCTCTGGTCCTCTGACCCTGGCCAGGCAGTGCTTCCCATTCCCCAGCCCCTCCTTCTCATCACCTCTGGTCACACTGCATTGTCCACCTGCACATCAGTACCCACCTGACTGCACCCTTGGAGGGTGGGGACCAGTCATATTTCATTCATTGGTACCCCCAGTTCCTGGCAGAGAGGAGTTGCCCAAGACCTGTTTTTCAATCAATTGAATGACTAAAAGGTGAGTTTATTGTGGTGAAAGGATGGAAGACTGCCATGCCAAACCAAACATGCTGGCATTTCTCCTGCAGGAATCAAGGGAGCCTGGAAGGTCTTTGAGCAGGGAAGCAACAGGACTGGTCCAAGACTAACACAGTGCCTTGTGAAATGTGTGTGCTCATCTGCTCACCAAAGGTATATTGAGATTTTGCTGTGTAATGGTTTGTTTTATGTGTCAACTCAGCTAAGCTACGGTGCCCAGGTGTTTGGTTAAACACTAGTGTAGATGTTGCCGTGCGGGCATTTTGTAGATGTGATTAACATCTACGGTCGGTTAAGTAACATAGATCACCCTCCATAATGTGGTGGGCTTTGTCCAACCAGTTGAAGGCCTCAAGAGCAAAAACTGAGGTTTCCTGAGGTAGATAGATTCTGCCTCAGACTGTGACACAAAAATCCTGCCAAATCTCCAGCCTGTCACCTGACCTGCAGATTTAAGACTTTCCAGTTCCATAATCACATGAGCTACTCCTTAAAATAAATGTCTCTCTCTCTTGCTATTTAAAAAAAAAAAAAAAAGCCATCAAGTCTATTCCAACTCACAGCAACCCTACAGGACAGACTAGAACTGCCTCATCAGATTTCCAAGGAGCAGGTGGTAGATTCGAACCACCGATCTTTTTGTTAACAGCCGAACTCTTAACCACTGCACCACCAGGGCTTCATATATACGTATGCGTATATGCATATAAAAAAAATTATATATACACACACACACACACACAGTGAAAGCTGTGAGAACTGGAACTCAACAGGACTGCCTTGTTTTTCCAGTTCTCACAAGTTTTCCACCTTTGATAGAGTACTATCGCCACTTTTCTGTCACTTACTGTTAGTACAAAAAAGTCTGAATTTTCTTTCTCTGACAGGTTTCCATCTTACACAGGTCCCAGCTTTTGCGGATTTTATTGTATATACCAGTTGCCATTGAACTGACTACAACTCTTGGGGACTCCCTCATGCTTCAGAGTAGAACTGTGCTGCACAGGGTTTTCTGTGGCTGATTTTTTATATCACCAGGCCTTTCTTATGAGGCACCCTCTGGGTGGATTTGAACAGCCAATCTTTTGGTTAGTAGGTGTGTTCTTAACCATTTGCACTACCCTAGCACATATATACATGTCTCATTGGTTCTACTCTGTCTCTCAGGAGAACCCTGACCCCCATGCTGTGTGACAGGCCCTCAGTGAGGCACCAAGGACACACACAGATAAGAGAAGGCCTCGCCCAAGGCAGCTCACAGCCTGGCCAGGAGATCAAGTGTGTCAGTGTGAAATTTCAGGGCAGTATCATGAGGTACAGTTGTTTGACTACTGCTTGGGGCAAGATGGTGGACAGGGAAGGTGTCTCAGAGAAGGAGGCCTGTGAAGTGGTGCTGGGAAGAACATTTTGGGTTCACAGGTAAACAAGAGGAGGTAGAGAGGCCACCCCAGACAGCAGTAAGAGCCTGTGCAACTGGGAGAAGATGGGCAATGTGGCCTTCCAGGTTGTTCTCAGGCCAGCAAGGGTTGAGTATCTCTGCTATAGTGGAAAGAGGAGGGGGTGGCAGCAATGTCCCGAACAAAGATTCTAAGAAGCAGAGAGCGAGCTGCATGAGCTTTGCTCATTCTAGCGTTCTGTTGATATCTGGGAAATCTATCCATACATGGGCCGGGAAGAGTCATTCTTGCTCCATGCATTACACAAGACATCTGCAAATTGGATACTTTTTTCTTCCCTTTAAAAAATAATTTCCCTCCACCACGATACGCAGACAATTTTACACCAAGGAGCCCCGGCTGCGAGGCTGGAATTGCTGAGCGTGAGTGGAAAAGGCAGATGTAAAATGATCCCCCAGCAACAAAGGTGCTTTCTGGAAAATGCAATCGAATACTTGATAACTTGCTAATAGTATGGTTATTAAACAGGCTGCCTTCATCTTTCTCAGAAAGCAAGGAAATGTACAAGAATTTGCAACACAGTGGAAAATGGGAGATTATGAAAACGGGCTCCTTGTTGTTAATATTTGCAACACTTTACATTTCTAAAGGGTTCCTGATCTTCTCTGAGCCGCCCCCCTCCTTCCAGCCTCCCGCAAAGCTTCCCCTCAGAGGGTCTGAATACTGATTATCATCTTACAGAAGGTTCGCTCCTCACCTACACCTCACCTCTGCCCCATCCTTCCTAGGCAGGGCAGTCCGGGGACATTCACTGACTCCTCCTTAACGCTGACGTTGACCAGCTATGTGACCTTACACAAGTTGACTCACCTCTTTGTGCCTCAGTTTCCCTCTCCTAGAATCACCAATGAAAATAGTGCTATCCCCTAAGGCTGCTATGATGAGGAAATTAGGTCATAAAAGCAGAAAGTGCTCAGAAGAGGCTCTGCCACGCAGTGAGTCTCTGTAAATGACAGCAGGGAAATTGTGCAGTACACAATGAACCAGAAAAGGGCACTCCATTGGGTTAGATTGTTCCCTGCCATATAGGGAAACCCTGGTGGCATAGTGGTTAAGTGCTTTGGCTGCCAACCAAAAGGTCGGCAGTTCAAATCCACCAGGCGCTCCTTGGAAACTCTATGGGGCAGTTCTGCTCTGTCCTATAGGGTCGCTATGAGTCAAAATTGACTCGACGGCAGTGGGTTTGGTTTGGTTTGGTTTGGTTCTGCCATATAAAAAAACTGCACTACCTGTGTGAGGTGAGAGGGCAAAGCAGGGACAGCAGGTAACATGTGCCGGAAATTGCCAAAGGGAAGGGCTGGGTCAACTGTTACTGACCAGTTCATTGGTTGGAATTAGAGATTTTAAAATCCATTCATTCATTCATACATTCTTCAAAGGTGCCTGGCACTTTGATAGACATGGAATATTAGTGTCAAAAAGGCCCTTGTGATTCAACTGGTCCAGCATCCCTCCCCCACGCTGAGCCTTCACCCTCCCCCACCATAGCATTTTACAGATATGTCAAGTGAGGCTCACAGGAGCAAAGGGACATCTAAGCATGTCACAGAGCCAGTCAGTGGCAGGTTGAGCATGGGAACATTGATCGCTCAAACTCTGCTGTCTCCACCCACTGTCCTCCAAATGCAAAGCCCTGGTCATGGTCACAAGCATCTCAAAGGCCACCTAGAGAAAGGCCGTCTTTCAGACACTGAGTGAGTAAAGTTCCCCGGCACCTTCTCATCCATTACCTTGTCCATTACTACCCCCAGCTTAGTTACCTAGTGCTGCTGTAACAACAACAAAAAATACCACAAGTGCGTGGTTTGAAAAATCAAAAGTGTATTGTCTCACAATTCAGGGGGCCAGAAGTCTGAATTCAGGGCTCTTGGGGGAGGTCCTTCTTTGTCCATTTCAGCTTCTGGTAGCTGCCAGCAAGAAAACATTGCCCTCCACAGCAGCAACAACCAGAACAGCAGCACCAGCAGTCCTTTTAGCCTCTGTGGCACCCTCACTGCTATCACAGAAGCAGCACTGACACGGTCAGAACTGGTATTATCTCTGCTTACAGATGAGGCAACTGAGGCTGAACCAATTAAGTGACGTTCCCAGATTCACGAAGCTGCACTGTCAACACAAACCTGATCTTCTGCCTCTGAGTATCCTCCTGTTTACAGGCAAGGGCCCCGTTCCCTACTTAATGAAACTTTAGGTCACACACCAGACCTTACTGACAGACTTATACATTACTGGGAAGAACCCCATGCTCTCTACTTTGTTTTACCTTGGAGCTCCTTAGTATCTGTCTTCCCCCATGTGTGTTTGTGTCTATTCTATTCTTTTTATAAGACACCAATCAAAAGTGATTAGGCTTAGGACCCATCCTACTGATATGACCTCATTTGTATCATACACACGCGCATACACAAGCACACACACACGAACACACACACAAAAGTCCTATTTCCAAACGTGGTCATATTTATAAACAGAGTTAGGACTTCCACATTCCTTTTGGGGAGCCAGAATTTAATCCATTACACTCTCCCACAAACATACACATACACACACCTCACACCCCCTAGAAAGAAGCTCTGCATGACAAGAGGCTAGCACGGCCTCAGGGCCAGCACAGTGCCTGGGGCAGAGTAGACAGGCAGGGAGTGCCTATTGGATGCACAAGTGAGGGAATGGCCATGTCTTTTCAGTGCCTTCCTCCTCTCTGAGATTATTCTGAGCCACGGTGCCATCCATTATCCTCATCCCTTCACTCTTGCCTTTGGCCCCTATGAGCTGGTGATTCTATGAGCCATTGCTCAAGGTTGCCTTCCACAGCAGCAACAGTGGTAACATCAGCAGCAGCATCAGTACTTTTAGCCTCTGTGATAACCTCACTGCTATCACAGAAGCATCACTGACACAGTCAGAACTAGTATTATCTCTGCTTACAGATGAGGAAACTGAGGCTGGACCAATTAAGTGATGTTTTCAAGTTCACGCAGCTGCACTTTCAACACGAACCTGATCTTCTGCCTCTGAGTATCCTACTGCTTATAGGCAAGGGCCCCCTTCCCTATTTAATTCAACTTTCGGCCACACACCAGACCTCACGGATGGACTTATGCACTACTGGGAAGAACCCAATGCCCTCTATTTTATTTTAAGACTATGCTCTGATACACACACGCAAGTTTAGAAAGAAGGTACAAATATGGAAATCAGGAAAGCTAGAATGAACCCTGTGGTGTCGGGCAGATATTAGAAGTATTGTTGTGAATTCATGGTCTTCAATGAATACAGATAGACATATGTTGTTGGGTGCTGTCAGGTCAATTCTGACTCATAGAGACCTCATATGACAGAGTAGAACTATCCCACAGTGGTTTCTAGGCTGTAATCTTTACAGGAGCAGATTTCCAGGTCTTTCACCCTTGGAGCCACTGGGTAGGTTCAAACCTCCAACCTTTTGGTTAGCAGAGCTCCTTGATAGACGTATACCAAACTCTTTGCTGTCGAGTTGATTCTGACTCACAACAACCCAATAGAACAGAGTAGAACTGCCCTATAGGAGTTCCAAGGATGTAATCTTTACAGAAGCAGGCTACCACATCTTTCTCCCATGGAGCAGCTGGTGGGCTTGTACTGCCAATTTTTCAGCTGAGCACTTAACCACTGTGCCACCAGGGCTCCTGATAGACATATGTACTGGTGTAAATGTGTATGTGCATACACACATCACATATATGTATCTCCAAGTTTTAGTCACTGACAGGGTCTGGCAACCCAGTAACAATGAGCACATTCTCCAGTAAAAGAATCAGGGCTCCTTGGGAAAAGATTGATTCCAGCACCTGGCAGGGATAGTCCAAGATGAGACTGATGAGACTGGGCATTTTCAAAGAGCAATGGGAACATGTCAGAAATATATGAGTCAGGAAGGAGTTTTGTTTTCAGCCAGGGAGGAGAAACAAGGACTGAATTAACACTGCCTCCTAAAACAACCAAAGAATGAACAAAATATATGAAACAATGGTTTCCAAGACACTAGACATCAGGCAACAAACAAAGCAGTGCTGTGAGATTGGGAAGAAATGAGGTGAGCCCTGTGATGGTCCCAGTTATAACCTTGAGTTTCCAGGCTATGATGCAAGCGGGGGGACCCAGACAGAGCCCAGCCGATGCCCTGAGTGGTGGAGAAAAACCACAGAGTCTGGAGAAACCAGGGGGACAAGAAAGAGTTCATTTGACCAGAGGGGAGAACTGCACAGAGGAAGAACCCAGAGATTGCAGAAGGGCCCCTTGATTATTCAGTTGAATATTGATCAGCATGTGCATATGAGAAAACAATCTGAGGCAGAGAAAGAACCACCCAAGAGAATTTGAGGGAACAATGCTCAATGCACACACAGGGGTACCAAAAGTGCCTATCCCCACCACGCAGCCTGGAAAAGCTCATTTTTCACCAAGAATTGGGTTAATACCCAGAAGAGTCATGCCTTGGTGGTCAGGAATGATTACCTCTGGACTGAATAATGATCCAGTTCATACCTAATAGATCTTAACAGCAAGACCTGAAAGGATCAGACTGTTTCAAGTAACTTAACTGCATCTCAGAGAAAAAACCCCAAAACATCTCCAGGAATACAAAATACCCACCATCAAGCAAGGTAAAATCTACACTGCTTGGCATTCAACCAAAAATTGGCCATGCAAAGAAGCATGAAAATCTGATCCAGGATGAAGAGACAAAATCAATCAATAAAAACTGACACAGATATTATAATTACCAGAGAAGAACATTAAAACAGTTACATGACTGGATTCCACATGATAATGGGTGTTAAAAACATAATATCCCAAATTGAACATCTAGAGATGAAATCCACAAATGCATGAGATGAAAACTACATAAATAAGATTGAAAGGCAGAAAGAAGTGGTTAGTAAACTTGCAGCCATAGAAATGGAAATTGTCCAGAATAAAACTGAGAGAAAAAAGAATTTAAAAAAAAGGAGCACGAGTGAGCTAAGGAACAACTTCAGAAGCCTGATAGGTGTGTAATTTGAGTCCCTGAAGGACAGAATGGGGAAAATAAAAAAAAATTTTAAGAAATAAAGGTTAAAATATTGAAGTCATGAAAGTCAAGAAAGGTCTGAGCAACTCTTCTAGAAATCAAGGTACTAAGGAGACATGACAAGTAGCTGCAGTACATAATCCTCTGTTGGGTACTTTTGCTATGAAGGACATCATTGGGACAATGGATGAATCTCGAATGTGGTCTCTGGGTGTTGTTGTTGTTGCTGTTGTTAGGTGCCATTGAGTTAGTTCCAACTCATAGTGACTCTATGTACAACAGAACAAAACACTGCCCAGTCTTATGCCATCCTCACAACTGTTGTTATGCTTGAGCCCGTTGTTGCAGCCACTGTATCAATCCATCTCATTGAAGGTCTTCTTCTTTTTCAAAGACCATCTACTTTACTAAACATGATGTCCTTCTCCACAGGCTGGTCCCTCCTGATAACATGTCCAAAGTATGTGAGATGTAGTCTCACTATCCTTGCTTTTAATAAGCATTCTGGCTGTACTTCTTCCAAGACAGATTTGTTTGTTCTTTTGGTCTCTGGGTGGAAGGTACTATTTTCCAACTTTTTTGTAAGTTTGGAATTGTTTAAAAATAAAACCAAAAAAAAAAAAAGTAGAAAAAAAGAAATTGCCCTACTTGTGTTAAATTCTGATAAAAGTGCTGGTGTGCTCTCAAGATTCAGAAAGGAAGGTCATTTCTACTTCGCCAGAGGTCCTTCTCCCAGCTCAGGGGGTTCATCAGACAACAAGGCTCCATTTAAACAGTGAAAGCCAAGAAATACTACAGCCCCATTAGGAACCTGACTCAGCCACAGAGGTCACAGGTGGATAATCAGGGAAGAAGGCACCTTGGGGGAAAAAAGAACCTCCAGAGGTCACCATTTTGCGTATGGTTGTTAATAATACAACATTGAGTCTATTAAACAGAGTAAAAGGTAACTTTGGCCTGTGGGAAAGGACCATTATGCAAATTCAGGCAGAAGCAAGCTTTTTAAAATGCACATATTTAAGTAAAGCATCCAGAGTTTTGGTCATTAGTTTCTTTTAAAAATGTTCCCAAGAAAGCATTGTTTCTACCAATTACCATTGTGCAGAGCTAAAGGTTTGGGCTCAAACAAGGACGCCAATTCCAGATTACTGCTTTACCCACAGTGCGGAATCGAGAATGCTTTTTCAGCTCTCTGAGCCCCAGTGTCCTCATTGGTAAAAAACCCTTTTCAAACCTAATTAATGTTCTTCTGGGAATTCTGAATTGTAGTCAGAGGCTTCTGGTTGGAGCTGTTCGGAGACTTGTGGTGCTGAAGCTCTCTGCTTCCAAGGTTCTGGCATAAACGTGCCCTCTCTGAAATGCGTCTCAGGGACCCACCTGTACCATCCTATTTGTGGGCAGCAGGATGTCTGCTCTGCAGCCATGGAAACAGCGTCAGAAAAGCAATTAGTGCACAGGTGTGTACTTTAGATCTGCGCTACTTCTAAATTATTTATAACTGTAAAACTAAACTAGTCGACATAGAGAGCTAATCACTTACTGGAATTTGGGGGTTCTTCTGGGTTTCCATGCAACACATGTATACCCAGCAAATTTAGTTTTCTAAATGCCTATAATTAAATAAACCTCGGTTTCATTTCAATTAGATTGAGCACAACTGTAACTGTAAATTTGGATATTGTCTTGCCCCCTTCCCCCACCCCCACCTGCTGGTTTAAAAAATAAAGTTAAGGTAGATTATACTAAGGTAAATACTATTCCTTTAGAGAACTTTCCTTAGGGATAGGTATTATTCCTATTTTACACTCAAGAATCTGTTTTAGAAAGGGTAAGTCTAACTCTAAAAATTATCACGTGCCTGTTAGGAACTAGAAAATATTGCTGGATTATCTCATTTAAATCATATGACAGGCCAAATATGCACTATTATTTATTTGCAGATAGGAAAACCAGGTCCCAAAAAGGAAAATAAAATCTAGTAAAAAATATTTACTGATCACCAAAGAAGTGTATATGTCACTGTTTCACCTCTAACAATCCTAAGAGGGAGGAGTTATTTCCCAATTACAGGTGAGAAAACACAAGGCTAAAGATGTTACATAACTCACCCAGATTTATCCACAATAAGGGCAATGCCCACATCTGACAGGATCCAAAGCCCAGAGTCCTCCCAGGATCCCCCAGCAACTCCAAGCTGCCCCAGGGAGTTGCCTTTGCCAGAGCTGCCCTTTCTGTATGGGTTGCTTGGTGAACTCAGGCTTCTCCTTCAGGATTCAGCTCCCATCGTTTCCTGGCTCCCTTACTCCTTCACACGGGGAAAAATTTATCTTTTCTTGTGCCACTGGGAAGGAACCCTGGTGGCATGGTGGTTAATTAAGCACCCAGCGGCTAATCGAATGGTCGTTGACTTGAACACACCAGACGCTCCATGGGAGAAAGATGTGGCAGTCTACTTCCATAAAGATTACAACCTGGTAAACCCTTTGGGGCAGTTTTACTGTTGGCTTGGTGTAGGCTCACTATGAGTTGCAATTAACTCAATAGCAACAGGTTTGGTTTTTCTTTTGGTGCCACTGGGACTAGAGGTGGAGCTGGTATCATCTTTACACGTGATTCCTGCTTGCAGACCACTCTCAGCAGTTTTGAGTATCATGTATCAAACATTCCCACTTACCACCCTTCCTTGTTGAAGTTGTCTATTCCTCCTCCAATCATTCCCCCTTATTCCTCAAAAATTTTAGCTCCTGCTCATTGTGACTCTCCAAATATCCCTGTCATTATTCTTAGCGGTTTGTATATTCATATGGACATCCTTTCAACACCTTCTCAAGTCCTTGCACCCCAGCCTATCTCACCTACTGTTATGGATTGAATTGTGTCCCCCCAAAATGTGTGCCAGCTTGACTAGGTCATGTTTCACAGTCTTGTGTAGTTGTTCACCGTTTTTTGATCTGATGTGATTATCCTATGTGTAGTAAATCCTAATCTCTATGATGTTAATAGGAAACACTCCTGGTGCAGTGGTTAAGAGTTCAGCTGCTAACCAAAAGGTCAGCAACTTGAATCACCAGGGGTTCCTCAGAAACCCTATGGGGCAGTTCTACTCTCTCCTACAGTGTCCCTATGAGTCAGAATCAACTTGACAACAATGGGTTTGGGTTTTAGGGGCTTTGTTTGTTTGTTTTTTATGATGTTAATGAGAAAGGATTAGAAGCAGTTATGGTAATGAGGCAGAACACAATCCATAGGGTTAGGTTGTATCTTGAGTCAATCTCTTCTGAGATACAAGAGAGAGAAGTGAGGAGAGAGGAGAGGGATCTCATACCACTGAGAAAGAAGAGCCAGGAGCAGAGTGAGTCCCTTGGACCCAGGGCCCCTGGGTGGAGAAGCTCCTAGACCAGGAGAAGGTTGATGACAAGGACCTTACCCCAGAGCCTACAGAGAGAGAAAGTCTTCCCCTCAAGCTGGTGCCTTGAATTCAGACTTCTAGCCTCTTAAACTGTCAGAGAGGAAATTTCTCTTTGATAAAGCCATCCACTTGTGGTATCTCTGTAATAGGAGCACTAGATAGCTAAGACACTTATAATCCTCACGGTCTTGCTTTACAACTTGTCATGACCAATATCTACAATAGCTCCTTGATAATCATGTTATACACCCTGCTATCAAAGCACAATCTGTGATTTTGCCTGCTCATTCTACTTATTGTCCCGAATTTGACCACCTTTAACCCCACTAGGATCTTGATGCATTGATTCAACTCCGTTTGCATGTACTCACCCCCTCAAGCCCTGACTTCCCTCCTTACACACCTGCCATCTCATGATCCAGTCATTATAACCACTCCCTTGAATACACCCTCAGCTCTCTTGCACCTCTTTCACTCTATCATTCTCAGTTGGACCAAACCACATCTCTTATTATATCCAACTATCGACTTGCTCTTGCCTGCACCTGCAGAGATTGATGTGGCTGGAGAAGAATGCATAACACTGTTGGTAGATCTCACTTACATTCTTGAACCCTGTCTTTAAGTGGTCCCTTAATGCTGCCACACAATTTTACCACATTTGTCTAGCTTATTCTCTCTCCTACTCTCCTAGACAACTATTTTTACCTCTTCCTTACTCCTTAAACTCCCAGTACCCCCTCCCTAGCCCTTTCTTCCAGCTGATGCCTTACTTCGTATCTCACTAGGAAAACAGAAGCACTCAGCAAGAGACCAGCACAAGCTCTTGCCTCTGAATCTTCCTATTTCCTGCATCTGTGGCTGTGTACTGTCCTTTATCTCCTGTTCCTGGGGATTTATTCTCCTTGCTCTTAACTCAGGTTAACATCTTCACTTGCTCATTGCATCCCATGTACTCTTGCCTATTGAACAGCATAAATCCAGCAAATATCCCCTTTTGCTCCTGGATAAGCAATTTTTCTTGCTCTACTGGGTCATTCCCATCAGCATGCAGACGTGCTACTATTTCTTCCATTTAAGTAATCTCCTCTTGACTCCAGGTCATCCTCCAGCTTCCGCTCTTTAGCAGTAAAACTTCTTGAAAGAGCTATCTCTACTAGCTATCTCTAGTTTTCCGCCTCCCATTTTCTCTGTTGAATCTTCTCCAACAAGGCTTTTGCTCCCATCGCTCTAATAAAACAAGCTTTATCAAGGTCTTTAATGAACTCCACGTGACTGGATCCAAAGAGCAACTCTCAGCCCCCATTGATTTGACCTCTCAGAAGCATCTATGACTATATATACACTGACCAGTCAGTTCATACCTTTTCTTCTCTCGGCTCCCAAGACACCATCATGAGTTGATTTTCCTCCTACCACTCTGGTCACTCCTTCTGGGGCTCTTTAATTGCCTCCTCCTCACCTTTCTGAACTCTAAATTTTAGGATGCCCAGGGTTCACTCCTTGGGTCCCTTCTCTTCTCTAGCTACACTAATTTCTTGGGTGATCTGATCCAGTTCTGTGGTTTTAACTTTTATCAAAATGTTCATGAGACCAAATTGATTTGTCCAAATTTGTGTATCAGGATGTATACTGGACAATACCATAATTTGGGTGTCTATTAGTCATATCAAAGATTGACTTTGTTGTTAGCTGCCATCAAATTGCCCCCCCAACTCACGCATAATAGAATTAAACACTGCCCAGTCTTGTGCCTTTCCTATGACTGGTTGGGGATCAAACCTACCCATTATCAAACTATAGGGTTTTTACTGGCTGATTTTTGGAAGTAGACCACCAGACCTATCTTAGTCTGGGAGAGCCACTGAAATCTGCTCAGTATCACAGCAACATGCAAGCCTCCAATGATAGATGGTTGCTGGCCGAGCATGAGATGCATTGCCAGGAATCAGCCTCAGGCCTCCTGCATAGAAGTTGAGAATTCTACCACTGAACCACCAATGCCCCCAACATACCAAAGGTAATATATCCAAATTTTGATTTCGATCACTTTCAAACCTGTTCCTCTCACAGTCTCTTCATCACAATAAATGATAACTCCTTTCTCCAAGATCCTCATGCTGAAACACTTAGACATATTCTTTACTCCTTTCAATAGTTGAAACCCCATATTAAATCCTTCAGCTAGTCCTGTTCACTATAACTTCAAACATCATAACCAGAATCCAGCCATTCCTCAGCAGAGTAAGGACCCAGCAAATATTTGTTAAATGAACGAATGAATGCTGAAAACTGCTGTGTAACTTATCACAGCAAATCAGGTGTCCGATAAATTAATTTCTCATATTTCTGGGGGATTTAGTGTAGAGCTTTGACATGGACTAATTTGTCCTCAGTCTAAAAGGTATGGTCAAGAGGCAGCTCATCTCCTCTTCTCACCCAAGAACTAACCCTCACCCATCCTCATCATCTCAACATCAAAATACACCAGATTCTCACCTTCTCAGGGTATCTTTCCTTGTTTGTCTTTAATCACTTCCCAACTTAGCTCTCTCTCCATGATTTTCACACGACATAATTAAGTGTAAAGGCCACTAATGAGGAAGAAGAGCAGCAGAGTTTTTGATTTTTGGTGATTTCATCCCGAGCTCTTATCTCCTTCATGGAGGTATTGACTCTGCACAGTCCCAAGTTGAACTAGGTGCTCTGACATCTCAGACCCAAGTTCACCATTCAGGTCTCTATATTTCCTCTCTGTTATGAGTTTGTGCTCCCCCAAAATACTTGTTGAAGTCCTAAACTCTGTACTTGTGAATGTAATCTTGTTTGAAAATAGGTTTTTTCATTTGTTATGTTAATGAGGTCATACCAGAGTAGGATGAGTCCTAAATCTAATTCCTTCTGCATGGTCCTTATAAAGCACAGTACAGACACAGAGAGACAGGCACACACAGGGGAAGACACCATGTGAAGACGGAGGCATGTACATATACAAGTCCAGGAAGACAAAGGATTGCCAGCAGCTACCAGAAGCTAGAAGTCCCTGGGTGGTGCAAACAGTTAACAAGCTTGGCTGCTAGCCAAAAAGTTAGAGGTTAGAGTCCTCCAAGAGGCCCCTCAGAAGAAAAACTTGGTGATCTACTTCTGAAATATCAGCTGCTGAAAGCCCTGTGGAGCATAGTTCTACTCTGACACACAAGAGATCTCCATGAGTCAGAATAAACTTGACGGCAACTGTATAAAAAAAAAAAAAAAAGCCAGAAGCTGAAAGAGACAAAGAAGGACCTTCCCCTAGTCTCGATGTCCTGAATCCAGACTTCTAGCCTCCAGAATTGTGAAAAAACAGTTTTTTATTCTTTAAAGCCTCCCACTTGTAGTGTTTTGTTACGGAAGCCCTACGAAACTAAGGAAATCCCCAAGATTTTCACTGACACCAAAATGACATAAGTGCTAGAGATAAATCAAGTCTGCTCAGTAAACGTGTAGAGACATCAGATGCCCCTCTAGCTCTTCTACCAAGGCTAAAGGGAATTCAAGGTGGCTGCAGGTGCTGGGAAGTATGAAGACTTCAAACGGGAGGACAAGGTAGAAAGCAAAGACAGACAAACCAAGAAATATTCAAGATCCTTTAGTTTTAATCTGGAGTCCCTGGGTTGTGCAGTTAACGCACTCAGCCACTAACCAAAAGGTTGGAAGTTTGAGTCTACCCAGAGGTGCTTCTCAAGAAAGTTCTGGCAATCTACTTCCAAAAAATTCAGCCATTGAAAATCCTGTGGAGCACAATTCTACTCTGACACACATGGGATCGCCGTGAGTTGACATCCACTTGACGCCAGTTGGCTTTGGTTTATTTATTAATCTAGGTGCCTAGCTTTGTCACCCCGAATTCCATTGTTTCTTCTTTAGCCTACATAACAAGTGCTATTATTGATAAGGAAAATGGTGACATGATACTTTACATAATAATTTACTTTTGTAAATTATTCAATGATTCTTTTTCATTGTCACAACAATTTTACCTCCATCGTCTCATAACAGGTGATAACAAATCTGTTGCAAACCAAACCAAAAACCAAACCCATTGTCATCAAGTTGATTCCAACTCATAGCAACCCTATAAGACAGAGTGGAAATGTGCCCATAGGGTTTCCAAGGCTGTAATCTTTACAGAAGCAGACTGCTACATCTTTCTCCTGGGGAGCACTTGGTGGGTTTGAAATCCTAGTCTTTTGGGTTAGCAGCCAAGCACTTAACCACTGCACCACCTGAGTAATATCCTTATACCCACTGCACAGATGAGAAAATTCAGGCACACTGAGACATCAGATAATTGACCTCACATCACCCCATCAGTGATTGGAAAGTTGGGATTAGAACCCCATATTCCCGACACCCCACCCAGTGTTTTTGCCCCAGTGGTCTGCACAAGGACATAGCTGCATTCAGCACCATCTGGAAGAAACCGGCCATCCTCTCTCATGCTGGCACTGATCTCCACTGCCTCCACCTGGGAGAATCAGCTCTGGCCAGCAGCTTCAGGACAACATGCAGTCACGTGAAGTGGATCCCCTTGTTTTCACAAATCCTCCCATTAACAAGGAAGGTTAGATAAATGCCGTGCCGAGACGATGTGCCCAATCCTTCTTCCCCGCTGGCTCAGAGTCTCTCTGCTTGCCCCGTGAGTACTCTAAATGCCTTTTACAGCTTCATAATCACCTGCATTGCATACACTGCTCACCTTGTTATTTAAACTCCAATAAAAGGCTAAATTTAAAAAAAGTTAATGGCCTAAAACTTGCTTTTTTGAACAACCTAAGAGAATATTTTACTCATAAATGTAAGTGAGGAAACAGGATTCCACTTCTTCAGTTATAGACAAACAAATATCTTCCCAAGGCACTGCAGCCACAGTGTTGAGGCACCTGCCTGGCACTGCCCTGCGTTCAGCACCTCTGGGGAGACCCCTTGGCTCCTCTCTGCTCCAGAGTCTCTGAGGCTCCTCAGAAGCCTGTGTCCAATGAGGCAGTGATGAATTTCAGGAAGCCTGACCCTTATCCTACTGAGGTGGGTATGGCAATCATTCACTCTCCTAATCAGCAAACTGGGGTTGAGTGCCCACCACATACCAGGCCTGGGGGAGACAACCGGAACAAGACACAGCTCTGACCCACCAGGATGACACCGGCTGTGGGAAGGAGACAGGTAAACAGAGAGTGAAAACACAGCATATTTGACTACTTTTGAGGAAGGGCAGGCATCTTCTGGGCTTCTGTGCATTTAAGGAAGGCTTTCTGGAGGAGATTGGAGTCAATCTTGAAGAACAAATAGGATTTTTCCAGATAAAGAAGAGACCCAAGTGTCCATCAACAGGTGAATGGATAAACAAAACGTGGCATATTCATACAATGGAATAACATCCAGCCATAAAGAGGAATGAAGTCCCAACGCATGCTAAGTATGACATGGATAAACCTTGAAGACATTATGCTAAGTGAAAGAAGTCAGACACAAAAGAGCAAATACTGTATGATCCTGGTTACAGGAAATATCTAGAACAGTCAAATACATAGAGACGGAAGTTTGTTAGTTGTTATAGGGGTTGGGGGAGGAGAGTATGGGAAGTTATTGCTTACTGAGTACTGAGTGCTGGAAACAGACAGTGGTGATGATAGCACAATGCTGCGAATGTAATTAATGTCATTCAATTATACACTTAAAAAGGGCTGAAGTAGCAAAGTTTTTGTTATATGTATATTTTCCAAGTAACTATTTGTCATCCAGTCAATCTGAACTCCTGGTGACCCCATGTTTGTCATAGAAAAACTGTGCTCCACAAGGTTTTCATGACTGACTTTTTAGAAGTAAATTGCCAGGCCTTTCTTCCAAGGTGCCTCCAGGTAGTCTAGAACCTCTAAGCTGTTGGATAGCAGCTGAGAGTGTTAACCATTTGCACCACCCAAGGACTCTCTCTCCATTTCATCGGTTATGAGACAAATAAATATGAGAAAAAGAGAGAATTCCAGACCAAAGGTAGAGCCTGAGTGGCATTGGGGAAAGCAGGAAACTGCAGCACATCAAGACCTAGAGCAGCAATAGCTGGAGCGTGGAACCTAAGACAGAGCGGCCTGAGCAGAGACTGGAAAGGCAGGTGGACAGATGGCAAAGAGCCTGGAAGGTCTGGCTGGAACACAGAAGCTTGCCAACATCAATCTCATAAACAGGGAGCAGGTACAGAGTGGACCTGAGAGTGGATGAGAACCCCAAGACGGTCACTCTGATCAGAAATTCAAATACACTCTTCCTACTTCTCTCCCCCCATGTAGGAGTGGATGTAAATGGATGAAAGAAGGGAAAAGTGGTCCCTGCCCCCCACCCAGCTCTCCCCAGGACTGTAAGTCCTGCCACATCCCAAAGCAGGCAGTGCTGGGAAGACGGACAGAGGAGAAGCTGAGACATACAGAGGAAGGTGACAGCCTGAGTGTTTACCAACAGCAGAACGAGACCTGCTTGCCTTCATGTTTGCCAGCAATTGTGAGACTCTCAGCAAGCCATCTTCTCCCTTAGGACTGGCTGAGGGCATCACACAGACTGTGTGCTCAGTGGATGTGTGTGGACTGAGCAGCAGAGCAACAGAAAGGAGGGAAATAAGGCCTCTAGCACCTGCTGGATGGGAATAGCGCCAGCTTACCATATTCACTCCAAGTATCACCTGCTCAGTACAAGTGACCTCCATTTCCGGCCAACATTTCTCAACATCCCAGAATCGGGATGTCCTGTCTCTTGGGTCCTACCCTACCTCCTCCTCCAGCTGCCTTTTCCAAGTCCCTGTTTCCACTAACATACAGCTCCTGTCAATATCAACTTTCACAGTGACTTGCCTGCTAAGCAGTCTCATGAAGCGAGGATAATCCTTACTCGAGGTTGTAATCTGCTAGGAGAGCCCCACAGCAGTGGTGCCTGGGCTACAAAGTACTATGGGGTTTTTGATAGATATTTCAGTAAAACTAGCCCCCCTCCATTTAAAAAAAAAAAAAAAACCTGTTGCCACGGAGCCAATTCCGACATGTAGCAACACTATAGGACTGGGTAGAACTGCCCTTTAGGGTTTCCAAGGAGCAGCTGGTGTATTCAGACTGCTGCCTTTTGGTTAGCAGCCAAGCACCACCATTAGAATGGCAATGATCCAGAAAAAAAAGGGGGGGTGGGGCGCGGAACAATAGGATTGACATGGTTGTGGAGAAATAGGAACTCTCCCCCATTGCTGGTGGGAATGTAAAAGGGTGCAGCCACTGTGGAAAACAGTTTGGTGGTTCTTCAAAAAGCTGAACGTAGAATTGCAATATGATCCAGCAATCCTAATCCTAGGTATATACCCAGAAGAAGTGAAGGCAGGAATGCAAACAGAAACCTGTCCACCAGTGTTCATTGCTAAACTTTTCACAAGAGCAAAAATGTGGAAAAAAACAAAATGTCCATCAGCAGATGCATGGATCGAGAAAATGTGGTGTATACACAAAATGGAATATTACTTAGCCATAAAGAGAAAGGAAGTCCTTGTGCATGACACAACATGGACCAACCTTGAATACATCGTGCTGATCAAAATAAGTCATTCACAAAAGGACAAACACTGTATGGTCTCGTTTATGTGAAATAAACAAATAAATAGAAACCAAAGACTATTAGTGGTTTCCAGAGGCAGGAGGAAGGGGGAAGGGGTGAGCTTTTGTTTAGGGGGGATTGAGCATGTGTTAACAGTGGTGGAATTATTTGGAAAAGGATGGTGAGAATGGTGGTGCAACTTGGAGAATGTGATCAGTGCCATGAAATTATACAAGTAGAAAGTGTTCAATTGGTGTACATCTTGTGGTGTATATTTCCACCTCAAATAAAAAAAGAAAGATAAATCAGCCCTCCTTGTTGGTGCCAAGGGATATAGCTCTACGTGCCTTGTTGTAGACGTAGGGTTCTTCTGTCCCCTCCAGGAGTTTCTTCAGGTCTCACAAAAACCAGCAAATGCCAATGGCTCAATGATGGCAGGAGGAGTGCCTTCTCCATGTTGGGCATTTCCTTGGACTGAGGCTACAGCTGCATCACAAAGCAGAGAGTGTGCCGTGTGTGCTGTGGGGGAGAGACAAATGATATCCGTGGCATTTGGATGCAGGAGAAAACCCCATCAGAGTCACCCATTCTGTCACCTGTACCAGAGCTCAACTAGCAATTAACAAACTTAACTTAATAAAACTGAGTAGAGTATACCTGTTTCCAGGTCCTAGAACACCAAAACTAACCTCTACATGGCCTCGAAAGAACCTTTCTAAAATGCAGTATTGACTCTTTCATTATCTCACTGTCTTAGTTATCTAGTGCTGCTGTAACAGAAATATGACAAGTGGATGGCCTTAACAAACAGTTTATTCTCTCACAGTCTGGGAGGCTAGAAGTCCAAATTCAGGGATCCAGCTCCAGGGAAAGGCTTTCTCTCTCTGAAAACTCTGGGGAAAGGCCCTTGTTGTCAATCTTCTCCTTGTCTAGGAGCTTCTCAGTGCAGGGACCCCAGGTCCAATGGACAGGCTCTACTTCCAGCTCTTTTTCCAGGTGGTAGAGGGTCCCTCTCTCTCTGCTCACTTCTCTATCTTTTTATTTCTTGTAAGATAAAGAGTGCTGCAGGCCACACCCCAGGGAAACTACATTGGATCAGGGCTGTGATCTGAGTAAAGGTGTTGCATCCCACCCTAACCTTCTTTAATATAACCTAGTCTTGTCTCATTAACCGCAGGCAGAGATTAGAATTTATAACACATAGGACCATTTACATCAAATCACAAAATGGAAGACAACCACACAATATTGGAAATCATGACCTAGCCACATTGGAACATATTTTGGGGGGAACACAATTCAATCTATGACACTCACCTGAGTACCCATCTGTAGGGGGTAAATGAATAACATGAGCTGGTGCACCTCGTGAAGTCACATGCAGGAGGAAGAAGATATGAGCTACAGATACCTCCAGCATGGGCAGATCTTCAAGATACACAGTCAAGTGTGGGGAAAAATGAAGAAATAGAATGATGTCTATAACTTAATATCCACTTATATAAATATAAACTAATATATATGTGCAAGACACCACTATTTGGCAGAGATTTTACCATGTGCAAAGACATATACCAAATCTATTGTAGTTGGTGCTTCTGAGGCATAGAGGCAGAATGGAAATGAGGATAGAGAATGAAGGGGAAAACAGCAATAAAACAAAATAAACAAAGCTCAGTGATGAAAGATATAAAATGAGAATCCTGATAACAACTAAGCATGGTCCATAAATTGTTATTCTAAAATGCTCTTTTGAAATGCCTTGCTGAGTGGGCAAAAAATAGCAAATCCTCTGAGACCAAACACTTGAAAGTGAGATTCTAGAGAGAGAAAGAAACCTTGAAGCCAGCTGTCATGGATTGAATTGCATCCCCCAAAAACATGTGTAAACTTGTCTAGGACATGATTCCCAGTATTGTGTGGTTGTCCTCCATATTGTGTTTGTAATTTTATGTTAAAGAGGATTAGGGTGGGATTGTAACACCCTTACTAAGGCCACATCCCTGATCTAAAGTAAAAGGAGTTTCTCTGGAGTGTGGCCTGCACCAACTTTTATCTTACAAGAGATAAAAGGAAAGCGAAGCAAGTAGAGAGTGGGGACTTCATACCACCAAGAAAGCAGTGCCAGGAGCAGAGCACATCCTTTGGACCTGGGGTTCCTGAGCAGAGAAGCTCCTAGTCTGGGGGAAGATTGATGACAAGAACTTTCCTCCAGAGCCCGCAGAGAAAGCCTTCCCCTGGAGCCAGAGCCCTGAGTTAGGACTTGTAGCCTACTAGACCGTGAGAGAATAGATTTCTCCTTGTTGAAGCCATCCAGTTGTAATATTTCCCTTATAGCAGCACTAGATAACTAAGACACCAGCTTTCACCTTAATGGCATCTGCTAGCCCATAAATACCTGGATCACGTGATTGGATGGCTACACAGGCCTGGAGTACAGGGGACAAGGTGGTCTCAGGCCAAGGAACAGTGTCTGATAAGAGAATCCACACGAAGCTGGGCATATATATAGTAGCCCTGCCTTATCCCAGGGGAATAAGTTCCAAGGCCCCCAGTGGATGCCTGAAACCATGAATAGTACTGAACCTTATATACACTATGTTTTTTCCTACACATATATACCTACTACAAAATTTAATTTATAAATTAGACACAGTAAGAGATTAACAGCAATAATAATAAAAAAGAACAATTATAACAATATACTGTAATAAAAGTCATGTGAATGTGATCTTTGCAACCTCAGCATACAATTTTTTTTCTTTCATTATTGAGTCGAGAACTTTCACCTCTTCACTTAAAGGAAGCACTCTATGGCTTCTCTTCATCATATCCAAATTGCCAGCATCACTACTCTTGCGCTTTAGGGCCATTATTAAGTATAATAATGGTTACCTGAACACAAGCACTGCAATACCCCAACAGTTGATCTGATAACCAAGACAACTAATAATAGCGTATACAGATGCAGCACTGGAGGTGCTCACTCATCTATGCCAAGAAATATGGAAGACAGCTTCCTGGCCAACTGACTGGAAGAGGTCCATATTTATGCCTATTCCCTAGAAAGGTGATCCAACCGAATGTGGAAACTATAGAACAATATCATTAATATCACATGCAAGCAAAATTTTGCTGAAGATCATTGAAAAACGGCTGCAGCAGTATATCGACAGGGAACTGCCAGAAATTCAGGCCAGTTTCAGAAGAGGACGTGGAACCAGGGATATCATTGCTGATGTCCGATGGATCCTGACTGAAAGCAGAGAATACCAGAAGGATGTTTACCTGTGTTTTATGGACTATGCAAAGGCATTTGACTGTGTGAATCATAACAAATTATGAATAACATTGCAAAGAATGGGAATTCCAGAACACTTAATTGTGCTCATGAGGAACCTTTACATAGATCAAGAGGCAATTGTTCGGACAGAACAAGGGGATACTGATTGGTTTAAAGTCATGAAAGGTGTGCGTCAGGGTTGCATTCTTTCACCATATGTATTCAATCTGTATACTGAGCAAATAACATGAGAAGTTGGGCTATATGAAGAATGGGGCATCAGGATTGAAGGAAGGCTCATTAACAACCTGCTTTATGCAGATGACACAACCTTGCTTGCTGAAAGTGAAGAGGACTTGAAGCACTTACTAATGAAGATCAAAGACCACAGTCTTCAGTACGGATCGCACCTCAACATAAAGAAAACAAAAATCCTCACAACCCGACCAATGAGCAACATCATGATAAACAGAGAAAAGATTGAAGTTGTCAACAGCCATGGAAGCAGCAGTCAAGAAATCAAAAGACGCATTGCATTGGGTTAATCTGCTGCAAAGGACCTCTTTAAAGTATTGAAGAGCAAAGATGTCACCTTGAAGACTAAGGTGCGCCTGACCCAGGCCATAGTATTTTTAATTGCATCATATGGATGTGAAAGCTGGACAATGAATAAGGAAGACTGAAGAAGAACTGATGCCTTTGAATTGTGGTGCTGGAGAAGAATATTGAATATACCATGGACTGCCAGAAGAATGAAAAAATCTGTCTTAGAAGAGGTACAACCAGAACGCTACTTAGAAGCAAGGATGGTGAGACTGCGTCTTACACACTTTGGACATGTTGTCAGAAGGGATCAGTCCCTGGAGAAGGACATCATGCTTGGCAGAGTACAGGGTCAGAGGAAGACCCTCAACAAGGTGGATTGACTCAGTGGCTGCAACAATGAGCTCAAGCATAACAACTATTGTGAGGATGGCTCAGGACTGGGCAGTGTTTCGTTCTGTTGTACATAGGGTGGCTATGAGTCAGAACCGACTCGATGGCACCTAACAACAAGAACAACATACATACAGCATGAATACACTGGACAAAGGAAGATTCCCATCCCAAGTGGCATGAAGCAGAATGGCATGAGATTTCATCACACTACTCAGAATGGAAATTTAAAACTTATGAATTGTTTATTTCTGGAATTTTCCATTTCATACTTCAGTTATCCGCAGTTGAGGACAGGTAACTGAAACTGCAGAAGCGAAACCACAGATGGAGGCGGGGGAGGGTGACTATTGTATATGTAGGAATCACTGATGGTGTAGTGGTTAAGAGCTATGTCTGCTAACCAAAAGGTCAGCAGTTCGAATCCACAAGGCACTCCTTGGAAACTGTATGGGGAAGTTCTGCTCTGTTCTGTAGGGTTGTGATGAGTTGGAATCAATTCGACAGCAACGGGTTTATTGCATATGTAATTCTGAGGTGTATATGTGTGCCATTATACTGAAGTATACGTGTGTGTGTTTGTGTGTGTGTGTGTGTCTGTATGTCTCTGTGTGTCTGCGTATATGTGTATACAGTATAACGGTGCCCTAGACTTCAGAAAAAGACTATAAAGAACCTACCTTGACTCAAATTTGGTGCTGAGTGGACAGAAAATTAAAAAAAAAAAAAAACTCCCCTGATAATTTGAAAACCACAGCCAGTTTCCATGTGGGTTTTGAAGCCTGAACTCATATCAACTATACTTAAAAAAAACCTCAAGTGAGAAATTATTTTAAAGCTGTCTTATCTTGAGCTGGTAGCAACCCAACACCCCTCACAGAATCTAATACAAATTCTCTCCAACAGAAAACACCTTCAACACAAGTCTCAAATAATTCCCACCTAGAAAGTTATGAGAAAAATGAGCCACGGACCAAAATCACAAACTAAACAAAGAGGCAGACCACATGCATGAGTGCCAGCGCAAACAGCAGGCAGCCACTCCACACCACAGAGCCTTCTGCTGCCGAATTTATGTAAGTTGGGACGCAGAACAAGTACGTGAGGGATGCTTTAAGAAACAAATGTTTTCAAACGCACACAAATTACAAGAGACCATAAGAAAGAACCTTATAGAAATTTGAAAAATAACTAAGTAGAAGTTCACAGAATTGTACACCCCAAAAAATGTGGAACTGGCAAAAGTTGTGTTATATATATTTTTACAGCACTAAAAAAATTAAATGGAATACTCAGTAGACAGGTTATAGACGATTACTCACAGCTGATGAAATAATTATTGAACTGGAAGGCAGAATGCAGCACAAACACAAACAGATGTAACAGAGAGGGTACATCTAATCCAAGTTCTAAAAGAAGTTGCCGTAGACATGGGTCAGAGGCAATATTTATTAGATATTGATAAGAATTTTCAGAAAGAGAAGAACATCACCAAGCCTCAGACTCAGGAGATCTAACAAAGCACAAGGGAATAATTTTTTTTTTTTTTAATGAAATCACCATTTAAATACACCATAGCTAAACTACAGAATAAGTGAAATGGATATCAGACAAGGAGAAGATATTAAAAACAGCAAGAAGGAAAGCAAATATTACCTGCAAAGGAGCACCAATTAGACTGAAGGTTGACTTCCCCACAGCAAGAGTGAAAGTCAGAAAAAAAAAAGGGCAATAATAGCTTCGGTGTTTGAGATAAATAGAATTGTACTCAGGAAAACTATCATTAAAGCATGAAGGCAAAATAAAGACATTTTTAAACGTAAGCTAACTGAAATGAGCTCATTTGCCATCAACTGACCTTACAACAGAAAATTCTAAGGAATCCGCTTCAAACAAAGTAAAACCATGCCCAGGAGACACTGTGAGAAAAAAGAAGGAATGGTGAGCAAAGGGACTGGTAAATACACAAATAAATCTCAACAAAGGTAACTTGGACAAAATCTAAACAACAGAATGCAATTTGTGGGGCTTCATAAAACAATGCAGAATAAAAAGTTGATACAATATAATAAAATGGGCAAAAGAACACATAAGTAGAGAGGAAGAATTACAGAAGTTAAAGAATTCTAAGGCCCTCTTATTGTTGGGGAGGGAAGTAAATATGTTCAATAGTTTTACTTTGTTGGATGGGGGTAAAACCTTCTAGAGATTCAACTAAAACAAAATAAATAAAGGTACAAAAAAATTCCAAAATAATACTGGAAAAAGATGGATTGAATAAAACAAACAATTAATACATAGAACAACAAACAATAAGAGATGGAAACAGAAAAAGAAGAAACGGAAAGCATAAAAGATGATAGAAATGAATCAAAATCATTGTTAATTACTATAAGTAATCCAAAGTCATTAGTTAAAAGGCAAAGATTGTTAAAGTAATTTTAAGATGATGACTGATCTATATGTTATATGCTGTTTACAAGAAACCTTGTAAAACTTTAGAACACAGGAATGATTAAAGAAAAGGATGAAAAACATGCCAGCCATATATTGTTGTCTTTTTCTTTAGGTGCTGTCGAGTCAATTCCGACTCATATCGACCCGATGTACCACAAAACAAAACACTGCCTGGTCCTGCGCCATGCTTACAATTGTTGTTATGCTTGAGCCCATTGTTGCAGCCACTATGTCAGTCCATCTCATTGAGGTCTTCCTCTTTTTCTCTAACCCTTTACTTTACCAAGCATGATATCCATCTCCAGGGACTGGTCCCTCCTGATAACATGTCCAAAGTATATGAGATGTAATCTCACCATCCTTTCTTCTAAGGGGCATTCTGTTTGTACTTCTTCCAAGACAGATTTGTTCGTTCTTCTGGCAATTCATGGTACATTCAATATTCTTCGGTAACACCACAATTGAAAAGGATTAATTCTTGACTCTTCCCTATTCATTGTCCAGTTTTCTCATGCAAATGATGTGACTGAAAATACCATAACTTGGGTCAGGTGCACCTTAGTCTTCAGGGTGACATCTTTGCTTTCAACACTTCAAAGAAGTCCTTCTCAGCAGATTTGCCCAATGCAATGCATCTTTTCATTTCTTGACTGCTGGTTCCATGGGTGTTGATAGTGGATCCAAGTAAAATAAAATCATCCTTCACAATTTCAATCCTTTCTCCGTTTATCATGAAGTTGCTTATTGGTCAGGTTGTGAGGATTTTTGTTTTCTTTATGTTGAGGTATAATCCATACTGAAGGCTGTGAATTTTAATCTTCATCAGTAAGTGCTTCAAGTCCTCTTCACATTAACAAGCAAGGTTGTATCATCTGCATAACACAGGTTAACGAATCTTCTTCCAATCCTGATGCTCCACTCTTCTTTGTATAGTCCAGCTTCTGGAATTATTTGCTCAGCATACAGATTGAATAAGTATGGTGAAAGGATACAACCCTGGCACACACCTTTCCTAACTTTAAACCGTGCAGTCTCCCCTTGTGCTGTCCGGACAACCTTCTATCAATCTGTGTACAGGTTCCTCGTGAGCACAATTAAGTATTCTGGAATTCCCATTCTTTGCAAAGTTATCCACAATTTGTTGTGATCCACACAGTCGAATGCCTTTGCATAGTCAAAAAAACGTAGGTAAACATCTGTCTTAGTTCTAGCCCTGCTATAACAGAAATACCACAAGTGGATGGCTTTAACAAAAAGATATTTATTTCCTCATAGTAAAGTAGGCTAAAAGTCCAAATTCAAGGCGTCATCTCCTGGGGAAGGCTTTCTCTCACTCTCGGCTCTGGAGGAAGGTCCTTGTTCTCAATCTTCCCATGGCTGCAGAGCTTCTCAGGCGCAGGGATCCCAGGTCCAAAGGACATGCTCTGCTCCTGGTGCTGCTTTCTTGGTGGTATGAGGTCCCCAACTCTCTGCTTGCTTCTCTTTCCTTTTTATCTCCTGACAGATAAAAGGTGGTGCAGGCCACACCCCAGGGAAACTCCCTTTACATTGGATCAAGGATGTGACGTGGGTAAGGGTGCTGTTACAATCCCACCCTAATCCTTTTTAACATAAAATTACAATCGCAAAATGGAGGACAACCACACAATACTAGGAATCATGGCCAAACCAAACTGATACACATATTTTTGGGGGGACATAATTCAATCCATGACAACATCCTTCTGATATTCTCTACTTTCAGCCGGGATCTATCTCTGACATCAGCAAATATATCCCTGTTTCCATGTCTGCTGAATTTCTGGAAGTTCCCTGTTGATATACTGCTGCAGCTACTTTTGAATGATCGTCAGCAAAATTTTGCTTGCATGTGACTTTAATGATATTGTTTGATAATTTCTGCATTCAGTTGAATCACCTTTCTTGGGAATAGGTATAAACATGGATCTCTTCCAGGAGGTTGGTCAGGTAGCTGTCTTCCAAATTTCTTGGCATAAACGAGTGAGCACTTCCAGAGGGGCATTCATTTATTGAAACATCTCAGTTGGTATTCCATCAATTCCCAGAGCCTTGGTTTTTGCCAATGCCTTCAGTGCAGCTTGGACTTCTTTCTTCAGCACAATTGGTTCCTGATCATATGCTACCTCTTGAAATGCCTGAACATTGACCAATTCTTTTTGGTATAACGACTCTGTGTATTCCTTGCATCTTCTTCTGATACTTCCTGCATTGTTTAATATTTTCCTCACAGAATCCTTCACTATTGCAACTCGAGGCTTGAATTTTTTCTCCAGTTCTTTCAGCTTGAAAAATGCTGAGCATGTTCTTCCCTTTGGGTTTTCTATCTCCAGTTCTTTGCACATGTCATTATAATACTTTATTTTGTCTTCTCAAGCTACTCTTTGAAATATTCTGTTCAGCTCTTTTGCTTCATTTCTTCCTTTTGCTTTAGCTGCTTGATGTTCAAGAGCAAGTTTCAGAGTCTCTTCTGACATCCATTTTGGTCTTTTCTTTCTTCCTTTTTATTGGCCTCTTGCTTTTTTCAGGTGTGGTGCCCTTGATGTCATTCTATAACTTGCCTGGTCTTCAGTCATTAGTGTTCAACGCATCAACTCTATTCTTGAGATTGCCTCTAAATTCAGGTATGATATACTCAAGGTCATACTTTGGCTCTGGTGCACTTATTCTAAATTTCTTCAGTTTCAACTTGAACTTGCTTATGAGCAACTGACGGTCTGTTCCACAGTCAGCTCCTGGCTTTATTCTGACTGATGATATAGAGCTTTTCCGTCATGTCTTTCCACAGAAGTAGTCGATTTGATCTGATGAGGTCCGTGTATATAGTCGCCATTTATGTTGGTGAAAAAAGGTATTTGCATTGAAGAAGTCGTTGGTCTTGCAAAATTCTATGATGCAATTTCCAGCATTGTTTCTATCACCAAGGCCATATGTTCCAACTACCCATCCTTCTTCGTTTCTAGCTTTCCCATTCCAATCACCAGTAATTATCAATGCATCCTGATTGCATGTTCGATCAATTTCAGACTGCAGAAGCTGGTAAAAATCTTCAGTTTCTTCTTCTTTGGCCTTAGTGGTTGGTGTGTAAATTTGAATACTAATCTTATTAGCTGGTCTTCCTAGTAGGCGTACAGATATTATCCTATCACTGGAAGCATTGTACTTCAGGATAAATTTTGAAATCTTCTTTTTGATAATGAATGCAATGCCATTCCTCTTCTAGTTGTCATTCCCAGCATAGTAGACCATATGATTGTCCAATTCAAAATAGCCAATACCAGTCCATTTCAGCTCACTAATGCCTAGGATATCAAATGTTTATGGGTTCCATTTCATTTTTGACGATTTCCAATTTTCCTAGAGTCATACTTCATACATTCCACATTCCTATTATTAATGGATGTTTGCAGCTGTTTCTTCTTATTTTGAGTCATGCCACATCAGCAAATGAAGGTCCCAAAAGCTTGACCCCATCCAAGTCATTAAGGTTGACTTTGCTTTGAGGAGATTGCTCTTCCTCAGTTGTCTTCTGAGTGCATTCCAACCTGGGGGCTCATCTTCTGACATTATATCAGACAATGTTCTGCTGTTATTCATTAGCATTTCACTGGCTAATTCTATTCGGAAGTAGACTGACAGATCCTTCTTCCTAGTCTTTCTTAGCCTGGAAGGTCAGCTGAAACCTGTTCACCATGGGTGACCCTGCTGGTGCTGGTGACATAGCTTCCAGCATCAGAGCAACACAGAAGCCCCCACAGTATGACAAACTGACAGACACATGGGGGTAGCCTGATATTAATCAAAGAGAAGTTAGAATATAGAATACATATATTCTATTTATATATGAGTTTTCAAGAACAGAAGCAAATCTCCAAATCTCAAATTAAGGAATTTCATTATTATATATTGTAATAATTATGTATTATATATTAGACATTTTTGTCGTTAAAAACCAAAATCCATTGCTGTCTAGTCAATTCTGACTCATAGTAATAGTGTAGGACAGAGTAGAACCATCTCATAGGGTTTCCAAGGCTGTAAATCTGTACAGATGTAGACTGTCACATCTGGTGGGTTCAAAACTCTGACCTTTCGTTTAGCAGCCTAGTGCTTAAGCACTGCCCACCAGGGCTCCTTATCATTGTTGTTAGTTGCCATCAAGTTAATTCTGACTTATGGTGACCCCATGTGTGAAGAGTGGAACTGCTCCTTAGGGTTTTCAAGGCTGTAACATTTTGGAAGCAGATCACCAGGTCCGTCTTCCAAGGTACCTCTGTGTGGGTTCAAATCGCCCAGCTTTCAACTGGTAGACCAACTCTTAACTGTTTGCACCACCCAAAGACTGTATTAGACATTCCAAAAACCAAAACCAAACCCATTGCCATAGAGTTGATTCCGACTCATAGTGACCTTATAAAAAGAATAGAGTAGAACTGCCCCGTAGGGTTTCCAAGGAGCGGCTGGTGGATTCAAAATGCTAACCTTTTGGTTAGCAGCCCAATGCTTAGCCACTACGCTATCAGTGCTCCATATCAGAGATTAGACATTGTTAGGTTAGGTGCCATTGAGTCGGTTCTGACTCATAGGAACCCTTTGCACAACAGAATGAAACATTGCCTGGTCCTGCGCCATCCTTACAATCGTTGTTATGCTCGAGCTCATTGTTGCAGCCACTGTGTCAATCCACCTTGTTGAGGGTCTTCCTCTTTTCCACTGACCCTGTACTCTGCCAAGCATGATGTCCTTCTCCAGGGACTCATCCCTCCTGACAACACGTCCAAATTCTGTAAGACGCAGTCTCACCATCCTTGCCTCTAACGAGCATTCTGGCCGCACTTCTTCCAAGACAGATTTGTTCGTTCTTTTGGCAATCCATGGTATATTCAATATTCTTTGCCAACAAAGAATATTGTTCAAAGGCATCAACTCTTCTTCAGTCTTCCTTATTCATTGTCCAGTTTTCACACGCCTATGATGCGATTGAAAATGCCATGGCTTGGATCAGGCACACCTTAGTCTTCAGGGTGTCACCTTTGTTCTTCAACACTTTGAAGAGGTCCTTTGCAGCAGATTTACCCAATGCAATGCTTCTTTTGATTTCTTGACTGCTGCTTCCTTGGCTGTTGATTGTGGATCCAAGGAAAATGAAATCCTTGACAACTTCAATCTTTTCTCCGTTTAGCATGATGTTGCTCACTGGTCCAGTTGTGAGGATTTTTGTTCTCTCTATGTTTTTTTTTTTTTCTATGTTGAGGTGCAATCCATACTGAAGGCTGTGGTCTTTGATCTTCATTAGTAAGTACTCCAAGTCCTCTTCACTTTCAGCAAGCAAGGTTGTGTCATCTGCATAACGCAGGTTGTTAATGAGTCTTTCTCCAATCCTGATGCCCCGTTCTTCTTCATATAGTCCAGCTTCTCGTGTTATTTGTTCAGCATACATATTAAACAGGTATGGTGAAAGAATACAACCCTGCCGCACACCTTTCATGACTTTAAACCAATCAGTATCCCCTTGTTCTGTCTGAACAACTGTCTCTTGATCCATGTAAAGGTTCCTCATGAGCACAATTAAGTGTTCTGGAATTCCCATTCTTCACAGTGTTATCCATAGTTTGTTATGATCCACACAGTCGAATGCCTTTGCATAGTCAATAAAACACAGGTAAACATCCTTCTGGTATTCTCTGCTTTCAGCCAGGATCCATCTGACATCAGCAATGATATCCCTGGTTCCACGTCCTCTTCTGAAACCTACCTGAATTTCTGGCTGTTCCCTGTCGATATACTGCTGCAGCCGTTTTTGAATGATCTTCAGCAAAATTTTGCTTGCGTGTGATGTTAATGATATTGTTCTTTAATTTCCACATTCGGTTGGATCACTTTTCTTAGACATTATATATATATATAATATATATCACATAATATGACACCATATCAAATCATATTATTTATATTGTATATTAGACAATATATATCAGTCAGACATTTTGGAATTTAAGACAAAATGTGCAGCAATAAAGAAAGTCACTATAAAGTAACAAAAAAAGAATATAAGATAAAAATATATAATTCCAAATAGAAATTAACCTAAACCCAAACATAATTATGATAATGAATGCAATGCCATTCCTCTTCTAGTTGTCATAAACTCAAAATATATAACATAACATAAACTCAAAATATATAAAGCTAAAATTGACAGAAGTATTTTCTGTCATAGAAAAAAACCAATTGTCATCAAGTCAATTCTGACTCCTAGAGGGAATTTCTACTCTGTCTTGTGCAGTTATTAATAGATGAACCATAAAAATCAGTAAATATGTTACTATTTAGGTAACACAATTAACAAGCTTCTTCTAAGCTGAAAATGAAAACAACTGGGAATTACACATTCTTTTCAAGCACACATGGAACCCTTATACATACTAAACCAAGGCCCCCACACGTCTGTCAGTTTGTCATACTGTGGAGGCTTGCGTAGAGCTGTAATGGTGGAAACTATGCCAAAAGTATTCAGATACCCAGGGTCACCCATGGCAGACAGGTTTCAGCTGAGCTTCCAGACTAAGACAGACTAGGAAGCAGGATCTGGCAGCCCACTTCTGAAAAGAATTAGCCAGTGAAAACCTTATGAATAACAGATGAATATTTTCTGATATAGTGCCAGAAGATGAGCGCCTCAGGTTGAAAGGCACTCAAAAGATAACTGTGGAAAAGCAGCCTCCTCACAGTAGAGTTGACCTTAATGACATGGATGGACTCAAGCTTTGGAGATCTTCATTTGCTGATATAACATGACTCAAATCGAGAATAAACAGCTGCAAACATTCATTAATAATAGGAACTTGGATTTTTTTTTAAAACATTCATTAATAATAGGAACTTGGAATATATGAAGTCTGAATCTAGGAAAATTGGAAATCGTCAAAAATGAAATGCAACGCATAAACATCAATATCCTAGGCATTAGTGAGCTGAAATGGACTGGTATTGGCCATTCTGAATCAGACAATCACATGATCTATTTTGCTGGGAATGACAATCTGAAGAGAAACAGCGTTGCATTCATTGTTAAAAGGGGCATTTCAAGATCTATCCTGAACAACAACACTGTTAATGATAGGATGATATTCATACACCTACAAGGAAGACCAGGCAATAAGACTATTATTCAAATTTATGAACCAAACACTCACCAAAGTTGGATGCAGAACATTTTCTTAATAAACTCTGTTGTGCCAATTGACCTAGAAGTCCCCTGAAACCATGATCCCCAGACCCCTGCCCCTGCTACTCTGTCCCTTGAAGTATTCGGTTGTGTTCAGGAAACTTCTTAGCTTTTGGTTTAGTGCAGTTGTGCTGACTTCCCCTGTATTGTGTGTTGTCCTGTCCTTCACCTAAGATGATTCTTGTCTACTGTCTAGTGAACTCCCCTCTCCCTCCCCCCCGCACCCTCGTAACCATCAAAGAATTTTTCATCTCTGTTTAAACCTTTTCTTGAATTCTTACAATAGTGGTCTCATACAACATATGTCCTTCTGCAATGGACTAATTTCACTCAACATAATGCCCTCCAGATTCATCCACGTTGTAAGATGTTTCCGGAATTCATCATTGTTCTTTATCATTGCATAGTATTCCATTGTGTGTATGTACCATAATTTGTTTATCCATTCTTCTGTTGATGGGCACCTAGGTTGTTTCCACCTTTTTGCTATTATGAACCATGCTGCAATGAACATAGTTGTGCGTATATCTATTCACGTGTCGGCTCTTATTTCTCTAGGATATATTCCAAGGTATTCCAAGGCATAGGATTGAAGGATCATATTGGTACTTCTATTTCTAGCTTTTTAAGGAAGGGCCAAAAGGATTTCCAAATGGGTTGTACCAATTTACATTCCCACCAGCAGTGCATAAGTGTTCCAGGGTCTCCACAACCTCTGGAACATTTATTATTTTGTGTTTTTTTGGATTAAGGCCAGCCTTGTTGGGGTGAGATGGCATCTCATTGTAGTTTTGATTTGCATTTCTCTAATGGCTAATGATCGTGAGCATTTTCTCATGTATCCGTTAGCTGCCTGAATGTCTTCTTTGGTGAAGTGTCTGTTCATAACATTTGCCCAATTTTTAATTGGGTTATTGGCCTTTTTTGTTGTTGAAGTTTTGCAGTATTTTGTAGATTTTACAGATTAGACCTTATCAGATATGTTGTAGCCAATTTTTTTTTCCCAGTCTGTAGGTTCCTCTTTTATTCTTTTGATGAAGTCTTTCGATGGGCATAAGTGTTTGATTTTTAAGAGCTTCCAGTTATCTAGTTTCTCTTCTGATGTTTGCGCATTGTTAGTTATGGCTTGTATTCGGTTTATGCCATGTATTAGGGCTCCTAGTGTTGTCCTTATTTTTTCTTCCATGATCTTTATCATTTTAGATTTTGTATTTAGGTCTTTGATCCATTTTGAGTTAGTTTTTGTTCATGGTGTGAGGTATGTGTCTTGTTTCATTTTTTTTTTTTTTTTTTTTTTTTTTTTGCAGATGGATATCCAGCTATGCCAGCATCATTTGTCAAAGAAACTCTCTTTTTCCCATTTAACAGACTTTGGGCCTTTGGCATATATCAGCTGCTTGCAAGTGGATGATATCACATCTGCATTCTCAATTTTGTTCCATTGGTCTATGCATTTCTTGTACAAGTACCAGGCTGTTTTGACTACTGTGGCAGTACAGTAGGTTCTAAAATCAGGTAGTGTGAGGTCTCCTATTTTGTTGTTCTTCAGTAATGCTTTACTTATCCAGGGCCTCTTCCCTTTCTATACGAAACTGGTGATTTGTTTCTCCATCTTCTTAAAAAATGTCCTTGAGATTTGGACAGGGGTTGCATTATATCTGTAGATTACTTTGGGTAGAATTGACATTTTCACCGTGTTGAGTCTTCCTATCCATGAGCATAGTATGTTTTTCCACTTACGTAGGTCCCTTTTGGTTACTTGCAATAGTATCTTGTAGTTATCTTTGTATAGGCCTTCACATCTCTGGTTAGATTTATTCCTAAGTATTTTATCTTCTTGGGGGCTATTGTAAATGCTATTAATTTGGTGATTTCCTCTTCAAAGTTTTCTTTGTGTAGAGAAATCCAACTGATTTTTGTATGTTTATCCTGTATCCTGATACTTCGCTGAAATCTTCGACTAGTTCCAGTAGTTTTCTTGTGAATTCTTTGTGGTTTTCTGTGCATAAGATCATATCATCTGTAAATAGGAATACTTTTACTTCTTCCTTGCTAATTTGGATGCCCTTGATTTCTTTTTCTGCCTTATTGCTCTGGCCAGGACCTCCAGCACAATGTTGAATAAGAGTGGTGATAAAGGGCATCCTTGTCTGGTTCCTATTTTTACAGGGAATGATTTCAGACTCTCTCCCTTTAGGATGATGTTGGCTGTTGGTTTTGTGTAAATGTCCTTTATTATGTTGAGGAATTTCCCTTCTATTCCTATTTTGCTGAGAGTTTTTATCATGAATGGGTGTTGGACTTTGTCAAATGCCTTTTCTGCATCAGTTGATAAGATCATGTGGTTCTTGTCTTTTATTTATGTAACGAATTACATTGATTGTTTTTTAATTTTGAACCATCCCTGCAAACCTGGTATGAATCCCACTTGGTCATGATGAATTATTTTTTTGATATGTTGTTGAATTCTACTGGCTAGAATTTTGTTTAGGATTTTGGGTCTTTGCTTATGAGAGATATCAATCTGTAATTTTCTTTTTTTGTGATGTCTTTACCTGGTTTTGGTATCAGGGTTATGCTGGTTTCAAAGAATGAGTTTGGGAGTATTCCGTCATTTTCTATGCTCTGAAATACCTATAGTAGTAGTGATGTTAACTCTTCTCTGAAAGTTTGGTAGAATTCTCCAGTGAAGCCATCAGGGCCAGATTCCCCACCCACCCCCCCGCCCCTGGGAGTTTGTTTTTTGTTTTTGTTTTTAATTACCTCTTCAATCTCTTCTTTTGTTATAGGCTTATTTCATTTTTCTACCTCAGTTTGTGTTAGTTTAGGTAGATAGTGTGTCTCTACAAATTTGTCCATTTCCTCTAGGTTTTCAAATTTGTTAGAGTACAATTTTTCATAGTATTCTGTTATGATTCTTTTAACTTCAGTTGGGCCTGTTGTGATATTGCCCATCTCATTTCTTATTCAGGTTATTTGCTTCATCTTCTGTTTTTCTTTATCAGTTTGGCCAATGGTTTCTTGATTTTGTTGATCTTTTCAAAGAACCAGCTTTTTTTAGTCTTGTTGACTCTTTCAATTTTCTATTCTCTGTTCATTTATTTCTGTTCTAATCTTTATTATTTCCTTTCTGTTGGTGTCTGAGGGCTCCTTTTGCTGCTCTTTCTATTTGTTCAAGTTGTAGGGTTAATTTTTTGATTTTGGTCTTTTCTTCTTTTTGAATGTATGCATTTATTGGTATAAACTGACCTCTGAGCACTGTTTTTGCTGTGTCCCAAAGGTTCAGGTAGGATGTGTTTTCATTCTCATTTGATTCTGTGAATTTCTTTATTCTGTCTTTGATTTCTTCTATAACCCAGTAGTTTTTGAGCAAGGTATTGTTCAGTTTCCATGTATTTGATTTTTTTTTTTTCCCTTGCTTTTTCTGGTATTGATTTCTACTCTTACGGCTTTATGGTCAGAAAAGATGCTTTGTAATATTTCAATGTTTTGGATTCTGTTAAGGCTTGCTTTATGGTTTAATACATGGTCCATTCTGGAGAATGTTCCATGTGCCTTGGAAAGTAATGTAAACTTGGCTGCTGTTGGTTGTAGTGTTCTCTATTCGTCTATGAGATCAAGGTGGTTGATTGTGGCATTAGATCGTTCATGCCTTTACTGAGATTCTTTCTAGATTTTCTGTCCTTCATCAAAAGTGGTGCATTGAAGTCTCTTACTATTATTCTGGAGCTGTCTATTTCTGTTTTCAATGCTGTTAGAGTTTGTTTTATGTGTTTTGGAGCCCTGCTGTTGGGTGAGTATATATTTATTATGGTTATGTCCTTCTCGTGTATTGACCATTTAATCGTTATATAGTACTCGTCCTTATCCTTTGTGGTGGATTTTACTTTAAAGTCTATTTTGTCAGAGATCAATATTGCCACTCCTGCTCTTTTTTGATTGTTGTTTGCTTGATATATTTTCTCCATCCTTTGAGTTTTAATATGTTTGTGTCTTTGAGTCTAAGGTGTGTCTCTTGTAGGCAGCATATATACGGATCATGTTTTTTTATCCATTCTGCTACTCTCTCTTTATTGGTGCATTTAGTCCATTTATATTCAGTGTAATTATTGATAGCTATTTTTTTAGGAGTTTAGTGCTGTCATTTGATTCTTTTTTTGTATGTGTGTTGACAGTTTCTTTGTTTCACTTAATTTCCTGCACAAAGTTGTTTTTCTTTATGTATTTTCTTTTCATCTTTTTCATTGTTGTTGATTTTGTATTTGCTGAGTCCTTATTTTCCTTCTTTTTTATTTTGATGTGTAGGTTTTTTAGTCTCCTTTGTGGTTACCTTCAAATTTACCTCTTTTTTCTAAGTTTAAACCAACCTTTTATTTCTTGATATTGCCTTAACTTCCTCTCCATATGAAAGTTCTATAACTACACTATTTAGCCCTCTTTTTTTTTGTTTTAATGTTATCTTTTACCTATTGACGTATCTGTTTTCCTAATTTCAGTGCTTTAGCTTTGACTTATTTTTGTGACTTCCCTATCTCGGTTGATATCTGGTGGTTCTGTTTCGTATTCTAGTCTTGAATTGTTATCTATATTATTGATTCTCTAGCCAGAGAACTCTCTATAGTATTTCTTGAGATTTTGGTTTGGTTTTTACAAATTCCTTTAGCTTATGTCTGGAAAAGCTCTAATTTCGCCTTCATATTTGAGAGGCAGTTTTGCTATATATGTAATTCTTGGCTGTCAATTTTTTTCCTTTAAGGCTTTTTATATGTCATCCTATTGCCTTCTTACCTGCGTGGTTTCAGCTGAGTAGTAGAGCTTAGTCTTATTGACTCTTCTTTGTAGGTGACTTTTCATTTATCCCTAGCTGCTCTTAAAATTCTCTTTGTCTTTGATTTTGGCAAGTCTGATTATAATATGTCTTAGTGACTTTCTTTTGGGATTTACCTTGTGTGGAGTTTGATGAGCTTCTTGGATAGACATCTTTCATGATATCAAGACACGAATAATCAAAGTAACTCACATGCACAGCCTATTTGGGCATATCAAAACAAAACAAGAAGCTAGGACACAGTAAGCAAACATACAATAAATATAATAACTTACTAATGTCTCAAAGACAACAGTCAATATCAAATTACATAAAGAGGCAGAGAATGATGGCTCCAACAAGTGACCAAAACAAAGAACCAGTAAGTCTCCCTGAGGAAGAGAAGATCTTGGAATCATGGAAGGTGAATTCTCTCTGTATTTTCTGCTATCCCCGCCCCTCCCCTGCTCTGGTACTCCAATCACTCATAGGTTATTCCTTTTAATAGAGTCCTACATAATTCTTAGGGCTTCTTCATTTTTTAAACTCTTTTATCTGATTTTTCCCCAAATAATTTGATATCAAGGGCTTTATGTTCAGTTTCACTAGTTCTTACTTTCATTGTCTCAATTCTGCTCCTATGACTTTCTATAAAAAAAAAATAATAAAGTTGTTTAATTCTGAAATTTTATCGTTAATCTTTCAGATTTCTATTTGCTGTCTCTCTATGGATTGTAGCAGTCTGTTAAACTTGTCATTCTGCTAGCTTTCCTAAATACCTCTATTTCTTTGTCTGTGTTTTCCTTGGTTTGGTCTGAGTTTTGCCTGATCTCCTTCCAGATCTCCTGAAGAACTCTGTATACTAATCTTTTGAATTCTACCTTCAGTAAGTTATTACATTTATTGTATATTTGCTTACTGTGTCCTAGCTTCTTGTTTTGTTTTGATATGCCCAAATAGGCTGTGCATGTGAGTTACTTTGATTATTTGTGTCTTTGAAGCTCTCACATCCTGTCACGAGGTGGTTAGAGCTGCTACTAGGTATGTGAGCCCAGGAGTTCATTTACTTTTCTTGTGTGGATTCAGTTCATGTTGCCAGGTCTTTGGTCACCAAGGGTGTGGTGCAGACTCTCATCTACAGTCCTAGACAAGCAGGGCTAAGTAGGGGTGATTGGAGAAGGTACAGGTACCTGGCTGCAGTAGGGGGTTATTTGTTGAGCAAGGAAGGGGGCTGATGGCTGCCTTTGAGTGCCTAGGTGGAAGGCATGTCACTGTCCCCTAGAGCACTTAGAAGGGTGGGGTTTACAGCCAGACTTTGGGTACCCAGTGCTGTTGGCTGTAAGGAATGGGAGGCACCACTTATTCTCAGGCACTGTCGTGGGAGTCTAGGTGGAGGAGGTGAAGCCACCAGTCCTCAGGCACCTGATGTGGGTGGATGAGGACCCTGCTTAATGGGCAAGGCAGTGTCAAATGTCACAAATCTGCCACTCCTCCTTAGCTGTTGCCGTTGAAAATAGGCTTCAGGTATACACACTGTTGCACTATGCTAATAAGGGCCCATGTTGTTGAATGGGCCCACCTAGATCTAGTTAAGGGTTAAAGGCATTTGAAGTCCATGGACCCCTTATGCTTGTGCCTAGGCAAAGGGCAGTGCCTGCTCTGAGGTTCTGGCTTAAGGGGAGTGACAATTTTTCAAAGCAGTGAGACAGGTTTGGGCGTGGTTAGCCCTAAACTCTGAGCTTAGAGGAGCAGACAGCCTCCTCTTTTCATTTCTTCCTTTGTTTTTTTGTTCCCTCCTCAAAGCTGGGAGACTGAGTCAGGAGTGATGGGTCCCACTTCAGGCCTGGGGGGGCAGGGCAACCGCTAAACTCTGCTGGACTAGCATCAGAGCAAAGGGAGAGGGGGCAGATGAGGGGAAGAGAACCACTTCTCCCTTACAGATGCCCCATAGCAAGAAAGGTTATTTTGGTCCCGAGTGGTAGATTAAACATTTGCAATTAACTTTTTCAGGTTTAGCACTGCTTCCCCCTGGCTCCAGATGCTCACAGACTCTGCTGCTCGGTTTGTCCCAGCATAAAAAAACACATCCCAAGTGCCAGTGCTTGCCTAAGCCCACGTGTGCCAAAGGATCCAGCTGGCAGGGTGCCAACTAGGTCAAGTCTGGCACCTGTTCATTGCTTCTGAGCCATCTCTTCCTCCCCTTGCCTCTCAGCCTGACTCCTCAACTGTGTCTTTGATGTTTAGGGCTCCTAGATTGTCATATATAATTGATTCACTTGTGTTTTCAGGTCTTTGTTGTAAAAGGGCTCACAGGAAGCATCTGACTATTCTGCCATCTTGGCCCCACCTTAAATTAAAAATCAAAAACAAAAATGTAATTAGAAAAACTGCATTCCTTTGGGGCTTTTTTAAAGCACATTTCTTTAAAAATCTTGGGTCAAAGACACAGATCGTAATGAAAATGTGAAACAACAAAATTCCAAAACTTATGGGATGCAGATAAATCAGAATTAAAAGGACACGCATAGCCTTAATTACTTGGGTTAGATAAAAATAAAAATTGAAAATTCATGAGACAGGCATCCAATATAAGAAGCTAGAAAAAGAGCAGCAGAATACACCAAAGACAATAAAAAGGAAAAAAGTAATAATTTTTAAAAAGGAATTAAATTGATGAATAGAAAGTAAACGAGCAATAGGCAAGATCAGGGAATCCTTGAAAAGTCTAATTAAATGAGAAACCTCCAGCAAGGAAAAAATGAGAGTGGTACCATTTCAGCAGGTCTTAAAGGGGGTGAGGTGCAAGCCCAGTACCTCTTTAGGGAAAGAGAGGTTCAGGCAGAGGAAGGATCGTGGACGTTCTCAAGGAGGAATCCTTGACAACTATGTTTTAAAAAAAGAGCAGCTATTGAGCCCACCTAGATAAAACCAAACACTTGCAATTTGTTTTCTTGGTTTGGAGGTTCAGGGTCATAGTTTTGAGGGACTTTTAAATCAATTGGCCTAATGTTTTTTCTCAGTGCTTCTGTTCTACCTCTCAGTTCGTTGCATAGTTCCTGAGATCTTAAAGCAAGCAACATCCAATGCACAACAATAGATCTCCATTCACCTGGGGCAGCAGAGGAAGAAGTAGAGTCAGGAACTAGAGGAAAAAACAGAAAGGTTGTCTGGTTACCTCCACGAACTGTCTCCATGAGACCAGAAAAACTAGATGGTCCTGGCTACCATTACTGATCAATTTCATCAAAGATTCTATAGGAGAATCCTCATCAAATGTGGGGAGAATGTGGAACAAAATTTCAAATTCTCAATGTGATCCAGACTTTCTGGAACTGCGAAGTTCGACAAACCCCTAAAACTATTGCCCTGAGATAATCTTTAAACTTTAAACAAAAACCATTCCCTGCAGTCTTCTTTGAATGAAAAAAAAAAAAATTTATCTTAATAAGTCTGCCATGAGCATTGTGCTCTTTTAAAGAATTGTCTATGTGAGTTTAAATTGACAATAGCAACTCAAAAAGTTAGATGATAAGCTTAGGGGACAGTTTGTCTAAGTCAATGTTTGTTAAATAATTTGGAGAAGAATGGTAAGAATATTTGAACAACATGAAGAATGTAATCAATATCACTGAGTTTTACATGCAGAAATTGTTGAGATGGTGTATGGCTGTGTATATTTTCACCAAAAAAATTATTTTTCTTAATTTGCTACCTCAATATTTTCTATGCCTCTCTCATTTTTCTCAATAACACTGTAAATATAATTAGAAAGCACGCACATGCTTACACATACATAATTATGCTGCTTCTAATGTAATTAGAACACTTCATTGTCTACAGCTTATTTTAATTGTTGTATGTCCCGCTCCATTAAAATTTAAGCTCCACAAAGCGTCACTTTTGTTCACTGCTACATTTCTAAAGCCTAGAACAGAGGACCTAGCACTTAGTTGTTGTTGTTGTTAGGTGCTGTCCAGTTGGTTCAGACTCATAGCTACCCTATGCGCAACAGAATGAAACACTGCCCTGTCCTGTCTCATCCTCACAATTGTTGTTAAGCTTGAGGCCGTTGTTGCAGCCACTGTGTCAATCCATCTCGTTGAGGGTCTTCCTCTTTTTCGCTGACACTCTAGGAGATCATTAAGTAATTTGGGATGAATTAATGAGTCAACCAATAAGAAAAAAGACAAAAGCTAGTAGACAACAGGTCTGACCCAACCCCTTACAGAAGAAGAAATGCAAGTGGCCCGTAAGCATGACAAGATGCTCAGCCTCATTAGTAATTATGCAATGGCAAAATAAAACCTCACAAGATAACATTTTATAACCGCTAGATGAGTTTGAATCCACTCAACAGCAACTGTTTTTTTGTTTGTTTTGTTTAGATGTGCAAAGCCTGAGAAGTCAGACAACGCCGTGTGCTGGTTTGGCTATTAATGTGCCTGACCCAAGCCATGGTCTTTCCAATCATCTCATAGGCATGTGAAAGTGGGACAATGAAAGAGGACGATTGAAGGAGATTTGAGGCATTTGAATTGTGATGTTGGCAAAGAATATTGAGTATATTGTGGATTGCCAGAAGAACAAACAAATCAGTCTTGAAGAAAGTACATCCAGAATCCTCCTTAGATGAGAGGATAGCAAGACTTTATCTTGTTTACCTTGGACATATCATCAGGAAAGACCAATTTCTAGAAAAGGACATCATGTTTGGTAAAGCAGAGTGTCATCAAAAATGAAGGAAACCCCTCCATGAGATGGAATGACATGGTGGCTGTAACAATGGACTCAAACATTGTAAGAATGACATAGAACCAGGTGACATTTCATTCTGTTATACATAAGATCACCATGAGTCAGAGCCAACTTCATGGCAACTAACTATAACAACAGTGTGGTTATGGAAGAATGGTGACCAATCAGTTCTACTGGTGGGAGTATCAATTATCACAACCACTTTGAGTGACAACTTGACACTATCTAGTAAAGTTGGAAGATAGGTTTGCTTTTGTATTCTTATTCCTTTTCCCTTCCCAAGCCCCATCTCTTTCCATCACTGCCCTGCTCTGTGCTACTGGGGCAGACCTTTATTTCACCCAAGGTATATCACTCAGGATAACTTGCCCTTAGGACTTCAGTTGCATTCAGCCAATCGGAGGCACTGGCAGGAGATCAGTGGGTAAGACAAGAGAGGCCAAGGTATTTCCTACCTTCACATCCTCCCTGCCCTGGCACCATGATTCCTGTTTCTTCTAGAGGCTGCAGCCTCTACAACTCAACCCCCTACAACATTTAGGGGGAAAAATGTAAATCCCTTAAGAATTCATAAGGTATTTCATAAAGTTCAAAAACATTCGAAACTAAGCAGTATATTATTTACAAATAATTATTGCATATATCTATGAAATGATTACATTGAACCAGCAAGGTGATGACTAACATCTAGTTCAAAATAATAGTTATACCCATTAGAGGGAGAACGGAAAAGGAGATCAAGAAATGTCAAAACTTACCAGTAATTTATTTCTTAAGCTGTGTGGTACATAGACTTGATTCATTTTATTATTATCCTTTATACCATCTTCATATATTAAATATATCTTCATGTATTTTTTATGTATATTTATTATTTAATAAAAACTAATTTAACAAAGATAATCAAGGTTTTTCCACGACTGAAATTCTATTATTTCCATGGCCATCCTGTTAGAATTGGAAAAAATGCAGAATTGTGTTTTTGCTGGACTTCCAGAAATTAAAAATAAGAAGCAGCAAAACACACATACACACGATAGCCAAGGTCAGGACATTCTTAATGATAAATTATATACAGTTTAGTAACATTTATAAAAAATAATTAAATCAATATATTACAAAATTTTAAACAAGGTTTCATTAGTGAGTATATATTTAAGTACCCGATAAAAGTATTAATTTTTTTTTTTTTTTTGAGAATAGAAGAGCCTTTTATTTCATATCAGAAACTGGAGAACATGATTAACTCAACCCTGCAGCAGAGCTTGGAGAAAGAAAAAGAAGAAAAGAATGGAGAAGAAAAAAAAAGAAAAGGAGATAGGGAGAAGAGAAAAGAGGAAGCAAGGGAAAAGGAGAGAGGAATGGAAAAAGGAAGGAAGGGAGGAAGGGAAGAAGAGGGAAGGAGGGAGAGATGGAAGAAGGGAGGGAGGAGACAGAGAAAGAGGGGGGAAGGGATGGAGGCACAGACAAGGAGGGTCTATGGGTCTGCTTTTTGAGCTAGGGAAGACGCCATAGATGATGGAATGTTTGAATGGAGACAGAAGGATAAGTAGGTGGACAAGCCTATAAACGGAATTCCAGGAGAATCGCAAGCAAGAACAAGACCTGGAAACTGGAGAGAGCATTGAAGCTTAAATAGCATCCTGGGAAGTTAAGGTCTTAGCGGTCAGTTAGAGAAGAACAGGAGTCAGGAGCACAGGCTGTAACATGTGACTGCCCAGGGTTTGAATTTGGGCTCTTTCACTTACTAGCTGTGTACCCCTAGGAAAGTTATATTTGTTCCACAAACATTATTTTAAAGTCAATTAAGCTCTCTTTGCCTTCATTTCCTCATCTCCTTAAATGTGAACATCTACCTGCCAAGTTTGTTGCTAGGATTAAGTGAGATACTGCATCAACAGCACAATGTCTGGGATGTGGTGTAGAGTGCCCACAATGTTTGTGATTTCACAAAGCTGGTTTGCTGGATAGATGATCTGGAAGCAGACCCTAGCAGCTTCAGGTGTCATTTAAAGGAGCTCAGATATTACCTTGCAGTGATAAGGGCTACCTTAAGACTTCTGAGTAGGTCAAAGTGTGCTCTAGACAGACCAACCCAAGTGGATGAGGCATGTCTGTAAGCCAATAAGAAAAGAGAAAAGAAGGGATACCCTTTATACCCACTGCTGTTGAGTCAATTCCCATTCATAGCGACCCTGTATGACAGAGTAGAACTGCTCCATAGGGTTTCCAAGGCTTTGCTATAATCGTTATGGAAGTATACTGCCACATCTCTCTCCTGTGAGGTGGCTGGTGGGTGAAAAGGTGAAAGAGCCAACTGTCCTGAGAGAGTGGAGAAGTGAGCATTGGTGACCCCCAGATTTCTGACTTGGGAAATTTCCACAACTGCCCAGGTCCCTCTTATCTCTCCTAGCCCCAACTCAAATGCTATCTCTTCTAAGACGGCTCTTAATGCCTTCACAGAATTTAGGCCATCCCTCACATGTAACCTATTCCATACGGATTTTAACCATTCTCTTTATTTTCCTGACTTCCCCACTAGACTATTAACCCCATGATAACAGACATTAGGTTCTGTATTAGTGTCCTGTTGTTGTTAGGTGCCATCAAGGTGGTTCCAACTCATAGTGACCCTAGGTACAACAGAGCAAAACACTGTCTGGTCCTGAGCCATCCTCATGATCACTGTTATGTTTGAACCCATTGTTGCAGTCACTGTGTCAATCCATCTCATTGAGGGTCTTCCTCTTTTCTCTAACACTCTACTTCACCAAGCAATTTGTGCTTCTCCAGGGACTGTTCCCTTCTGATAACATGTCCAGAGTATGTGAGACATACTCTAGCCATCCTTGCTTCTAAAGAGCATTCTAGCTGTACTTCTCCCAAGACAGATTTGTTTATCCTTCTGGAAGTCCGTGATATATTCAATATTCTTCACCAATGCCATAATTCAAAGGCATCAATTCTTCTACGGTCTTCCTTATTCATTGTCCAGCTTTTGAAGCTTTTCATTAGTGTCCTAGGACTGCCATAACAAAGCACCACAAACTGGGTGGCTTATAAGAACAGAAATTTATTGCTCCATACAGTTCTAGAGACTAAAAAAAAAAAAAAGAGACTAGACATCCAAATTCAGGGTGTCAGCAGGGCCATGCTCTCTCCAAAGGCTCTAGGGGAAGATCCTTCCTTGCCTTCTCAACTCCTGGTAGCCCCAGGTGTTCCTTGGCTTGTAAGTGCATTTTCATATTGCCATCCTTCCTCTGTTTATGTTCATCTGTGTCTTTTCCCCTTTTATAAGGATACACTTAGACAGGATTAGGACCCACCCTACTCTAATATGACATCATGTTAACTGAGAACATCTTCAAAGACCTTATTTCCAAACAAGGTCATAGGTAGGACTTCAACATATCTTTTGGGGGGACACAATTCAATCCATAACAGGTCCTAAGTATCCCTTAACACAGAGGATAAGTAAATGAGTGAAGTCATCTGGGAGAGCCTGGCCCAATGGATCTACTAAGTGCAGCCCCTTGTTGCTGCCCACAGTTCTCTGTGCCACCTGCTTCTCCAGGTTCATCCTGTGTCCCTCAATGCTCCTGCATAATGCTGTCCCTCCACCTTAAATGAATGGAACCATTGAGTATCACTTTTGAATTTCACCAGGAACTTGGGTGATGCAAAGACAGAACTTAATCAGCTGGGCTCCCCCTGCTTGTTGCATTGACTGATCTCCCATGCTTTTCAGAGGAACAAGGACTGCATTTTCCAGCATCATCAGCTAAGGACATATTGTGTTTCAGATTTTGCTCTGCTACCCCTGCCACCTAGAGGAGTTTCTCCCTCATTGCCAATGCCTGGCTAGGGGACAATCTTTATAAGATGCTTCATTTGATTCATTTTGCAATGGCAAACTTCTCTAGTCAACTGTTTCTGCTTCTGCTTAAACAGTTTGCTCATCTCCTCTGTTCTTAGTATCACAACCAGAAGCTGTTGAAGCTCCCCGTTTCTGCTTAATTTTGAAATGCAGCTCATGTCAAAAGCTGTGTGCATATAAATGAATCCATGTTGTTGCAATACGGTGCTATGGGTAATGACATAATTCAGCAACATCTGGAAACAGCCCCCTGAGTTTTCAATGCCCAGATCTTACAGATGCAGAATTTCTCAGACACCAGGAGAAGAGCCCAGAAGTGGCTCACACTTCCTTCTTTAGTCTTCCTGTCCCATCCTCAGCCATAAGCGAGGACCCAGAGCTGCCAAGTGTCTGTGGACTCACCTTCCCCATGAAGTCTTCAGTCTCAGAATGATAGTGTTAGGGTAAAGGGCCTAGGACCTAGTTTTACCCCAAGTAAGGTGGCCTTTGCTCTTGGCTTTAGAGAAATGACCCTTGGAGTAATTGGGATAACTTCATCTGGGACTTCCAGGCCACATCTGAGGAGTTTGTGCTGGCCAGTGGAGGCTGGCAAGACCAAAAAGACTCACTTGGGTGGCCAATGTCAACTAAACTCAGGAGGCATGGTTTAGCCTATCATGCAGCACTTGTGATAAAAAGCTCTGAACATGGAGGTTCAGAGAGCTTCCTGGTTGGTGAGAACATCCGCTCTCAGTAGAGTAGTGTGTCCCTTGATACATGGAAACTCCAACTTGAGAACACTCCCAGACCTCGCCCCATGTGTCTCTTCATTTGTACCCTTTGTGGCCGTAATAAATTTGTAGTTGTATGTATAATATGTTGTTGTTGAGTGCCATCGAGTTGTTTTCAACTCACAGTAAGCCCATGTGACAGAGTAAAACTGCCCATAGGGTTTTCTAGGAGACAATTTTTTTGGAAGTAGATTGCCAGGTCTTTTCCCATAGACCTGCTGGATGGATTTGAACAGCCAACCTTTTGGTTAGCAGCCAAGCACTTAACCATTTGTACACCAGGGCTCCTTAAGTATGATATACTCTCCATGAATTCTGTGAGTTGTCCCAGCAAATTATCAAACTTAAAGGAGTGATAGGAGCCAGAAAGTCAAGAAGTAAAGGCGTGCGGACTCTCAAGCTTGCAGCTAGCGTTCTGAAGCAGTAGTGGAAAATCAGGCCCAAATTTGTGTACACTCCCCAAACTTGTAGCTGACAGTGTGAAGGATAGTGTCCTTTGAACTTAAGAGATCTGACCTAGCTCCAGGTGACTAAGGTCAGAGAGAGAGTACCACAGGGTCAGCTGGCAACAAGGGTAGAGAAGTGGGAATGTGAAGAATGATCACTCTCTACATATATTTTGGGGATTGGACTCATGCTGGTCCTTACTGCTCATGGTGTTTTCCAGAAGGAAAATCACAAGCCATCTAGTACTACCTCCTATCCAAACAAGCATCTCCTCCACAGCCCCCAGCACGACATCATCTACCATATTTGTGACACAAAGTTCATTGCCCTCTGCAAGAAAGTACATTTTATGTTGAACTCAAATCTTCCTACCCAAGGCTTTTCCTACTGGACCTTGTTGAACACACTGTAGCAGCACTTCCCAATAGGATTTCTTCAATAAGGGACACGTTCTATATCTGCACTGTCCAGTATAGTAGTCACTAGCCACATGTGGCTATTGAGCATTTTAAATGTGATTAGTGCAACTGAGGAACTGAATTTTTTATTTCATTTCATTTGAATTTGAGTTTAAGTGTATATCACCACATGTGGCTGTTGTGTTGTTAGGTGCCATCAAGTTTGTTCCAACTCATAATGACCCTATATACAACAGAAGGAAACACTGCCTGGTCCTGCACCACCCTCATAATCATTCCTGTGCTTGAGCCCATGGTTGCAGCCACGCTGTCAATCCATCTCTTTGAGATCTTCCTCTCTTTCACTGACCCTCTACTTGTCAAACATGATGTCTTTCTCCAGGGACTGGTCTCTCCTGATAACTTGTCCAAAACACATGAGATGAAGTCACCATTCTTGCTTCTAAGGAGCATTCTGGTTGTACTTCTGCTCAGTATTCTGGCAGTCCATGGTATATTCAATATTCTTCACCAATACCACAATTCAAAGGCATCAATTCTTCTTCAGTCTTCCTTATTCATTTTCCAGCTTTCACATGCATATGAGGTGACTGAAAACACCATGGCTTGGGTCAGGAGCACTTTAGTCCTTAAGGTGACATCTTTGTTTTTTAATACTTGAAAGAGATCTTATGCAGCAAATTTACCCAATGCAATGTGTCATTTGATTTCTTGACTGCTGCTTCCACGGGAGTTGATTGAGGATCCAAGTAAAATCAAACATTTGACAATTTCAATATTTTCTCCATCTATCATGATGTTGCTTCTTGGTCCAGTTGTGAGAATTTTTGTTTTCTTTACATTGAGGTGTAATCCATACTGAAGGCTGTGGTCTTTGATCTTCATCAGTAAGTGCTTCAAGACCTCTTCACTTTCAGCAACCAAAGTTGTGTCATCTACATGTGACGCGATGTTAATGAGTCTTTCTCCAGTCTTGGTGCTGCGTTCTTCTTTATATAGTCCATCTTCGCAGATTATTTATTCAGCAGATTGAATAAGTATGATGAAAGGATACAACCCTGCCATACGCATTTCCTGATTTTATACCTCACAGTGTCCCTTGTTCTCATCAAACAACTGCCTTTGGTCTATGTACAGGTTCCATATGAACACATGTGAGTGTTCTGGAATTCCCCTTCTTCACAATGTTATCCATAATTTGTGGCTAGTGGCTCCTGTATTGGACAGTTCCAACCTAGAGTATTTCTACCAGGAAGCTGTGACAAAAAAAAAAATAAAGATAATTGAACTAAAGGCACTCTCCCCACTCCAAACATATAGAAATATAGAATGAATCCTAACAAAAAAATATAAAAATAAAGCCAGCCTCAAAACAAGAAAAAACGCTTCTGTGCAGAACAGCAAAAGTAATGCAAAGTTAGAGCAATAGAATATTGTTGACATTAAAGAAACTTCAACTCCCTTACTTTGGACACATTATCAGGAAAGACCAATACTAGGAAAGGACATCATGCTTGGTAAAGTAGAAAGTCAGTGAAAACAATGGAAATCCTCAGTGAGATGGATTGACAATGGCCACAACAACAGACTTACAGATACCAACAATCATGAAGATGCCACGGAATGGGGCAACCTTTCGGTTATACGTAAGGTCCATCATGAGTCAGAGACAACTCTACAGCAGATAACAACAACAAAAGGACCACGGGGGTGTTAAAATTATGTAGAAAACTTGGGGCTGAGGTTTCACAAAAGCACAGAAGTCAAGGACCCGTGAGAGGCAGTTGGTTAAGATAGTACCCCAAGTTCTCTCATTTTCCTTTCTGAGCTGCATTCTGAGTCTGCTGAGTTCATATCCTTCCAATTCTTGATTTCTCTCTCTGGATGTGTATAATCTTTCACATAAAATAGTGACTGAGAAATTTTTTTTAATTATTATTATTTGATTGGATTTTTCAACTCTATCGTTTTGACTTTTTTCTTTAATTCAGCTGCTAACCAAAAGGTCAGCAGTTTGAATCCACCAGCCACTCCTCGGAAATTCTATGGAGCCATTCTACTCTGTACTGTACGGTTGCTATGAGTAGGAATCGACTCAACGACAATGGGCTTGGGTTTTTTTTTGTCTTTTGTTTTTTTCTTTTTAATGGTGCCCTCTCATCATTTTATGAGTTCTATTTCTTTATTTCTACCACCGATTTGTCTGTTTGTCATACTGTGGTGGCTTGCATGTTGCTGTGATGCTGGAAGCTATGTCGCTGGTGTTTCAAATACCAGCAAGGTCATTCATGGTGGACAGGTTTCAGCAGAGCTTTCAGACTACTATAGACTAGGAAAAAAGACTTGGTGATCTACTTCCAAGAATTACCTAATGAAAACATTATGGATCCCAACAAACTATTATTCAACATAGTGCTGGAAGATGAGCTTCCTAGGTTGGAAAGCACTCAAAATACACAGTGGCCTCAACAATGGACTCAAGCATACCGTTATGGATTGAACTGTGTCCCCTGAAAATGTGAGTCAACTTGGCTAGGCCATATTTCCCAAAATTGTGTGGGTTGTCCTCCATTTTGCGATCTATTGTGATTATCTTATGTGTTGTAAATTCTAACTTCTATGATGTTAATGGTAGTCCTAATGGCACGGTGGTTAAGAGCTTAGTGCTAATCAAAAAATCAGAAGTTTGAATCCACCAGCAGCTCTTTGGAAACCCTGCGGGGGCAGTTCTACTCTGTCCTACTGGGTCACTATGAGTCGGAATTGACTCGACAGCAACGGTATGACTTTAAGGAGGCAGGATTAGAGGCAGTTATGTTAATTAGGCAGGATGCAATCTACAGGATTAGGTTATATCTTGAGTCAATCTCTTTTGGGATATAAAACAGAGAATCAAGCAGAGAAGAAAGGGACCTCATTACCACTAAGAAAGAAGAGTCAGGAGGAGAACGTGTCCTTTGGACCTGACCCAGGGGAAGATTGATGACAAGAACCTTCCCCCAGAACTGATGGAGAAAGAAAGACTTCCCCTGGAGCTGATGTCCTGAATTCAGACTTCTAGCCTCCTAAACTGTGAGAGAATAAATTTATTTTTGTTAAAGAAATCCACTTGCGATATTTGTGTTATAGCAGTACTAGGTAACTAAGACACGTACCAATGATCATGAAGATGGCACTGGACTGGACAACATTCACTCTGTTTTACATGGAGTTGCCATGAGTTGATGCTGACTTGATGGCAAATAACAATAACAACTTCTTTCTTTGACCATTTTTATTATGCTTATGGTAAAAATAGCCCTGTGAATATGTTCTATTATTTCTAGTCCCTCAAGAGTAAACTCTCCAGTTTGTTTTCTGCTGACTATCCCTCATCACAGCGGATCTTCTTGAGCCTTGTGCTTTTCGTTAGAAGCTCATCTTCTGCGAGTATTGTTCTCTGGCATGGTTCTGCTGGTTCTCTGGAATGTGAACATGTTTCTGTAGGACAGATTTTTACAAGTTCTTGATGAGTTCACTGGTTCTATACCATTTTAATATTAATCTCTTTCTTCAGCTTTCTGCACTATAGTACTGTATGGATTTAGGCTCCAGAACAGGCTGGGCTTGGGGTCTCAGCACTCGGGAGAAACTGTTTCTGCCAATGTAGTTTGCTTCTGGTCCGCTTCTCCCAGCTGAATGGCAAAGTTTTCTGTTTCTTGTCATGAATTGGTTAGAGACTTCCTGGCTCTAATTTTTTTTTTTTTTTTTTTTGCAGGGAGCCCAGACTTAACACCTTTTTAAATACTGGATCCTCAAGTCTTGGTCCAAGACCCAGTATAGGATTTGAATCCCAGCTCCTAAGAGGTCCCAGTACCTCTGAAGAGAAGATGGCTTCCTCTGCTCTCACCACTAAGAGTTTTCTCTTAAGAGTCCCAGCACCTAGAGATTTCCCAGTACCGCTTTTAAAACAGCAATGGGCTGAACTGTGTCCTCTGAAAAGGTATGTTGAAGTCCTAACATCCTATATACATAAATGTGACCTTACTTGGAAATAGGATCTTAGCAGATGTGATCAAGCTGAGTTAAGGTCATAAATCCAATTACTGGTGTCATTGTAAGGAGAAGGAGATTAGGAGACATAAAGAGACACAGACACACAGGGAGAAGGCTTTGTGATGATGGAGGCAGAGACTGGGGTGATGCAGCTACAAGCCAAAGACTGCTAGCAACCACCAGAAGCTGGGAGAAAGGCATGAAAAGATTTTCTCCCTGAGTCCCCAGAAGGAACCAACCTTGCTTCACTCTGATTTCAGACTCTTTGCCTCCTGAACTGTGAGAGAATAAATTTCTATTGTTTTAAGCCATCCAGTTTGTGCTAATTTGTTATGGTAGCCAAAAGAAACTAGTATACCTGACTATGTGCTTTTTTAAAATAAATGCTTTATTGGACATTTATATGTGTTTGGAGCAGAAAAGGAAGGAGTTTCCCACATGGATCATTCTACTATTATTTCTATTATCTAGTGTTGCATAACAAACCCCTATGAAGCTTAGTGCTTTGAAACATCAAAAAAGTTTTGTTTTTGTTTTGTATTTTATTTTTTTGCTTACAAATCCATAACTTTGGCAAGTCTAGCAATGATGGCTCATCTCTGTCCCATGTGCTCAGTTAGGGCAGCGCAATAGGCACTAAAGGATGCACTTCCAAGGAGGCTTACTCAGATGGCTGTCGCCTTTGTGCTCACTATGGACTGGTGCTCAGCCGGGGCTGTCAACAAGGTGCCTCCATTCCGCCCCACATGGGTCTCTCCACATCATTGATTGGGCTTCCTCACAGCATGGCAACTTGGCTACAACAGCCAGTGTTTCAGAGACAGGAAGTGAAAGCTGTCAGTCTCTCAAAACCTATCCTGAAAATTGGCACAATGTCACTTCTGCTATAATCTCATATAAAGGAGTCATAGAAGAGCTTGCCTAGACTCAAGGGGTAGGGATATAAATCATGCCTGTAAATGGGAGGACTATCAAAGAATTACATGCAAGATGCAAGCCCCCACAGTACTGCAAACTGACACATGTGTGCAAGTGACAGACACCTGGGGGGAAGACCAAAAAAGAATTGGTACCATTGAATTGTGGTGTTGGTGAAGAATACTGAATATACCGTGGACGGCTAAAAGAACAAACAAATCTGTCTTGAAAGAAGTACAACCAGAATGCTCTTTAGAAGCAAGGATGGCAAGACTATGTTTCACATACCTTGGACATGTTATCAGAAGGGATCAGTCCCTGGAGAAGAACACCATGTTTGGTAAAGTAGAGGGTCAACAAAAATGAGGAAGACCCTCAACAAGATAGATTGACCCAGTGGCTACAACGATGGGCTCAAGCATAACAACGATTGTGAGGATGGCACAGGACTGGACAGTGTTCCATTCTGTTGTACACAGGGTCACTATGAGTCTGAACCGATTTGATGGCACCTAACAACAACAATATCAAAGAATTTACAGCTATCTTTAGTAAAAAAAAAAAAAATTTTTTTTTTTTTTTTTAGTCTACCACAACCAAAGTGGCAGAGGTCTTCAATATTTTCCTCCACATTCTAGATTTTCACTCTTCACTCAAATGTATTTGAATATCCTCAAATCCTACCTTCCTCTGAACTTCAAATTATTTCTTTTCTTTTTAAAATAAAGTGCCCACTATGGCTAGCTAAGGAACTTATCATTATACCTAAAATCACCAAACTTTACCCCAAATCAGCAATTCACTTCTTGATCAATTACCTAATTCCCAGACGACATCTTCTACAGCATGTTTGTATGCGTTGGCAAATTCTATCCTTCCTGCCCTACCTGGGTGCAGATGAGCTTTTTCTTTGATATATTTTAAGAAAAATGTTCACCTATCTTTCCAGAAGGATGTCTGAAAAAAACATATTTCTAATAAATATGTATTAAGCATGAAGCTTTTAAAGTCTCTTGAACCTGTTTTGCATCCTTATGTGTGTCTTCTTAAATAAATTTTGAATTCTTAAAGGACATTTTAGTCATTACTTACAATTAACTCAATCAATTGTTATGCCCCGTGCATTCTTGATCCACTCTCTGAAATCTAATTAACCTGCATAATGGATGCCGCATCACCTATAACTCCCTGGATCCTGGTGGTAAATGGGTCAGTAAGTCCCAGGAGCCCCAGGCGGCCACTAGAAACTGTCGCTGGACTTGAATTTTTGTCTTAGAATTTGCCCTTAGCATTGCAAGTTCCTCACTGAAAGTCATTTATACCATCTAAACGGGATGCTTACAAATAGGAAAAAAAAAGTCTCTGTCAAGTCAACTCAATTAATAGAAACCTTATGTGTGTCAGAGTAGATCTGTGCTCCACAGGGCTTTCAATGGCTGATTTTTCAAAAGTAACTTCTCAGGCTTTTCCTGTGGTGAGGTAGGATAATTATTCATGTTGTCGTCGTCGTTGTTGTTAGGTGCCCTATAGACAGTTCTGACTCATAGCGACCCTATGAGCAGCAGAAGAAAACACTATCCTATCCTGTACCATCCTCATATTCATTATTATGTTTGAGCCCATCGTTTCAGCCACTGCATCAATCCATCTCATTGAGTACCTCCCTCTTTTTCACTGACTCTCTACTTTACTTAACATGATGTCCTCCAGAGACCGGTCCCTTCTGATTACATGTCCAAAGCACATCAGATGAAGTCTCGCCATCCTCTTTTCTAAGGAGCATTCTGGCTGTACTTCTTCCGAGACAGATTTGTTCATTCTTCTGACAGTCCATACTGTCCTTATTCAATACTCTTTGCCAAAACCATAATTCAAAGGTATCCATTCTTCTTCAGTCTTCCTTATTCATTGTCCAGCTTTTGAATGCTTATGAGGCGATTGAAAACACCATGGCTTGAGTCAGGTGCAACTTAGTGCTTAGAGTGACATCTTTGTAAAACTTTAATGAAGTTTTTGCAGCAGATTTGCCCAATGCAATGTGTTGTTTGATTTCTTGACTGCTGTTTCCATGGGTATTGATTGTGGACCAAGTAAAATGAAATCCTTGGCTTCTTTTTTCTGCTTATCTGCTTTTTGGTCCAGTTGTGACGATTTTTGCTTTCTTTCTGTTGAGGCGTAACCCCTGCTGAAGGCTATAGTCATTGATCTTCATCAGTAAGTGCTTCAAGTCCTCTTTATTTTCATCAGGGAAGGTTCTGTCATCTACATAACGAGGGTTATTAATGAGTCTTCCTCCACTCCTGACACCATGTTCTTCTTCATATAGTCCAGCTTCTTGGATTGTTTTCTCAGTATACGGGTTGGCCCCCACGTGTCTGTCAGTTTGTTGTACTGTGAGGGCTTGGGTGTTGCTGTGGTGCTGGAAGCTATGCCACAGGTATTCAAATGCCAGCAGGGTCACTCATGGAAGACAGGTTTCAGCTAAACTTCCAGACTAAGACAGACTAGGAAGAAGGACCAGAAGCCTATTTCTGAAAAGAATTAGCCAGTGAAAACTTTATGAATAGCAGTGGAACGTTGTCTGACATAATGCCAGAAGATGAGCCCCCAGGTTGGAAAGCACTCAAAAGACAACTGGGGAAGACCTGCCTCCTCAAAGTAGAGTCAACCTTAATGACATGGAGGGAGTCAAGCTTTCAGGACCTTCATTTACTGATGCAGCATGACTCAAAATGAGAAGAAAGAGCTGCAAACATCCACTAATAATTAGAATGTAAAATGTACAAAGTATGTATCTAGGAAAATTGGAAATCGTCAAAAATGAAAAGGAAGTCATAAACATCAATACCCTAGGCATTCGTGAGCTGAAATGGACTGGTATTGACCATTTTGAATTGGACAATCATATGGTCTACTATGCCTGGAAGGACAACTTGAAGAAAGATGGCACTGCATTCATCATCAAAAAGAACATTTCGAGATCTGTCCTGAAGTACAACACTGTCAGCAATAGGATAACATCCACCAGTTAATACGACTATTTTCAATTATTGAAGTTTACACAGCAACCACTAAGGCCACAGATGAAGAAATTGAAGGTTTTTACCAACTTTTAGTCTGAAATTGATTGAACGTATAATCAGGATGCATTGACAATTGCTAGTGATTGCAACATGAAAGTTGGAAACAAAGAAGAAGGATCAGTAGTTGGGAGATATGGCCTTGGTGATAGAAATGATGCCAGAGATTGCACAGTAGAATTTTGCAAGTCCAAAGACTTCTTCATTGCAAATACCTTTTTTCACCAACATAAATGGTGACTATACATGTGGAATACACAGGAATCAAATTGACTACGTCTGTGGAAAGAGATGATGTAAAAGCTCAATTTTATCAATCATTTGGTTTACTAAGCTGGGAATGACAAACTGAAGAGGAATAGCATTGCACTCATTGACAAAAAGAACCTTTCAACATCTATCCTAAAGTACAACACTATCAGTAATAGGATAATATCCATACACCTATAAGGAAGAGCAGTTAATACGATTATTATTCAAATTTAAGCACCAACCACTAAGCCAAAGATAAAGAAAATGAAGTTTTTTACCAACTTCTTCCAGAGATCTCATGATAGAATTTTGCAAGACCAAGGACCTCTTCATTGCAAATACCTTTTTTCAACAGCATTGGTCTTCCTTGTAGGCACAAGGATATTATCCTATCACTGACAGTGTTGTACTTCAGGATAGGTCTTGAAATGTTCTTTTTGATGATTTCTGCAATGCCATTCCTCTTCAATTTGTCATTCTCAGCGTAGTAGGCCATATGATTGTCTGATTCAAAATTACTAATACCAGTTCACTTCAGCTCACTAATGCCTAGGATATCGATCTTTATGTGTTCCATTTCATTTTTGATGACTTCCAATTTTCCTATATTCAGACTTCATACATGCCATGTTCCAATTATTAATGGATTTTTGTGGCTGTTTCTTCTCATTTTGAGTCATGCCACATTAGCAAATGAAGGTCCCAAAAGCTTGACTCCCTCCATGTCATTAAGGTCAACTCTACTTTGAGGAGGCAGCTCTTCCCCAGTCATCTTTTGAGTTTCTTCCAACCTGGGGGCTAATCTTCTGACACTATTCAGACAATGTTCCACTGCTATTCATAAGGTTTTCACTGGTCAATATTTTGGTAGGCTGCTAGGTTCTTCTTTCTCATCTATCTTAGTCTGGAAGTTCTGCTGAATCCTGTCCTCTATGGGTGACCCTGCTGGTATTTGAAATACTGGTGCCATAGGTTCCAATATCATAGCGACATGCAAGCCATCATAGTATGACAAACTGACAGTCAAGTGGTAGATGAATAGTCTCCCCAAAACCCTCATTAGTGGATTTATTATTAAGAAAGTTGATTCTCACGCCTTTGGCATATTGACCCAGATGCAAGGTGAGATCTCCATCTTGATCACGGCAACGCTGTTTGTGCTGGTGGGTAGGCCTGCCCATCCATCTGTGATACCTCTCTCCAGGTGCAGATCATTCAGTGATTATGCAATCAGATTCTGAAACCATGACACCTGGGTTTGAAGTCCAGCATCAACAATTGTCAAAAGCTGGACAATGAAAAAGATGGAGGAAGAACTGATGCATTAGGCTGTGATGAATATAAATATACCATGGACTGCCAGAAGAATGAAGAAATCAGCCTAAAATAAATAGAGCCAGGATGCTCCTTAGAAGTGAGAATGGTGACACTTTGACTCATTTACTTTGGATATGTCATCAAGAAAGACCAAACACTAGTAAAGGGTATCATGTTTGATAAAGAAGATCGTTAATGAAAATGAGGGAAACCCTCAATGAGATGGACTGCAACGGTAGCTGCAACAATGGGCTCCCTCATACTAACGATCATGATAATGGTACAGGACCAGGCAACATTTCATTCTGTTATACGTAATGTCGCCGTGAGTAAAGGCCAACTCTACGGCAACTAACAACAACAATCACCAATTACAAGTGATGTAGCTGTGCACAGTTCCTTACCTTCTCTGAGCTGTAGGCTCTTTACCTATAACGGGGACAAAATAGGCCTCCTTAACAGGGTTACTGTCAGATTAAATAAGGTAATGCTTGTAAAGGCCTTAGTCATATATGGATAAATGCTCAGTGCTACTTTTATTTTCTGAGACCTATCTGTCCCAGTGTTGTCAGGAGGGATGAGTCCCTGGAGAAGCACATCATGCCTGGCAGAGTACAGGGTCAGCGGAAAAGAGGAAGACCCTCAACGCGGTGTATTGACACAGTGGCTGCAGCAATGAGCTTGAGCACAACAACGATTGTAAGGATGGCGCAGGACCGGGCAGTGTTTCGTTCTGTTGTGCGTAGGGTCGCTGTGAGTCGGAACCGACTCGATGGCACCTAACAACAACATCTGTCCCGGTAGATCATAAATTCACAGTCTCATGTTGGATGGGAGTTTTGTCATATCTTTTACTTCAATGTGATATTTCCGAAGACTAAAAACAGCAAACCTTTTATATGCTTAAGACGATTGCCTTAGGAATGGAGTCTGAGGGTTATGAAACCTCCTTTTTCTTTCAATGACTATATTTTACATTTCTGGAATTTCTCTTTCGTTCTTTTTTGTTTTGTTTTTCAGACTACCTGTGTGTTTTCTTACTAAAGTCCTACTTTTTCCTATGTACTGCATTCCCTTGTCTCTCAGAAAATTTTAAGTATACTTATTTTAAAACCTCCTCCAGACTGCTCTATTATCTGTCATTCTGGGATGCGGATTCTCTTCCGAACAGCGGATTCTCTTCCTAGCTATGTATTCTCCATTATTTTTACTCTGAGCTCATCTTCAGTGTGGATTGTTTTCCGTGGGAGTTCCAAGCATCCTGAATTTTGGAGGTACCATTGTACAGCAGCTTGGCATTTGTCTACTGCAGCCCAGTGATTTTGATCTATCATAGACACGTTTACACTGTGACTTCTCCTCTCAGGGCTTCTGCTGTGGAAACACGGACTCCAGGCATCACAGGCTTAGTATTCCAAGCCCGGGAGGCCATGCCAGAGTTTTCCTCAGGCTTCTTCATGCCCTAACTTTTTTTATTATAGGAATTCAACTCCAGTTCTCCCCATGCCTGGGGCTGGGGCCCCACTTGGGACCTGTATCTACCTCTGACATTGCTCTTAAACTCCCACTCCACTATCTAGCTTTGAGTTCTTTCTCTTATCTGAGGCTTTTCCTTCCATGCTTTAGAGTTCCATGATGACTTTACAGTTTTTTGTTATATTTTATCCATCATTTCTGCATGTTCAAAGCTGGAGGAGGCATTCTACCTTAATTCAGTTTTCCATATTGACTAGAAGTGATAAAAATGTATTTGAGGCATATATCAAGATGATAATACTAACAGACTTAACGATGGTCAGGTAGATGCCTCCATTTTTCTCATGTTCACATGTTCCTTTGTTGGCTATTGTTATGGATTGAATCGTGTCCCCTTGTCCCCTCAAAAGATATGTTGAAGTCCTAACTTGCAGTACCTATGAGCGTGACCCCATTTGGAAATACAGTCTTTGAAGATGTTATCAGTTAGGTTAACATGAAACCATACTACAGTAGAGTGAGTCCTAGTCATACATGACATTATCCTTATAAAAGAGAAGAGACAGGGAGTCAGAGGAAGGACCCCATGTGATGCTGCATCTGCAAGCCAAGGAACACCTGCAAGCCAAGGGACCATCAGAAACTTGGAGAGAGACATGGAAGAGTTTCTCAGAGCCTTCAGAAAGAATAGACATGGCTACTATTCTAATTTGTACATGTAGGCTGCAGAACTATGAGACAATACATTTTGGTTCCTACAAGCCACCCTCTTTGTGGTATTTTGCTGGGGCAGCCCTAGGAAACTGAGACAGATGTTATATAGTTTGACCCTTAGGTATTCTCATCCCCATTCTATAGGTTAAGAATCAAGGCTCAAAGATTAGAATCAGAACTTGGAGTGAACACTTTCCTACTTTTCAAAAAGGAAAGGCCTGAATGGTTCTGTTCCATTCAAAATTATGGAGAAAGCTTCCAGAACTCAGAACCTCCAGGATGACGAGTGATTGTGGAACGTGGTCCATGTGTGCAGGTCACAAAGACCATCAGGTTGGGGCTAAAGAAGGGAGGCAGTGAGCCACTCACAATGAGAGAAATTCAGTGACTCCATCTCTTCTGCCAGCCCATTCCATTAAATAGTGACTGGGGAAGCACAAGTGTTACCACATCTGAGCTGAGGCTTGCTAAGAACAAACTGAGACTGTTGTAAACCAAATTGTAGAATTAAGTTTGTTTAGAGATGGCTGAAATACTTGACAACTTCAAATTCTTCTCCACAGAAATTGTCAACAATTTTCAACATTGAAGTTGTCAAGGATTTCATTCTACTTGGATCAATAACCAATGTCCATGGAAGCAGCAGTCAAGAAATCAAATAACATTTTGCATTGGGCAAATCAGCTGCAAAAAACTTCTTTAAATTTTTGGAAAGCAAAGATGTCACTTTGATGACTAAGGTGCACCTGAAAAGCCATGGCCTTTTAATCATCTTGTATGTATGTGAAAGCTGGACAATGAAAAAGAAAAACAGAAGAAGAGTTGACATATTCAAACTGTGGTGTTGGTGAAAAATACTGAATATACTACAGACTGCCAGAAGAACAAATCAGTCTTAGAGGAAATACAAGCAAAATGCTTATTAGAAGTGAGGATGATGAGACTTCAGTTCACTTACTTTGGACACAACATCAAGAAAAGCCAGTTGTTAGAAAAGGATATCCTGTCTAGTAAAGTAGAGGGTAAAACCAGGGAAACCTTCCATGAGATGGATTGACATAATAGTCACAACAATGAACTCAAATATACTTTCTCAGGCTGGGTTCTCTAGAGAAGCAAAACCAGTGAAGTGCACATATATAAGAGAGAGATTTATCTCAGGGAAATGGCTCACGCGTTTGTAGAGGCTGGCAAGTCCCAAGCCCGTGGGTCAGGTGTCAGGCTGGAGGCTTCTCCTGACGCATATAGCTGTAGGGACTGACAAACCCAATGCTGGCAGGTCAAATGGCAGGCTGCTGGCTCATGGGCTGCGGAGGCTGACAAGTCCAATATTGGCAGGTCAGACGGCAGGCCACTGGCTCAAGTCCCAAAAAACAGAGGTCATGTGATGATGAGCCAGATACAGGGCCCAGAGCAAGCAAACAAGTTTTGCCAGAACATCTATATATATATGCTAGATGCAGAGCACACCCCAGAGGAAACTCCCCTTATGACCGGCTGCCTAATCACATCAGATCACATCATGGAGGATGGCTACATCATTACATAACTTCCAAATTATATCATTACATAAGTGCCAAACTATGTCATTATATAACTGCCAAACTACATCATCACCTTACTGCCAAGCCACTGAGCATCATAGCCCAGTCAAGTTGACACACAACCTTAACCATCCCACATAGCAGCAATCATGAAGGTGGCGCAGGACTGGATAACGTTTTGTTTTATTATACATAAGGTCAACATGAGTCAGAGCTGACTTGACAGCAACTAACAACGGAGATGATTGCTGCTGGTCCTCACTCAAGCAAGAAGAATTGAGGATTGGAGGCAAAGGAGCAGCTTTATGAAGGAAGATGTCCATTGCAGTGTTACTTATAATAGAACTATAGCAATGCCAACAACGTCTAAGGTTCTGGGCCAATGCTCAGCTAGGATATGTCTTTTCCCTGGGAGACACCCCCCCCAGGCAATTTGTGGGATGGAAGTACAGAATGATCAGGGCCTTGGCAGACACATGAGGACCACAGGCAGCAGCTCACACCCCCAATAACAGGCAAATTATGACAATATATTGGTCACTGGAGACACCAGTAAAATGGGGAAAGGCTGATAATAAAAGGGAAAAAAGGCAAGCTCAAAATTGATCACGTACTGATCACAACTATGCTAACATATGCTTATTGAACAAGATATATTAGGAAAGGAGAATGCTCCTAAGCAAAACAGTGATGATTAGAGATTCTCTGAGTCATCAGACAGTGACCACTGAAAGGCCAGGCAGCCTGAGCCATCACAGGTGAGTGAGAGTGACTCAGAGCAGCTTATTTTCTGGGCCTCTCCAGACTCCCCCGGGAGGAGAAAGACTTAGAAACTGTCCTTCAGTGACTCAAGATGCCCTCCAAGTTGGTTTCATTTCATGCACTTCCCTCTTCCTAAAGATCTAAGCAGACAAATGATTCTTTTAAAAACTAAAGTCAAACACGAACAGAAGGTGTTATCATTTGAGATCACTGGAGAGAGTCTGGCCTTTTCTCTGTGTTCTTCTAACTCCCTGATCACCCCAGCATTGTACCCTGAACCTTGGGCAATTAACGAGTCTGTTGTCTTCTCAAACCAGCTCCTCAAAAGTGGTGCATGAATCCGGACTGGCCACAGACCTGTGTGAGCGAAGGGAGACAAAGCCAGGGAGAAGGCAGATACTATTACTACCCTTACTAATAACTAATACTAATAAAAATGATAATGGACAATCTATTTTTTATTGCAATGAAATACATATAATGAAACACTTTTACGTGTGCAATTCGGTGACATTAATTATGTTCATTACTTTGTGCAACCATTACCACTATCCATTTCCAAACTTTCTCATCACCCTTAACAGAAACTCGTTGCCCCTTAAGCAATATCTCTCTATATTCACCTCCCACCTGATCCTGTTGTTAGGTGCCATCAAGTTGGTTCCAACTCATAGTGACCCTGTGTACAACAGAATGGAAGACGGCCCAGTCCTACACCATCCTCACAACCTTTATGCTCAAGCCAACCGTTGCAGTCACTGTGTCGATTCACCTTGTTGAGAGTCTTCCTCTTTTCCGCTGACCCTCTACATTACCAGACATGATGTCCTTCTCCAGGGACTGGTCCCTCCTGATAACATGTCCAAAGTACATGAGATGAAGTCTTGCCATCCTCATTCCCAAGGATCACTCTGGATGCCCTGGTAACCACTAATAACTTTAATCTCAATGCATTTTCCTATTCTGGATATTTCATGCAGGCGAGATCATACAATATTTGTCCTTTTGTCAGACAACCTATTCCATCATAGAGCCAGGGATCAGGCAACCTCTTTTGACCCCCAGCTATGAGACTGTTCTGTTCTGGGTAGTTATTTAAGTTATTTCACTAAAGCCTCTTGATGCTGCCACTAGGTGGATGATACCACCCAGAATTTGAAGCATAAGCAAGCAAATTCTGAAGGATTAGGCCACTTGGCCAAAGTCACTCAAGTAGGACAGGTAAGACATAAGAGGTGACATCAATGACTGTGATGACAAATCTGGATACTTTGCTCAGCATGAAGCCACCTGAGTAGGGAGAGTAGGTGGGAATAATCACCTTTTCTTATGTAGAAGGGGTTAGGAAGCCACAAAAACCCATGTTAGAGTCCCTCTGTGGCCATACTTCAGGATGAAATGGTGAAGGGGTGGGCTTAACCAAGGGAGGGGCTGAGTCAGAGGGTTCCTGGGCAGGGCTAAGACCCACCCATTGAATGAGGTCCAGTCAGAGGCCAGCAAGGACTTCACAAGTGAGGGGCAATGCAAGATACCCAGGCAGAACAGGTAAGCCAGCATCACAAAGCTCAGCCACTGATTAGAATGAACACAGAGAGCCAAGCGGTGAGAGAGAAAGGATGTCTACTAGAGCCTGAATGCCCAGTGCTCCCCTGAAACTTCAAGTTCAAGTGCTCAACAATTGCTTGGGCAAAGGCAAGAGAGGACAAGTCCAAAATTCCTGAGTAGTCCCCTGGTAGATGGAATACTTGTTTGGTCCCAAGACTTGCTGGGATAGCCCACAGGGTCTAGGGATTACAGTGGCTGTGATGTTGCTGATAAACAGAGGGACTTCTGTGGGCTCCTGACTCACTTCTTATTCCTTTCTGTGCCCCTGTGTCAGGACTAAGGCTGATACAGAGAGGATGGAAAAAGTTACTAAATTGTAGATGGGTGGGTGGATGGATGGATGGACGGATGGATGGGTGGGCAGACGAATGGAAAGATGGATGAATTGTTTTCCAGTTGATGTCAGTGAGGGACTCCATCCAGTGCCATAGGTGAGAAAGTTTTAACCGACGAGGGAGTGAACCAAGGGATAAATGCCCTTCCTTTGGGTTTATTTCCTCCTTCCCCAGGATGGTCCAAGGTTTCTCGATTGCATGGCTCCACAGTGGAAGCAACCAGCCTTACTTAGCGAGGTCCAGACAGGACATCTTCGTTGCATTGGCTCTCCCTTCCTCCCTACCTCACTCCCTGTGGCCCTCCACTCCTGCTCCCTAGGGCTATCTATAACCAAAATAAAAAAAACTCTGCTGCCCTTGAGTCAATTCCAACTTATAGTGACCTATAGGACAGAGTAGAACTGCCCCATAGGGTTCCCAAGGAAAGGCTGGTGGATTCAACCTGCCAAGCTTTTGTCTACGAGGGCTCCGGAGCTGTCTATGCTATTGAATAAAACAGCACATAGCCTCTGCCTCCGGCTTTGCTTTCTAGAGAGCCCAGGTGCTATGGATTGAATTGTGTCTCCCCAAAATACATGTTGTAAATCCTTACCCCTATACTTGTGGAAAGGAGCCCTGGTGGCACAATGGTTAAGTGCTTGCTGCTCACTGAAAGATTGGCACTTCAAGCACGCCCAGCAACTCCTTGGGAGAAAGATCTGCTCTTGTAAAGATTACAGCCTAGGAAACCCTGTGGGGCAGCTCTACTTTGTCCGTGGGGTCTCTGTGGGTCAGAATTGACCTGAGGGCACACATCAACAATAAAATCAATACCTGTGGATGCAACCGCATTGGGGAATAAGGTTTTCTTTGTTATGTTAAGGAGGCCATATCCGGGTAGGGGAGGTCTTAAGCAATCACTTTCAAGATACAAGAAGAGCAGTTTAGGCACAGAAGCAAGGAAGCACAATGCGGGGAGATAGAAGCCCCATGAAGATTACCAAGGAGCTGAGAAGAGGCAAGGGCCTTTCCCCAGAGCCAACAGACAGAGAAAGCCTTCCCCTAGAGCCAGCGCCCTGAATTCAGACTTCTAGTCTCCTGAACTGTGAGGAGATAAATTTCTGTTTGCTAAAGCCCCCATTTGTGGTGTTTCTGTTACAGCTGCACCAGGAGACAAAGACACCAGGCTGAGGCCAGTGGTCATCAGCTACTGGTATGTTTTGTTTTTTTTATGGGGCTGCGAGCTCCTTGGTGGCAGGCGCTGCATCCTATCCATTGAGAACCTTCTAGCACCCAGCATCAGGCCTGGTATCGAGCATAGTCCAGGCCTGGTCTATGCCGAGAGGGTCTGGGTACCGTCTGTTCTCGCTGGTGGAAGTGGAATGAATCACACAGAGAATTTCAGATGAAGTGCAGGAAAATTGGGGGCAGGGAGCTAACAATATTCCAAGGGCTGATTGAGGTATCGTGCATACAGAGCTGTGTAATCACCACAACCCCCGAAATGGATGGTATAACGATCTGCATTTTACAAGGGAGGCTCAGAGAGGTCAGTGCTTCACCCAAGGGCCACAGCCAGTGAGGGGAAAACGAGCTTCAATCTTGGCTCTGTCTGCAGAGCCTGTGTTTTCAGCCATGACGTCATGCCAGGTGGGCTAGTGGTGCCCCTGGAAACTGTTTTCCAGGTAACCACCCACACCGGTCTCCTGCAAGCTTGAGCCTCTCTGTTCTGGGCACAGCTCCCCCAGTGGAATGGCAGCAACGTGAACCACAGGAGAAGGTACTGAGAGGTGGGGGTGTGAAGGAAACAGGCAGGCTTTGTAGGGCAGATGGCTTTTGAGATCTGCTGGCAAAAGATATTTGAAGAGAGACTATGGGAGTGCTTTAGCTGAGTGTGGCCGCCTGGAATTTGTGAGCATTCCGAACACCTCTCTGGTGCCAAATGCAGTGTCCTCACCGCCGCTCGCAGGAGTCTGTGCATCCGGCACCTTTGGTGGCAGGAACGGGTCCAAGAAAACAGAGCACACGGAGTCAATACCACAACAGGGATGCGGCAGCAAGGAGACCGTCAAAGCGTCCAAAGTCAGCTGGAGGGAAATTACTGTGGTTAGCAGAGCAAACAGGGTCCGCAGAGCTGCTCAGACAGGCATGAGGGATGTGAGGCCGGCTGAAAGGGGCCTTGGTGCCAAGCTCTTCTCAGGTCAAGTTGGTCGCAGCCACGGGAGACTTTGCACCATTGATTCCCAGAGAAACACAGTATTCTCAGCCAACATCACGGGCAGTGACAGACAGCCATTACTGAACGGGCTGACATATCTCCTACAACCACGAAAAATGTAAACTAAGCCCCAGAGATGCAAGGCAAAGGGGCGGGAGGGCACACCCAGGTTGTACTAGGACCCCCCAGGAGGGGCTGGGGGTTGGTGATCTGTGAAGCTGGGAGGACAAGCTGGGTCCTGAGTCCAGGACCTGAGTCAGGTCAGAGGAGGGAGGAGCTGTCCCAAGGCTGAACACTGGACAGGTCAAGTAGCTGGAGATGAACCCCCAGTTGTGAGCCAGAAAGAAGCACGGTGGTCATCAAGACCATCAAACTGCAGATCATGGTCAGCACACTCCAGCCACAGGCTGAATCCCGTCCACAGGTGCATAGTCAGTGGGGTTATAGGGTGCTTAGGGTTCAGGTTAGTCCAAGGGGGCACCACACGAGGCCGGCCAGCCAGCCAATCACACACCGCTGCCACCCCCAACCCTGACCCCCCTGAGGCTGGGGTGCAAACTTCGGGCTTGCCCCAGATACAGCCTGTCTGTGTACAGCTGTGAGCTCTGAAGGGTTTTATGTTTTTGTTGTCATTGCTGTTGTTTGCTGCTGTCAAGTCAGCCTCTGGCACGTGCTGACCCTATGCACCACAGAAGGAAAGTCTACCCGGTCCTGCGCCATTCCCATGATCCGTTGTAAATCAAACCATTGTGATCCACAGGGTTTTCATCGGCCGATTTCTTAGAAGTAGATCACCAGGACTTTCTTCCTAGTCTTAGTCTGGAAGCTCTGCCGAAACCTGTTCAGCGTCATAAAAACACAAAAGCCTTTATTGACAGATGTCTGGTGGCTATGCATGAGGAGCATTGGCCAGGAATCAAACCTGGGCCTCCCGCACAGAAGGTGAGAATTCTACCGCTGAACCACCCCTGCCCCACTTACCTGCACTTCATTGCGTTTCTTCACTTTGACATTCAGAGCTGTGGGCAGAAATCATATCACGCCAACACCCACCACAGGCCTTCTGGATACGTGTTTACAGGGTGCTTAAAAAACACAACCAGAAGAACATGTGACAGAGACCGTACGTGGCCCACAAAGCCTAAAATGTTTACTATCTGGGCCTTTACAAAAAAAGTCTGCTGATGTCTTTCGTTTTTTTCTTTTTTCTAATAATTTTTATTGTGCTTTAAGTGAAAGTTTACAAATCAAGTCAGCCTCTCACATAAAAACTTATATACACCTTACTACATACTCCCGATTACTCTCCCCCCAATGAGGCAGCCCTCTCCCTCCTTCCAGTCTCACTTTTCATGACCATTTTGCCAGCTTTTAACCCCCTCTACCCTCTCATCTCCCCTCCAGACAGGAGATGCCAACATAGTCTCAAGTGTCCACCTGATGCAAGTAGAGCACTCCTCATCAGCATCTCTCTCCAACCCATTGTCCAGTCCCTTCCATGTCTGATAAGTAGCCTTCTGGAATGGTTCCTGTCCTGGCCCAAAAGAAGGTTTGGGCAATATGACTGTTGGGGTCCTTCCAGTCTCAGCCAGACCATTAAGTCTGGTCTTTTTATGAGAATTTGGGGTCTGCACCCCACTGCTATCCTGCTGCCTCAGGGGTTCTCTATTGTGTTCCCTGTCAGGGCAGTCATCAGTTGTGGCCGGGCACCATCTAGTTCTTCTGATCTCTGGATGATGTAGTCTCTGGTTCATGTAGCCCTTTCTGTCTCTTGAGCTCATAATAACCTTGTGCCCTTGGTGTTCTTCATTCTTCTTTGTTCCATGTGGGTTGAGACTCATTGATGCACCTTAGATGGCTGCTTGCTAGCGTTTAAGACCCCAGACGCCACCCTCCAAAGTGGGATGCAGAATGTTTTCTTAATAGATTTTATTATGCCAATTGACTTTGATGTCCCCTGAAACCATGGTCCCCAGACCCCTGACCCTGCTTCGCTGACCTTCAAACCATTCAGTTTATTCAGGAAACCTCTTTGCTTTTGGTTTAGTCCACTTGTGCTGACCTCCCCTGTATTGAGTGTTGTCCTTCCCTTCGCCTAAAGTAGTTCTTATCTACTATCTAATTAGTAAATACCCCTCTCCCACCCTCCCTCCCTCCACCATCTCGTAACCACAAAAGAATGTGTTCTTCTCAGTTTAAACTATTTCTCAAGATCTTATAATAGTGGTCTTATACAATACTTGTCCTTTTGCAACTGAATAATTTCACTCAGCATAATGCCTTCCAGGTTCCTCCATGTTACGAAATGTTTCACAGATTCATCACTGTTCTTTATTGATGTGTAGTATTCCATTGTGTGGACATACCATAATTTATTTATCCATTCATCCGTTGGTGGGCACCTTGGTTGCTTCCATCTTTTTGCTATTGTAAACAGTGTTGCAATAAACATGGGTGTGCATATATCTGTTCGTGTAAAGGCTCTTATTCCTCTAGAATATATTCCGAGGAGTGGGATTGCTGGGTCATATGGTAGTTCTATCTCTAGCTTTTTAAGGAAGTGCCAAATCGATTTCCAAAGTGGTTGTACCATTTGACATTCCCACCAGCAGTGCAGAAGTGTTCCAATCTCTCCACAGCCCCTGCAACATATATTATTTTCTGTTTTTTGGATTAATGCCAGCCTTGTTGGACTGAGATGGAATCTCACTGTACTTTTAATTTGCATTTATGTAATGGCTAATGATCGAGAGAGCATTTCCTCATGTATCTGTTAGCAGCCTGAATGTCTTCTTTAGTGAAGTGCCTGTTCATATCCTTTGTCCATTTTTTAATTGGGTTATTTGTTTCTTTGTGGTTGAGTTTTAGTAGAATCACGTAGATTTTAGAGATCAGAGGCTGGTCGGAGATGTCGTAGCTGAAAATTTTTTCCCTGTCTGTAGGTAGTCTTTTTACTCTTTTGGTGAAGTCTTTAGATGAGCATAGGTGTTTGATTTTTAGGAACTCCCAGTTATCTGGTTTCTCTTTGGCATTTTTAATAATGTTTTGTATTCTATTTATGCCTTGTATTAGGGCTCCTAACGTTGTCCCTATTTTTTCTTCCATGATCTTTATCGTTTTAGTCTTTAGGTCTTTGATCCATTCGCAGTTAGTTTTTGTGCATGGTGCGAGGTATGGGTCCTATTTCATTTTTTTGCAGACAGATATCCAGTAATGCCAGCACCATTTGTTAAAAAGACTATCTTTTCCCCAGTTAACTGACACTGGTCCTTTGTCAAATATCAGCTGCTCATACGTAGATGTATTTATATCCGGATTCTCAATTCTGATCCATTGGACTATGTGTCTGTTGTTGTACCAGTACCAGGCTGTTTTGACTACTGTGGCTGTATAAAAGGATCTAAAATCAGGTAGAGTGAGGCCTCCCACTTTCTTCTTCTTTTTCAGTAATGCTTTACTTATCCAGGGCTTCTTTTCCCTTCCATATGAAGTTGGTGATTTGTTTCTCCATCACATAAAAAAACTCGTTGGAATTTGGATCAGAAGTGCATTGTATACGTAGATGGCTTTTGGTAGAATAGACATTTTTACTATGTTGTCTTCCTATCCATGAGCAAGGTATGTTTTTCCACTTATGTAGGTCCCTTTTAGTTTCTTGCAGTAGTACCTTGTAGTTTTCTTTGTATAAGTCTTTTACATCTCTGGTAAGATTTATTCCTAAGTATTTTATCTTCTTGGGGGCTACTGTGAATGGTATTGATTTGGTGATTCCCTCTTCAATGTTCTTTTTGTTGATGTAGAGAAATCCAACTGATTTTTGTACGTTTATCTTGTAACCTGAGACTCTGCCGAACTCTTCTATTAGTTTCAGTAGTTATCTTGAGGATTCCTTAGGGTTTTCTGTGTATAAGATCATGTCATATGCAAATAGAGATAATTTTACTTCTTCCTTGCCAATCTGGATGCCCTTTTTTTCTTTGTCTAGCATAATTTCTCTGGCTCGGACCTCCAGCACAATGTTGAATAAGAGCGATGATAAAGGGCATCCTTGTCTGGTTCCCGTTCTCAAGGGAAATGCTTTCAGACTCTCTCCATTTAGGGTGATGTTGGCTGTTGGCTTTGTATGTGTGTGTTTGTATAAATAAATAAATAAATAAATAAATAAATTTTTTTTTTTATATAGATGCCCTTTATTATGTTGAAGAATTTTCATTCTATTCCTATTTTGATGAGAGTTTTTATCATGAATGGGTGTTAGAGTTTGTCAAGTGCCTTTTCTGCATCAATTGATAAGATCATGTGGTTTTTGTCTTTTGTTTTATTTATATGGTGGATTACATTAATTGTTTTTCTATTATTGAACCAACCTTGCATACCTGGTATAAATCCCACTTGGTCATGGAGGATTATTTTTTTGATATGTTGTTGAATTCTATTGGCTAAAATTTTGTTGAGGACTTTTGCATCTATGTTCATGAGGGATATAGGTCTGTAATTTTCTTTTTTTGTGGTGTCTTTACCTGGTTTTGGTATCAGGGATATACTGGCTTCATAGAATGAGTTAGAGAGTATTCCATCCATTTCTATGCTTTGAAATACCTTTAGTAGTAGTGGTGTTAACTCTTCTCTGAACGTTTGGTAGAAATCTGCAGTGAAGCCGTCCGGGCCAGGGCTTGTTTTTTGTTGGGAGTTTTTTTGATTACCTTTTCAACTTTTTTTTTCTTATGGGTCTATTTACTTGTTCTACTTTTGTTTGTGTTAGTTTAGGTAGGTAGTGTGTTTCTAGGAATTCATCCATTTCTTCTAGGTTTTCAAATTTGCTGGAGTACAATTTTTCATAGTAATCTGATATGATTCTTCTAACTTCAGTTGGGTCTGTTGTGATATGGCCCATCTCATTTCTTATTCGGGTTATTTGTTTCCTTTCCTGTATTTCTTTAGTCAGTCTGGACAATGATTTGTCAATTTTATTAATTTTTTCAAAGAACCAGTTTTTGGCCTTGTTAATTCTTTTAATTGTTTTTCTGTTTTCTAATTCATTTAATTCTGTTCTAATTTTTATCATTTTTTTTTTCTTCTGGTGCCTGACGTATTCTTTTGTTGCTCTCTTTCTATTTGTTCAAGTTGTATGGACAGTACCCTGATTTGGGCTCTTTCTTCTTTATGTATGTGAGCATTTATTGATATAAACTGACCTTTGAGCACTGCTTTGGCTGTGTCCCAAAGGTTCTGAAATGAAGTGTTTCCATTCTCATTGGATTCTCTGAATTTCTTTATTCCATCCTTAATGTCTTCTATAATGCAGTCTATTTTGAGCAGGGTATTGCTCAGTTTCCAAGTATTTGATTTCTTTTCCCTGATTTTTCTGTTATTGATTTCTACTTTTTTGGCCTTGTGGTCTGAGAAGATGTTTTGTAATATTTCAATATTTTGGATTCTGCAAAGGTTTGTTTTATGACCTAATATGTGATCTATTCTAGAGAATGTTCCACATGCACTAGAAAAAAAAAAAGTATATTTTGCAGCTGTTGGTTGGAGTGTTTTGTATAATTCTATGAGGTCAAGTTGGTTGATTGTAGCAATTAGATCTTCCATGTCTCTATTGAGCTTCTTACTGGATGTCCTACCCTTCACTGGAAGTGGTGTGTTGAAGTCTCCTGCGATAATTGTGGAGGTATCTATCTCACTTTTCAATTCTGTTAAAGTTTGTTTTATGTATCTTGCAGCCCTGTCATTGGGAGCATAAATATTTAATACAGTTATATCTTCCTGGTAAATTGTCCCTTTGATCATTATGTAGTGTCTTTCTTTATCCTTTTTGTTGGATTTAACTTTAAGGTCTATCTTCTCAGAAATTAATATTGCCACTCCTGCTCTCTTTTGATTGTTGTTTGCTTGGTATATTTTTTCCATCCTTTGAGTTTTAGTTTTTTTGTGTCTCTAAGTCTAAGGTGTGTCTCTTGTAGGCAGCATATAGATGGATTGTGTTTTTTATCCACTCTGCGACTCTCTGTCTCCTTATTGTTGCATTTAGTCCATTTACATTCAGCGTAATTATAGATAAGTATATGAGTTTAGTGCTGTCATTTTGATGCCTTTTTGTGTGTGTTGTTGCCAATTTCATTTTTCCACTTACTTTTTTGTGCTGAAAAGTTTTTCTTTGTAAATTATGCGTTCCTCGTTTTCATAGTACTTGAATTTCTTTTTGCTGAGTCATTATGTTTATCTTGGTTTTTATTTTGAAGTATGGAATTGTTAGACCTCTTTGTGGTTACCTTATTATTTACGCCTATTTTTCTAAGTAAAAACCTAATTTGTATCATCCTACACCTTGGTTTCCTCACCATATGGAAGATTTATGCCTCCTGTATTTAGTCCCTCTTTTTTGATTCTTGTAATCTTTTACATAATGTCACCGATGATTCCCTGTTTCGAGCATTTTTTTTTTATCAGTCTTATTTTGTTTTTATGATTTCCCTATCTGAGTTGATATCCAGATGTTCTGTTCTGTGACCTTGTTTTGTGTTGGTATCCGATATTATTGATTTTCTGACCAAAGAATTTCCTTTAGTAATTCGTGTAGCTTTGGTTTGGTTTTTGCAAATTCTCTAAGCTTCTGTTTATCTGTAAATGTCTTAGTTTCACCTTCATATTTGAGAAAGAGTTTTGCTGGATGTATGATTCTTGGCTGGTAGTTTTTCTCCTTCAGTGCCCTATATATGTCATCCCATTGCCTTCTTGCCTGCATGGTTTCTGCCAAGTAGTGTGAACTTATTCTTATTGATTCTCCTTTGCAGGTGCCTTTTCGTTTATCCCTGGCTGCTTTTAACATTTTCTCTTTATCTTTGGTTTTGGCAAGTTTGATGATAATATGTCTTGGTGATTTTCTTTTGGCATCTATCTTGTATGTGGTTTGATGAGCATCTTGGATAGATATCCTTTCATCTTTCACAGTGCCAGGGAAGTTTTCTGCCAACAGATCTTCAACTCTTCTTTCTGTATTTTCTGTTATCCCTCCCTGTTCTGGAACTCCAATCAAGAGAAATAACCTACGAGTGACTAGAGTTCCAGTTATTCTTCTTGATAGAGTCCCACATGATTCTTAGGGTTTCTTCATTTTTTTTTAATGCTTTTATCTGATTTTTCTTCAACTATATTGGTGTCAATTGCCTTATCCTCCAGCTCCCCCACTCTGCATTCCAGTTCCTCGATTCTGCTCCTCTGACTTCCTATTGAGTTGTCTAATTCTGTAATTTTATTGTTAATCTTTTGGATTTCTGAATGCTGTCTCTCTATGTATTCTTGTAGCTTATTAAATTTTTCACTATGTTCTTGAATAATCTTTTTGATTTCTTCAACTGCTTTATCAGTGTGTTCCTTGTCTTTTTCTGTAGATTGCCTTATTTCATTTCTGAGGTCATCCCTGATGTCTTGAAGCATTCTGTATATTAGTTTTTTATATTCTACATCTGGCAATTCCATGAATGTATCTCCATTTGGGAAAGATTTTGATTCTTTGATTTGGGGGTTTGTACAAGCAATCATGGTCTGCTTCTTTATGTAATTTGATATCGACTGCTGTCTCCGAGCTGTTTATAAGATACTGTAATGATTTATCTTATATTTGCTTGCTGAGTCTTATCTTTTGTTTTGTTTTTTTTCAATATACCCAGGTGGGCTACTAGATTGTGCTATCTTGATTGTTGTAACCTTTGAATCATTTATGTACTGTTACCAGCTGGTTGGAGCTGTTACCAGATACATAAGCCTATGAGTCCATTCACTATTCTTGAATAGAATCAGCTTAGGTGTCCTGATAGTGGGTCACCTAGTGTGTGCTGTAGGCTGTCACCTATTAACTTAGAGGAGTAGTGGTGATGGTTGAATGCACCAGATTCTAGTAGTGGCAGGGGGTCACACTCCAAAGAGGGCAGGATGCTGACAGCCTTCCCCCATGTGCCATTGAGGTAGGAGTGTCTCTATTCTCTAGAGCACTCTGATGGGTCAGCTCTGTAGCTGTACCTTAGGCACCCAGTGCTTGTACCTCTAAAGATTGGTAGGCATCACTATCCTCAGATCCCTTTCGCAGGTGGCTAGGTGGCGTGGGTGGAGGTTCAGCCCTCTGTTCCTGCTGTGGATTAGTGAGGGTTCTGTTTAATAGGTAGAGAGATATCAGACCTCCAAAACTTGCCTTTCCACTGCTCAGCTAAAACAATTCCAGTCAGATCTCTATCAGAATTGCCTTTGCATTACAATAGCCACCTGGTTCCCCATAGGGATGAAGGCCAATGACTGTGGATTTCTTATGCTTGGCTGGGGCTTGTTCTGTATTTTTATTCCAGGTTAGGGAAGTCAAGGAAGGAATTTTTCCCCCTGATTGTTAATTGCTGCTTCTCTCAGGCCAGGAGAATGAGTTAGAAAAATAAAAACAAACCCGCAAAGCACTTCACTCCCTGGCCCAGGGAATTCCAATGTTAATGAAGCCAGCTGGGGCAGGGAAGGGAGGGATCAGAGAGATAGGAGAGGGTACAGTGGCAGGACTGACAAAGTTAATTATCTTGTTTGGTGAGGACTATTTTATCTGAGATTCCAGAGGGGCATGTAGCTTGTGTGCGCTGGCTGGGTCAAGATTGCCCTCAAAGGTTAGGACTGCATGCCATGCTTGCACCATCTCAGGAAGCTGTGATCAGCTCCTCCACCCTTAGTCCAAAGCCCAGTGCCAAGGTTTCCTGTCTAGGATGCTGTGCTCCAGACTCCAAAACCAGTCACTGCTTCCCCATAGTTTTTTGTTCTCCTGTCAGCTGTGCGGGTGTGCAGCCTGAATGTGCTGGCTGGGTCTCCACTGAGGTTACTCCAGGGTGTTAGGGCTGCGTCCTGTGCTTGCACTGTCTCAGGAAGCTGTGATCAGCTCCTCCGCACTTAGTCCAAAGCCCAGTGCCAAGGTTTTTTGGCTGGGACACTGTGCTCCTGGCTCCAAGGCCAGTCACTGCTTCCCTGTGTTTCTCATTCTCCTGTCTGCTGCTTCGATGTGCAGCCTGCTCGAGCTGGATGCGTCTCTGCTGAGCTTATTCCAGGGGGTTAGAGCTGTGTCCCGTGCTTACCCCATCTCAGTAGGTTGAGATCAGCCCCACTACTCTGGCTCTAGGAAACTGCGAGTGGTCAAGGCAGTAGCATGGCATACCGCCTCAGGAAGTGGTCACTGCTTCAGCGCATGGCTTTTCACTCCCCGTCACTCAGGTCAACTCCTTAGTTCTGTGTTTGATGGTCAGCATTTGTAGATTGCCATGTATATAATTGATTCACTTGTTTTTTCAAGTCTTTGTTGCAAGAGGGTTCAGTGGAAGCTTCTACCTGGTCAGCCATCTTGGTCCCCTCCCTCTGATATCTTTCACAGAATATAAGAAGAGGCTGAAAATGGGGACAAATGTCAAAGTCAGCACTTAGACAGTGAAGGGCAGGCCTGAGGTACGTTGACTGAGTCTGCCAAGGGCCAGAGGAGGCAGGCAGCCTTTGTGTGGGTGTGGGGTGGAGGCACTCAAAAGCCTCCCCTCATTCACCCCATTTGGAAGCATTTGGGGTGCCCTCTTGTAGCTCACGGGAAGGTGCAAACTCTAGCACAGCACCATCTAGGTGAGCCCCTGTGATGATGGGAACAGTCCACACCTGTGCCATCCAGTACAGCAGCCACAAGCCACCTGTGGCATTGAGTACTTGGAGTGTAGCTGGTGTGCCTGAGAAACTGAGTCTTTAATTTCATTTTAATTTATTTAAACTTAAATGTAAATAGCTGCATGTGGCTTAAGGCTCCCATATTGGACAGAGTCAGGACCTTAAATCCCAGCTGTAGCACTGACTAGGTGTGTGACCTGTCAGTTGCCATCAAGTTAATTCAAACTCACAGTGACCCCATGTGCATCAGAGAAGAACTGTGCTCCACAGGTTCGCAATGGCTTTTTCAAAAGTAGGTCTCCAGGCCTTTCTTCCAAGGCACCTCTGAATATACTTGCACCTCCAATATTTTGGCTAGCAGTCAAGCATATTCACTGTCTGCACTAGCAGGGATTCCCTGTCACCTTAAACTTACTGATAAACGTTGCTGCATCTCAGTTTCCTCTTCTGTAGAATGGAAACTAATAACAGTGCGTGCCCCAGGGATTGCTTTGAGATGGAGTGAGATCATTCACACAGAAGCACTGAGAACACGCCTGGTGCCAAGGTGCTCAGCCGATGTCACAGTCACCATTATTATATGCTAGCACTGTTCTAGCCCTAGGGACACAGGGTGGAACAAACAGACCAGCCAGAGCCCTATCCTCATGTCACTATGCAGACAAGCAGAGGAACTGCATGGTAATCACACAAACAAAGGTCAACCCTGTGACCCAGCACCTAGAAGGAGGAGCCCTGGCTTGAACCTGGGCTCAGCCACCAATGAGCTGTGGGACTCAAGGCAAGCCACACACCCTCTCTGATTCTCTGATTCCTCCTGTTCCAAATGGCAACGAGAGTGGTGTCTGCCTTGACAGACTATCAAAGCATTGTTGTTGGATGCCACGGAGTCATTCCAATGCATAGAGACTCCATGTGACAGAGTAGAACTGTCCCCATAGGGTTTTCTAGTCTGTAATCTTTATGGGAACAGATCTCCAGGTCTTTCTCCAGTGGAGCTGCTGCGTGGGTTTGAACTGTCAACCTTTTGGTCAGCAGGCGAGCACTTAACCATCGTGCCACCAAAGTTCCTATCACAGAGATTAAACGAGATGATGCCTGTAAGGTGGCTAAACCAGACAGGGGCTTTAATCAATGTCTTTATTTCAGTGCAGTTTATGATTCTGGCTGAAGACAGCAGGCACGACATGGAACCACGACACAAGCCAGGCGCTACAGGGCAAGGAGTGCTGGGATTTGCACTGGAGGATACCAGTTACCCCTCCGAAGACATGACAAGGCTCAGAGAGGATAGGCCAATCCCCTGAGCTCGTACAGCTATTAGTGGAGACCATGAATTAAAACTCAGTCGCATCCAACCAATGGAGTGAGGCCTCATACCAGCTGGGTTGCTGGGTCAAAGGACCAGGAAGGTCTTTGTATTGGGATGGGTTCGATGCTGTCACCATTGTCCCCCATCCTGTGGACCCCCAGGGCATTTGTCTATGAAATAGAATCACACCATTTGCAGAAGCTGAATTGTGCAGCCAGAACCATGATGTGATTAACACCTGAAGACATCCTGTGAGGCAATTAATTCCACAGACTCAAGGCGAGGGGCTGAGAGCCCTGCCCAGCAAGGAGAGTCACAGCTCCCCAGGGCCTTCTGTAGCCACTCTTGAAGATGTCTGCAGCCTTCAATCAGGGCAAAATCCAGGGATTACCACTCCAGGTCTGGGCTTGGTGTAATGGCAGGTATTTTGAACACCTAAATCCCTACTCTAGCAACTACATTCCAATGTCCCCAAAATAGCCGCCATCACCATTAGTGGAAAGTGTCCTCTTCTTGGCTTGTAGTGAAACTGCCACGTGGTTCAGACGGGCTGGAAGAGAGGGGCACATCCAGGCCACCCTGTCCTCATCTGTTATGGAAGGGCCCAACGGTGAAGCTGACGTGAAATATTAAAACAAAAGACTACATTCCAGAGGTCCTGCTACTTCGAGCATCTGATGGACGGTCTCTCGTGATGTGGGCAGGAAGGCCAGGCTCCCAGCATCTGCTCACCGTGGAGGACCAGGCTGTACCCAACTTCAGAAGGGCCTTTCCCTAAGCTGAGGCCATCTGGTCCATGCCATGGGGTGCCCTTTTTCTCCCTGCTCCCCATCCCTCCTGCATTCCCGGGGTGATTCCCAGACACGCCTCAGCCCTCAGCTCCAGGCCCACTTACTTCCTGAGACTGCCTTGACCCCCATCCCACCCTGTGACAATATCTGCAGTTCACCCACATCAGCACCTGTTCACATTACATTGCTTTTTCTGTGTACTCTCTTGGGGCTTGGGGCCCTGGGCCACCCCTACACCAGACCAGGTGGGAATGAGGGACGGCAGACCTGAACCTGGGTGTCCAACAAGCTGGGAAGTCACCAAAGTCATCGAGGTACTGGCGACCCCGACGCAGGTCTCCCCGATGTGTGTCAGAGCAGAACTGAGCTCCACAGGGTTTCCAGGGACTGATTTTTCAGAAGTAGATCACCAGGCCTGTCTTCTGAGGCACTTCCGGGTGGTTTCAAACCTTCAGTTTTTTGGTTAGTAGTGAGCAGCTTCACTATTTGTGCCACACAGGGATTCTGGTCACAAAAGAAACAGTTCTCAAATTTTTACTGGTTTCAAGGCCCTTTAAAAATTATTGACCACCCAAAGAACTTTTGTTTATGTGAGTTGTAGCTATCAATATTTACCATATTAAAATATTTAATGGAGGGATTGACCAATGTGTAGTTATTAATGCATTTGAAAATAACAACAATAATCTCATTATGTTATGTTATATTAACATAAATAATATATTTTTATGAAAAATGACTATATTTACAAAAAAGTGAGAAAAGCAGCATTGTTCAACGTGTCTGCATACCTTTTTAATGTCTGGCTGGAGAGAAGTAGCTGGATTTTCATATCTGCATCTGCGCTCAGTTTGGGGCGCTCTGTTGTTTTGACGGAAGCCGATGAAGAAAATTCAGCCTCAGAATGATAAATGTGAATTGGAAAAGGCGGGAGTCTTTTAATACCCTTTTCGGATAATTGTGACTATTCTTTTTTGAAGCTACCCCAAAACTCAAAAGGCTGTAGATTCTTAAAGGCTAGTTGCAACACAGAATCTGAAATCATGTCAATTGACTTTCCACACTCTGCTACATGAAAATCCATTGGTCTCTCTTGAACTTTGAACAGCTCTTTTTAACCAGGCATGGGTTTATAAAATCATGAATTTATCATTTGCAAATTATTGCTTCACTGACTTGTAGAGATCTTCCAAATGTTGACATACTTCACTATTCAGTATCAAAAATCACATTAATTAATACCACCAACAATCTCATTAGAAAAGTCTTTAAGTTACAGGATGCTGACAAACTCACGGTGGCAGACCCTAGCGTTCCTAAGCTCTAATTTTCGTTTGAAGGCGTCACTGGAGATGAATGTCGTCAGTTCTTTTCCTCGAAGTGCCAGGCTCACTTCATTCTTTTTTGAGAAAATGTCTGCCTAACACCCAAGTTTGACTTATCATGGTTTGTCTCTCTGTCATTCTTTCGAGTAAAAGCAGTGTTCCATGAAAACCGCAGCTAGTTCAGCTTGCAGCTGAAACGCCACAGCGCTTCAGGACAAAGCAAAAGTGCTTATGCGAACTCCCCACTGGGTTTCACAGAATATTTAAGAGACTTAAGGGCTGAGATTTAATAAAATTAATCATTTTAATTGCTTCATCAAGGATATTCCTGAATAGAAGTGGTGATTTTGTTTTACTGCAAGTGTATGGAGGTGAAAATGCTATGCCCATAGGTAGAGTTTAGGGCACCATCTTGACACGCTCTTCATACAGTTTGGCCCACCAATGCCTTCAGGTGCCGATAAAATGCAGTGCATTTAAAAAGGCAAAAAATATTTAACGTTATTGTCAACTACCGCCTGTGTGTCAGTGCGTTGTTCTGTGGTGGCTTGCATGTTATTCTGATGCTGGAAGCTGTGCCACCAGTATTGCAAATAGCAGCAGGGTCACCCACAGCTTCTAGACTAAGACAGACGAGGAAGGAAGGCCTGGCAATCTACTTCTGAAAATCAGCCAGTGAAAACTCTGTGGATGACAAAAGAGCACTGTCTGATAGAGTGCTGGAAAATGAGCCTCCTAGATTGGAAGGCCCTCAGAATACACAGTGGCTGCGACCACGGTCTGGAGCACACTAGTGAGGATGAAATTGGTGCAGAGGAGCACGCAGTGTTTTGTTCTGTTGCACATGGCGTCGAAGTGAGTCAGAGCCGACTTGATGACAACTAACAACAACATTATTATTAAGGTGGCTTTGACCAGATAAACCCAAACCCAGTGCTGTCGAGTCGGTTCCGACTCATAGCGACCCTATAGGACAGAGTAGAACTGCCCCATAGAGTTTCCAAGGAGCACCTGGTGGATTCGAACTGCAGACTTATCGTTTAGCAGCCGAAGCAGTTAACCACTACGGCCAGGCATGGAGCTTGGCCCTTAATCAGCACAACAGTTTAGGAAGTAGATATGGCTATTTGAATTTATAGATGAAGAACAGGGTTTCAGAGAGGCTAGGTCACACAGCAGAGTCCCTGGTGGTGCAAACAGTGAACGCGCTCAGCTGCTAACCAAAAGGTTGGAAATTCGAGTCCACCCGGAGGCACCTCAGAAGAAAGGCCTGGAGAGATACTTCCGAACAATCACAGCCATTGAAAACTCTATGGAGCACGGCCCTCCTCTGACACACAAGGGCCACCATGAGTTGGAGTCAACTTGATGGCAACTGGTTTACTGTTTGTTTGTTCGTTTGTTTTAAGTCACAAAGCTAAGGAGTGGAGAGCTCACATTCCCACTCAGAGCTCTGGGACTCAGGAGACGCCTGAAAGCAGTCCTAGTGTTTCCTTGCCCCCCAAGAGACAGTGGGATTCCACCATTCATCCCCCAGAGTCGCTGAGGTTAGACCATGCAGGCCCTGCATGAGGAGGCTGAGGCGGCCCTGGAGGAGGTCCCGGCCAGGCTCCCTCAGCCCAGTTCCTGCCTCTCTGTCCCCGCTTCCTTCGTGAGCAGACAGCCCCCTCGGTACTCCAAGTGGAAGGCCCGGTCGTGGGGGCACCATGCAGGTCCCCCTCCCGCTGGGGCCCGGGCAGATCCCCTCCGTTGGGGGCGCCAGGCCCTCCCCCTCGCTTGGGGGCTCCAGGCCGGCCCCCTCCCGCGGGGCTCCAGGCCCTCCCCTTCCCTTGGATTGCCCCAGGTCTGACGGTGAGCGTTAATCACCGCAGCTCCCTCAGTCAGGAGTAATAAACCGCCTGGCACTGGGCAGCGAGGCCACAATTAGCAGCCTTGCATTTACAGTTCAAATAAACTCCTCTCTAATGAGAACGCTTTTCTTTTCATTACTTCATGGGCAGCCGGTTAGAGCCGCTTAGTAAAAATCATTTAAAATGGCAATAAGGCGCCGCTCTGATGGGGGGTACTGGTGATGGGGGGCGTGGGCGTGAGCATCCCATTCAGGCCGCAAACTTAATGGAAAAAGCCAGGCCGTGCTGGGCAGCATTTAGAATGCAGGTTCACATGGGGTTCCCCTGCCTGGGTCTGCCGAGAGTCGGGGAAAGTTGGGGAGTCCACAGACGCACGTGGGAGAGCAGCTGCCCCTTTCCCCCTGGGTCCAGCTGGAGGGAGGCCCAGAGAGGGGAAGGGACCAGCCAAAGTCAGAGGTGAGCCCAGGAGAGGGGAAGGAAGAGGAACCAGAGATCAGCCTCTACAGACACCCTCCTTTGTGGCGGAGGTGAGCCTGGCACTTGTGACCCCAAACCCAACAGGTACAGGTCCCAACGGTAATAGGCGCCAGCCTTCAAGCAGCCCTTCTCTGTGTGCTCACAGTTCTGAGCGTTCCACAGAGACCAACCCCTTCAATCCCACAAGAACCCTTTGAGGTAGAGGCTGTGAAAGGTTTCATTTACAAGTGAGGAAATTGAGGTGCAGAGATGTAGTAAGGTGAAATTTCATATCCATTCCAAAGTCTCTTTAAGGTGGAAAGAAGATCTTGAACCTCTACGTCCTGTTCTGCCTCAGTTTCTGCCTTGACCTGAGGACCCCAGAGAAGCCACGCTGCCCCAAGGACAAGTGAAGCAAAGGGACCCTGGATTAGGAGCAGGGAGTTTGGGCCCAAATCTCGTGTGATCTTCCATGGAGCCTGCGCTTTACCAGCCAGGGGCAGGGTTGTTCGATGGTTAGTGAGTAGCTGTTGGAGCCAGATGTTCTCAAATCCAACCCCATTTCACGCCCCAGAAGCAGCACCAAGGACAGAAGCCAGAGGAGTGGCTCAGAAGAGGGCAGCTCTGGGCAGGCAGCATCAGGGCCCCAGGAGAAGCAGGAGGGGCCCTGGGCCACGTGGGGGTCGGATGCCAGGGAGGTGGGACCCAAGGACTCCCCTAGGCCCAGCAATCACTTCTTCACCCCCCCCCCACCAAAGCCCTCAGGCTACAGAGCCCCATTGGAATGCAATCAAAACAAAAAAATCAGTAGCCATCGGGTCAACTCCAAGTCACAGTGACCCCATGTGTGTCAGAATAGAACTGAATTCTATGGGGTTTTCAATGGCTGTGGCCTTTCAGAAGTAGATTGCCAGGCATTTCTCCTGAGGCACCTCTGAGTGGTCTCTAACCTCCAACCTTCTCGTTAGTAGCTGAGCGCTTAACCATTTGCACCACCCAGAGATTCCCCAGGGAGGACATCCACCTTCAAAGTGCAGCTAGGAAAGGTGGCAGGTAAACTGAGTCACAGCAGCAGCCAGTACCTGAAACTCTGAGGGGAAGAAGGTGGTCCAGGAGCGTCTGATCCAGCCAGGGGGCGGCTGCTGCTTAAAGGCAGCAGAAAATTATTTCCAGATTTTAACAAAGAAACTAAGGCGCCTGTGAGCCCTCCTTGATGAAAGCCACTCTAGCAAAGTACACATGACCAAGAGGTAAAGCAAAAAAAAGAAACTAGGAACGCAAGAACCACTGCAAAAATAAATAAGGGAATAACTGAAATCCAAATCCACGTTGACGCAGAGCTAAGACTAAGCAGAGGGTCAGCAAGAAAGAGGAGGACCCTCCACGAGATGGGTTGACGATGGCGCAAGGATGGACTCAAACAGAGCGACGATCTGAGGGTGGTGCAGGACTGCGCAGTGTTTTGTTCCGTTATACGTAGCGTCACTCTGAGAAGAACCAACTCAAAGGCCCCTAACAACAAGACTAAGCATCATGGCAACCCAGTCGCAGTAGAATGTCAACATCATAAACTCTGGCAAAGTAATGAACATATAAACAATAAATCCTGAAAGTAGAAAAGTGACAAGGTCTGCATTTGTTCCTAACAGGGAGTTCATCCTCACTGTCTAAAACTAGAAAATGTATTTTAGAATATAATGATGCCACACTTTTAATGGCTTTTGTGATATGTTTTCTTACTTTTGGAGAAATCAGAAAGAAATATCTCTCGTGGTTAAAAAAAAAAATCCAAAGTTCAGCAAATCCTTCAATTTAACATCAGTTTCTTTTTCTTCTCCTGAGCTCAAGTACTTAAATTTTTTAACTTGTATTTTTAAATGATTAAATAATTCCATTCTTACAAAAGAATTCGTATCTATGAATCTACTTCAATACCTGTCTATCTAAAAACCCAAAAACCAAACCCATTGCCACCGAGTCGATTCCGACTCATAGCGACCCTGTAGGACAGAGTAGAGTTGCCCTGTAGAGTTTCCAAGGAGCGCCTGGTAGATTCAAACTGCAGGCATTTTGGTTAGCAGCCATAGCTGTTAACCGCTGAGCCACCAGGGTTTTCACCAATCTATCTAGCAACTATTTATTGTTGTTGATGTTGTTAGCTGCCACAGGGCTGGCTCCCACTTATGGTGACCTTATGTACTTTGTCTGGTCTTGTACCATCTACATGATCATTGGTATGTTTGAGTCTTATCAGTCACACCAGCAACTGTTTGTATATATGCCTAAAGAGTTGTTTGGAAAGATGATCTCTTGAGCACCAGCATATTTTGCAAAGATAGCCACAACAGTGTCTTCCGGCTCAAATGGCTTTGCCCTTACCCCATTAAGTAGTGGAATCTAATACTTCCCCAATTTTGAATACAGGCTGGCTTTAGTGATTCACTTTTAGCCAGTAGAATACAGCCAAAATGACACCATGTGATTTCCCAGGTGAGTCAGAGAAGTCTCTTGGAGCACACCCTCTCCAAACCCTCCCTTTTGGGGTGTTCCCTCTCAGAACCTGGAAGCCATGCTGTGAGAACCCAAACCACGTGAGACGCCATGTGTAGGCATGCCCTGGTTGATAGTCTTGGCCGAGCCCAGCCTTTGAGTGACCCAACCAAGGCACCAGACATATGAGTGATGATGCCTCCAGATAATCCCAACATCCCCCAGCCACTCCTTGCCATTAAGTCTTCCCAACTGAGGCTTCACAGATATGAGACATGATAACCACAATCCCAATTCTAGACCCACAGAATCCATGAGCAAAACAAAACGGTTGTTTTATGCCTCTATGTTGGGTTTGTATTTGGGGCTGTTTGTTACATAATGTCTTAGTTATCTGTTGCTGTTGTAGTTAGGTGCTATCGAGTTGGTTCCAAATCATAGCAGCCCTGTGTACAACAGAACAAAACACTGTTAGGTCCTGCCCAATCCTCACAATCGTTGTTATGCTTAAGCCCATTGTTGCAGCCACTGTGTCAATCCAACTCCTTGAGGGTTTTTCTCTTTTTTGCTGACCCTCTACCAAGCATGATGTCCTTCTCCAGGAACTGATCTATGTTGATAACATGTGCAAAGTATGCTAGAAGTAGTCTCACCATCCTTGCTTCTAAGGGGCATTCTGATTGTACTTCTTCCAAGACGGATTTGTTCATTCTTTGCCAACACCACGATTCAAAGTCATCAATTATTCTTCAGTCTTCCTTATTCATTGTCCAGCTTTTCCATGCGTATGAGGCAAATGAAAACACCATGGCTTGAGTCAGGCTCACCTTAGTCTTCAAGGTGACATCTTTGCTTTTTAACGCATTAAAGAGGTCTTTTACAGCAAATTCACCCAATGCAATGGGTCTTTTGATTTCTTGACTGCTGCTTCCATGGCTGTTGATTGTGGATCCAAGTAAAATGAAATCTTTGACAACTTCAATCTTTCCTCCCTTCATCATGATGTTGCCCATTTCTCCAGTTGTGAGAATTTTTGTTTTCTTTATGTTGAGGTGTAATCCATACTGAAGACTGTGGTCTTTGATCTTCATTAGTAAGTGCTTCAAGTCCTCTTCACTATCAGCAAGCAAGGTTGTGTCATCTGCATAATGCAGGTTATTTATGAGTCTTCTTCCAATCCTGATGCCCTGTTCTTCATACAGTCCAGCGTCTCAGATTATTTGCTTAGCACACAGATTGAATAAATGTGGTGAAAGGGTAAAACCCTGACGCGCACCTTCCCTGACTTTAAAAACATGAAGTATTTCCTTGTTCTCTTCAAGCTACTGCCCCTTGGTCTACGTACACAATTAAGTGTTCTGGAATTCCCATTCTTCACAATGTTATCCATGATTTGTTATGATCCACACACCCATATCTTTTGCATAGCCAATAAAACACAAGTAAGCATCTTTCTGGTATACTCTGCTTTCAGCTAAGATCCATCTGGCATCAGCAATGATATCCCTGGTTTCACATTCTATTCTGAATCTGGCTTCAATTTCTGGCAGTTCCCTGTTGATATACTGCTACAGCCCCTTTTGAATGATCTTCAGCAGAATTTTACTTGCATGTGATATTAATGGTATTCTTTGATATCCCCACCATTTCGTTGGATCACCTTTCTTGGGAATAGGCATAAATATGGATCTCTTCCAATCAGTTGGCCAGAAAGCTGTCTTCCAAATTTCTTGGCATAGACGAGTGAGCACTTTCAGCGCTGCATCTGTTTGTTGAAACATTTCAGTTGGTATTCCCTCAATTCCTGGAGGCTTTTTTTTTCTCCAGTGCCTTCAGTGAAGCTTGGGCTTCTTCCTTCAGCACCACTGGTTCCTGACCATATGCTACCTCCTGAAATGGTTGAATGTCAACCAATTCTTCTTGCTATTGTGACTCTGTATTCCTTCCATCTTCTTTTGATGCTTCCTGTGTCGTTGAATATTTTCCTTATAGAATCCTTCAATATTGCACCTGGAGGCTTGAATTTTTTCTTCAGTTCTTTCAGCTTGAGAAATGCCGATTGTGTTCTTCATTTTTGGTTTTCTAACTCCAGCTCTTTGCACATGTCATTACAATACTTTACTTTGTCATTTCGATCCACCCTTTGAAATCTTCTGTTCAGCTCTTTGATTTCATCATTTCTTCCATTTGCTTTAGCTACTCGGCATTCAAGAGCAAGTTTCAGAGTCTCTTCTGACATCCATTTTGGCCTTTTTTTTCTTTCCTGTCTTTTTAATGACCTCTTACTTTCTTCATGTATGAGGTCCTTGATGCCATTGCACAACTCACGTGGTCTTCCATCATTCGTGTTCAATGCGTCAAATCTATTCTTGAGATGGTCTCTAAATTCAGGTGGGATATACTAAAGGTCATACTTTGGCTCTCCTGAACTAGTTCTAATTTTCTTCAGTTTCCATTTGAATTTGCATAGGGACAATTGGTGGTCAGTTCCACAGTTGGCCCCTGGCTCCTATAACAGAAATATCACAAGTGGATGGCTTTAACAAAGGGAAATTTATTCTTTCACAGTTTAGTAGGCTACAAGTCTGAATTTAGGGTGTCAGCTTCAGGGGAAGACTTTCTGTCTCTGTTGGCTGTGGGCGAAGGCCCTTGTCATCAATCTTCCCCTGCCGAGGAGCTTCTCAGTGCAGGGACCCAGGGACCAAAGGATAAGCTATTCTCCTAGCTCTTGTTTCTTGGTGGTATGAGGTCCCCCTGTCTCTGTGCTTGCTTCTCTCTTGTATCTTAACAGAGATTGGCTTAAGACACAGCCTAATTGTGTAAATTGAGTCCTGCCTCATTAACATAATGGCCTCTAACCTGCCTCATTAACATCATAGAGGTAGGATTTACAACACATAGGATAATCACATCACATGACAAAATGGTGGACAATCACACAATACTGGGAATCATGGCCTAGCCAAGCTGACAGATATTTTGGGGGGACACAATTCAATTCATAACACTAACCACAGAAATCCAGACCAGGCACCAAATGCATGATTATTTCTGAGTGGTAGGATTTTAGTTAATTTGTTTCTTCCATCTTTATACATTGCCTGCATTTTTTTTTAATAATGAGTAGCTATCATTTTTACGAAAACAACAAAACCATTACTTATTGAAAATACTCTTTCTACTACATTATTCTGTCCATTAGATAGCTGATTTCACTGAAAGTTGCATCTCTGCAAATCTGTGTCTTCCCATCTTCCAGGTTTATTTAAAACCAGGTTCAATAGTATGAGGCTGCCATCTCCTTGGAGGCAGGCTGCTGGGGCCAAGGAGAGCAACCCACAGAATTAGGCCCCTGGTAGACACTATTTCCACTGACGAGGACAGATTACACAGTTTGGCAATCCATGTCGCCTGGTTCTCAAGATAATTGTTTATGCTCCAAACCACTTTGTACTGTGCTCAACTGGACAAATGCTTCGTGATTCTGCCAGTTTGGGTGCACGCTTAATTCCCTGAAAAATCAGGTAGGCGGGCTGGTATGTGTCAATGCCCTTCCAAGAGAACGCTGTCCTGGCTTCTGTTATTCAGGAAGGCTCTGTCACTCAGCACTAGGATGTCACCCTAATTAAAAACCTCTCTGTTCCAGATAACTCCCTTTACTCAAGGCTATTTCTTTCCCTCATCACAGAAAAGCTGTTGTAAACTCACTTTTTTATATGAGACCCATATGTCTACATGCTACCCTATGAATGGGACCAACCGCAAAATGAATCAGAAAAAAAAAGAGCAAATGGTACAAACCTATGCATTTTTACAGTGATGAAAAATATCAGAGAATGTTTACAAATATGTTCATTAACAGGCCAGGTGCTTCAAAGATGCATCTCTTCAATGCATAATAATAATCAGGAAGTTTGGTAAATGAACTCAAAGAAAGGAACCAAATGTAAATGGACTTGCTTGACGTTTCAAGGCATTTTTCTGTGGGCTGGAAAAATCATCAGGAGCAGAAAGCATCGAGGCTGAAATCTGGGGTAGCATATTGCCTGCAAGCATGGGTCGTGAAGTCAGCCACTGTGGGCTCTGTCAGACCCCACCTCCTCTGGCTATATGACCCTGGGCAGGTTATGTAACCATCAGTGCCCAGGGGTAGAACCCTAGGACTGTTGGTGATTAAATGGGGAACCTACGAAAAGCCCTGAGCTGGCTCACAATAAACAGACAATGAATACTAGCTAATATTATCAGATCCAATCCCATATCTAGCCAGTTCCGAGTAAGGGAGTGAGTTCCCCTTCACTGCCTTCATTGGAAGAGGTACAACCAGTCATGTGCTGGAGCCGGCTTGCACTGGCTCACAAGACCCAATTGTACGTAATTCTTCCCAACTCAGCATTCAATGACATCATGTTGGTAGCTTGAAATTCGTTGTGGTGGGAGTATTTACACCATGAAAACTGGCAAACATAAATCAAGGCTTCCTTTTTTTTCATAGAGTAGTTGTTGAACACTTACCAGCATACCACTGGACCCAACGGACGATAGATAAATGGGAGCCATTTGGAGGATGCTGAAGGATTGGATGGGATGGGAGAGTTATGGATTAGACCATGTGACCTTTAAGAGTTATTCACTCATTAATTTGTCCACTCATTCATTCAGACATGGCTGGGGCCATGTACACTCATGGGCTGCAGAGTGACCCAAGCATAGGGGGATAAAGCATGAGCTATGGAGGCAGTGATGGATTAACTTCTCCCATTTTAGAGATGGGTAATCTGAGGCTCACACAGGGCTGAGACCCACTCAGAATAAGAAGACTATAGATAGCAGAGCCAGGACCCTAGCTCAGTTCTTCCAACTCCAGGGTCTGCTTCTTTCACCTTGTCTTAGTTACAGCACTGCTATAACAGAAATACCACAGGTGGATGGATTTAACAAACAGAAATTTATTCTCTCACAATCTAGGAGGCTAGAAGTCCAAATTGAGGGTGCCAGCTTCACAGTAAGGCTTTCTCTCTGTGTCTGCTATTGAGGAAGGTCCTTATCATCAATCTTCCCTGATCAAGGAGCTTCTCAGCGCAGGGACCACAGGTCCAAAGGCTGCACTCTTCTCCTGGCACTACTTTCTTGGTGGTGTCAGGTGCCCCATGTCTCTCTGCTGGCTTCTCTCTTTTACATCTCAGAAAAGATTGGCTTAAAACACAACCTAATCTTGTAGATTGAGTCCTGCCTCATTAACATAACTGTCTCTAACCTGCCTCATTAACATCATAAAGGTAGGATTTATAACACATAGGATAATCACATCAGATCACAAAATGGTAGACAATGACACAGTACTGGGAATCATGGTCTAGCCATGTTGACACATATTTCGGGGGGGCGCAATTCAATCCATGACACACCACATCAAAGTGCTCCTCTCTTCTGCTTACCCTGGGCCCAGACGGCAACTAAGAGGCCCTGAAGATGTCTAAACAGTACAGTGACGTGGTTACAGAGGTGCACCTAGGAGGCAACTAGGGTGTAGTGACTTAGTCGAAGGTCCCTGGGTAGCACAAATGGTTTGTGCTCAACTACTAACCTGAAGGTTGATGGTTAAAACCTGCCCAGTGGCACTATGGAAGAAAGGCCTGGCAATCTGCTTCTGTAAAGATTACAGCCAAGAAAACCCTATGGAGCTGTAACACATAGGATCACCATGAGTCAGAATCAACTTGACAGTAATGGGATTGATTGTTTTTTTGTTTGTTTTTACTTAGTTTAGTTTTTAGTCTTAAGATTTGTGTTTTTCCACAAAAATTAAAATAACCCAACCAAACAAATAAACATTTGAAACCCCAAATAACCCCATGTTGTTAAGCCCCACTGGAAAACAGTTTAAGAAAAAAAAAAAAAATCCTACACTGATTTCCCCATTTATTTGCACAAGCTATAGAGCTTGTTTCTTTTATTTTTTACTGGAGAACAAGTTGAAACAGCCCTCCAAATTAAGGAAATAACTTTACAAACTCAAGTTTTACGTTTTCTTATTTTAGAAATATTCATTGCCTCAATATGCTTCTCCTATGTACTTATATAAAAGCATTTTTCTCTTCTACTTGCCAATTTTTAATGATTTTTCTTTCCTCCTACTTCCAATGAAGCAATCATTTGAAATTAATTAAGTTTTCATTAAAATGTATTATTGTAATGCCCCAGGTACTGAATAGTGATTCTGTTTCCTGGAGAACAAGCCTGCAAGAAAAACACTATAAATATTACAAGGAGACAATATGAGCCCAGATCCTTCTCCCAGCATCTAGCACAGGGAATTTGCACACAGTAGGTTTCAAATAAATGCTTGAGGGAGGAATGAATAGTAATAACGGCTATTATTAGTTCTATTAATAAGGAGAGTACATTTATAGAGGATTTCCAAAAGTGCACAGCTATTTTGCATGATATTTTTTTTTCATTCCAATCATCCTCTGATGCGCACCTGGTAATTTGATTTTTCAACTTGAAAATCAAGAAGCACAGATGCAAAGTCACTCACCAAAGATCACACAGTGTGAGGTAGACTAGCAGCGTAGACCTGGGTCTTTCCGACTTCAAGTGCTCTTGAGTGTAGACATGTGGAGAGGAGTGGATTCCTGGTACCAAAAAAAGTTAAAGTTGTTCTCTTAATTAAGTTTTCTTTTGGGTTGTGCAAACAAGTAATAAACTTGGCTGCTAACTGAAAGTTTGGAGGTCTGAGTACCCTCGGAGGTGACTCAAAAGGAAGTCCTGGCAATCTACTTCCAAACAATCACCATTGAAAACCCTACGGATCACAGCTTTACTCTGACACACTTGAGGTCCCCAAGAGTCAGAGTCAACTCGACAGCAACTGGGTAACTGGTTATACTTACTCCCAAACTGTGTTAGTTCTCAATTTGGAGCACAGCTATTGTCAAAACCAGCTAGTTCAATTCAAAATCATAGTCATATTAGTTTTTTTTTTTTTTTTTTAATATCAGGTAGAGGTAGCTTAGGAAATTTGAACACTGGAGGAATAAAATTCTCGAGTTATTTAGAAAGAAGAAAATGATTTCCAGAGGCATTAAACCCTCTGCTATTTGGTCCTTTCTGGTAACACTGCTTTGACCACACTGATGGAGACCCAGACGCACGATGGGGAAAAGTTGAGTGAGACCTCCAAATGTTTTTCAGACACTTGGTGCCAGGGACTTTGTCTGGCAGTGCCCCTGAAACCTGCCCAGCATCATAGCAACACACAAGCTTCCACTGACGGACGGGTAGTGGGTACATATGAGGTGCACTGGCCAGGAATTGAATCTGACTCTCCCACACGGAAGATAAGAACTCTACCACTGAACTTACCACTGCCTTCTAAGCTAAGATGAACTAGGAAGAAAAGCCTGGTGGTCTACATCTGAAAATCAGCCATTGAAAACCATTTGGTGCACAATGAACTGGTCTGAAACTGATCATGGGGATGGCACAGGACTGGGCAACATTTCATTCCGGGGCCGCCATGAGTTCAGGGCTCACTCGATGTCAGCTAACAACCACGGTGCCATGGGGAGAAAAGGAAAATACTAGTCTGGATCGTTGGGAGTAATTTTTTTTTTTTTAAATAGTGATCCTTTGTATTTTGTTTGATTTTCTTTTTTTTTTTTTATGATTTTTATTGTGCTTTAAGTGAAAGTTTACAAATCAAGTCAGTCTCTCACATAAAAACTTATATACACCTGCTACACGCTCCCAATTACTCTCCCCCTAATGAGACAGCCCACTCTCTCTTTTCATGTCCATTTCACCAGCTTCTAACCCCTTCTACCCTCTCATCTACCCTCCAGGCAGGAGATGCCAACATAGTGAGAGGAATATTAAATGTTCTCAACCTGGCATCTTGCAGACTTGATCTTGGAACCATCTGGGATGAGAAATCTGAGTCCGGGGAGCATTTATGTGGCCAAGCAACCAGGGAGCTTGGTGGGTAGAATGGACAGAGGAAATCAATCTGGGTTATTAGGTTCAAATTAAATAAGTAAATTTTTATTTACTGAGTTTTGTCATCTTCTTGCTCTGGATACCTGCCTTCATTTCCACCTTATCTCTGGGTACAGTGGGCACTCCCCTCCCCTCCCCATTCCATCCTATTTCTTATGCTAAAAGTTTTGGGTTTCTCTTCTTAATCAGATGGTCTTATCAGTTGGACAAAGGGTCATCCTAACCTAACCAGCCTGTGGTCCAAACATTCCATGAAAGCCACCTTTCAAACACCAGACCTGGCCTGCTGCACAGCCAACCTGCCTCTGGCCCTTTCTCATGCCATTTCCTCCACCTGCTGCAATACTGCAAGAGATGGTGAGCAGTGGTAGAGAGAGCGTGTTCCTCGGATCCAGCAGCCACGGATTCAAATCCTGACAGGGCACTATTTGTTGTCTCACTTTGGGCAAAAACAATTAACTCTCTGGCCCTCCTGGTAACATCCACAAGGAAACCACCCTATAGGCTCTGGGTAGTGCAGTGAAGTGGCATACATATAGTGCATACCCTTTGGAGCATATACAAGCTCATAAAGACCCCTTAACTGGTACTTGGGCCACAACAATGGGACGAAGACAGTTATTTTGTACAATGTGACACTGCCCTGATTGAACTAGGGGTGGGGCCCTGACCTTCCCTAGGAATGTGGAATTGGTCCAACAGCAAGTGTGTGTCTTTCAGGGGCCAGACCTGTACCATTGGGGTCAGAAACCACAGGGAAGAAGGGGACACACATCCACAGGCAGAAGGAGGAATAAAACTGATGTGCAAAGAACAGGACCAAAACTGCAGGGCAGCTTTGGCCTTTTCCAGGCTTTGATCCAGGCCCTTTCCTAAGATGCAGTCCATACCCCTGCCCTGAGTCACACAAGACACTCAAGAATCCTTAAAACCAGCTCCTACTTCTTCCCACGTTTGTTTCTGTTACTTGCAAACAAGTGGTTTTAATTAATAAGATAAATAAGGCAGCCAGCGGAGTGCCTGTCACATTGGGGCTCAACAAATATCACCTCCTTTCTCCTCGCTCCCATCCGCTGAAATCAGAACCATTCAGCAGAGTAATCCCTGCCCTAAAGGGAACTGTCCCTTCCTCCGCAAGGCTGCCCTTGAGGCTCCGGAACCCACGCTGTGCTCTGCTGAGCTTCCAGAAAAGCTGAGCTCTTGTTAGAGCGGGCCCTGAGGTCTTTGCAAAAGTGCGGACACTACTCCAAGAGTGCCTGCAGCCTGCGCAGGAATGAGCAGAGTGAGGCGAGTGCGCCTGGGCATCAGCTCAAAAACTCAGGTGGTTTCATCCACATGAGTCACTGGCCACCTGGTGGGGCTCCCTCCTCCTTCACCTGCTGCCTCCCAGGGCCACTATATCCTGCAACACCAGCCCTGCCTCTGTTGTGCTCTGGACACAGTCCGTGCTCCAGGCTACAGCCAGCACTCGCCTGCTGCAGCCAGGGAAGCCAGACCGAGATGACAGGACACCGTGCAGCAACGTCAGCGCCCAGGGCCCTCCACCCCATCCCCAGAGATGCAGCGTGCACTTGAAGCAACGGCCCATTCGCTGGGATGAAACTCACAGTATTTATGCCCCTCGATTCCCAGTGACATTATTTAAATCGCCTCTGATTTATCACTAACCCAATATGCATCATCATTTTTAAGTAATTACAGAAAATATTGTAATCTGCGTGTTATTACAATAGGAGCACAACTCCAAATAAATGCTGCTTCTGCCTTCAGTCAGCTCGGTAATGGGAATCAATACCTACTGATTTTTTAGGATGTGAACATGTCAAGAGGTCCTCAAAGCCCGATTACTGCAGATGGGCCATAAATTCTCCTTCGTTAGAGAAAACGGGCCCCGGAGAGCAGCCAGTCCCAATAACACACTTCTGTGGGCTCACACCCTCCTCAGACCCTGCAGATCCTCCTCTGGGCTGACACCCCCCAAGGGTCAGCTGGGGTGCAGGTCGCTGTGCAATAGGTCAGCCACAGCCCCTGCCCAAGGTGCACAAAATCAGCTTTCTCCCAGTCAGCCTTCGTCAAAAACATCTCACTTATTTGGAATCATTATGCCCAACACTGCCCTGCGCACAATTAAGAAGATGTGTTCCCTGCCCAGACAATATTCCAAACCCTGTCTGAGAATTTAATGTGGTGGTTCTGCTCTCTTCTTTACTGGCTGAGTGACCTTGGAACAGATCAAACCTCTCTGAGCCTCAGTATACCTTTTGTAAAATAGAGCTAGTATCTGCCTCAGCTATGTCATACTGTAGCCGGTCAAGGTGAGCAACTGAGTTGGTAAGTAAGAAAGTGTTCGTAGGTTGCAAAGGGCTATACAAGGGAGTCTCTGGGTGGTGCTCAACTATTAGCCAAAAGGTTGATGGTTCAAACCCTACCCAGTGATGCCTCAGAAGACAGGCAAATGATCTGCTTCCAAAAGGTCACAGCCTTGAAAATCCCATAGAGTACTCTGCACACGTGGGGTTCCCATGAGTCACAATCAACTCAACAGCAACAAAAACGATCAGAAACAATAGCTCCATATTAACTATAATAAAACCAAGTGCTGTACAATAGTTGGGAACTCATGTTTTCATAGAAGGCCAGTGACTCACAGAAAATAAAATAATCCATTAAGGTCAGAGAAGCAAAATAAATTTTTCATAGAAATATACATCATTCCACTCACCCTCTTGCAAATGAAAAGAGAACTCCTTAAACTCTATTTAACACAGGCAGTAAATAACAAAACATAATCCATTTCCACAAAATGGATAATTCAAAGAAGGAGGCAGAAGATGGGACAGAGCTTGTACATAGTAGGTGCTTAAAAACATTTGTTGAGTGGCTAAGTGAGGGACAAAATACAAGAGATGTAGAGAAAGGAGAGCCTATGGGAGCCCAACGAGAAGCTGACAGAAAGAGGAAAAACCACAGAAACAGACACTCTGAGGAACAGAGAGCTAGGTAGTACCTGATGCAGGGTCAGCAGTCCTGGAGGAGAACGGAGGCAAAGCTACCCTAGAGGAAGGGAAAAACAGAGAAGGAGAAAACAGGGTGCGAAAAACATAAGCCAAAACCTCCCATTCCCACAAAATGCGACACATTCCAATACTGATAAAGATAGTTAACAAAATCAATAATCAGAACCGGAAGCGACTCTGTTGTCATTGTTAACTGCTGTGGAGTCAGTTCCAGCTCATGGCAACCCCAAGTACAACAGGAGGAAACACTGCCTGGTCCTGCACCATTCTCATAATAGTTGTTATGCTTGAGCCCATTGTTGCAGCCACTGTGTCAATCCACCTCACTGAGGGTCTTCCTCTTTTTCACTGGCCCTCTACCAGGCATGATGTCCTTCCCCAGGGACTGATTCCTCCCAATAACATGTCCAAAGTAAGTAAGATGAAGTCTCGCCATCCTTGCTTCCAAGGAGCATTCTGGCTGTGCTGCTTCCAAGATAGATTTGTTCCTTCTTCCGGCAGTCCACTGTATATTCAATATTCTTTGCCAACACCACAATTCAAAGACATCAATTCTTCTTTGGTCTTCCTTATCCATTGTCCAGTTTTTGGATGCATGTGAGGCGATTGAAAACACCATGGCTTGGGTCAGGTGCACCTTAGTCTTTAAAGTGACATCTCTGCTTTTTAACACTTTGAAGAAGTCTTTTGCAGTAGATTTGCCCATGCAATGCACCTTTTGACTTCTTGGCTGCTGCTTCCATGGGTACAGTTTATGGACCCAAGTAAAATGAATCCTTGACAACTTCAATTGTTTCTCCATTTATCATTATGTTGCTTGTTGGTCCAGTTGTGAGGATTTCTGTTTTCTTTATGGTGAGGTATAATCCATACTGAAGGCTGTGGTCTTTGCTCTTCATCAGTAAGTGCTTCAAGTCCTCTTCACTTTCAGCAAGCAAAGTTGTGTCATCTGCATATCACAGGTTGTGCAGGAATCTTTCTCCAACCCCGGTATGGTGTTCTTCTTCATATAGTCCAGCTTCTCAGATTATTTTTTCAGCATACAGAGTGAATAAATATGGTGAAAGAATACAACCCTGATGCACACATTCTCTGACTTTAAACCACCAGTTATTCCTCTGTTCTGTTCAAAGGATTGCTTCTTGGTCTATGTACAGGTTCCTCAAGATTACAGTTAAGTGTTCTGGAATTCTCATTCTTCGAAATGTTATCCATAATTTATTATGATCCACACAGTCTAATGCTTTGCATAGTCAATAAAACACAGGTAAACATCTTCCTTGTAATCTCTACTTTCAGCCAGGATCCATCTGACATCAGCAATGATATGCCTTGTTCCACAACCTCTTCTGAATCCGACCTGAATTTCCGGCAGTTCCCTGTCTATGTACTGCTGCAACGACTTTTGAATGATCTTCAGCAGCATTTTAATTATGTGTGATATTGACAATATTGTACAATAATTTACAAATTGTTTTTCTTTGGAATGGGTACAAATATGGATCTCTTCCAGCTGCTGGGCCGGGCAGCTCTCTTCCAAATTTCTTGGCATACAAAAGTGAGCACTTCCAGCGCTGCATCAGTTCATCGAAACATCTCAATTGGTATTCTGTCAATTCCTGGAGCTTTGTTTTTCACCAGTGTCTTCACTGCAGCTCAGACCTCTTCTTTCAGTACCATTAGTACCTGATATTATGCTACTTCCTGAAATGGTTGAAAGTTGACCAGTCCTTTTTGGCGTAATGACTCTGTGTATTCCTTCCATCTTCTTTTGATGCTTCCTGTACAATTTAGTATTTTCCACGTAGAATCCTTCAATATTGCAGCTGTAGCCTTGAATTTTTTTCTTCAGTTCTTTTCAGCTTGAGAAATGTCAAGTGTGTTCTTCCTTTTGGTTTTCTATCTCCAGGCCTTTGCACGTGCCATTATAATACTTTGTTTTATTGAGGTACCCTTTGAAATCCAGCTCTTTTACTTCATCATTTCTTCCTTTGTTTTAGCTACTTGATGTTCTAGAGTAAGTTTCAAAGGCTCTTCTGATATCCACTCTGGTCTTTTCTTTCATTCCTGCGTTTTTAATGATCTCTTGCTTTCTTCATGTATGATGCCCTTGATGTCATTCAACAACTAATCTGGTCTTCAGGCCTTAGTGTTCAACATGTCAAATCTATTCTTGAGATGGTCTCTAAGCTCAGGTGAAGTACTCAAGGTTTTACTGTGGCTGTCTCGGACTTGTTCAAATTTTCTTCAGTTTCAACTTGAACTTGCATATGAGTAATTGATGGTCGGTTCCACAGTTGGCCCTTGGCCTCTTTCTGACTGATGATACTGTGCTTTTCCATCATCTCTTTCCACAGATGTAGTAGATTTGATTCCAGTGTAATCCATCTGGCCATGTCCAAGTGTATAGTGGCCATTTATGTTGTTGAAAAAGGCACTTGCAATGAAGAAGTTGTTAGTCTTGCAAAATTCTATCACCAGGTCTCCAGTGTAATTTCTATCACCGAGGCCGTATTTTCCAACTACCAATCCTTCTTGGTTTCCTACTTTTGCATTCCAATTCCCAGTAATTATCAATGCATCTTGATTGTATGTTCAATCAATTTCAGACTGCAGAAGTTGGAAAAAAATCTTCAATTTCTTCATCTTTGACCTCAGTGGTTGATGCATAAATTTGAATAATAATTGTATTAACTGGTCTTCCTTGTAGGTGTGTGGATATTATCCTATCACTGACAGTGTTGTATTTCAGAAGAGATTTTGAAATGCTCTTTTTGATGATGAATGCAGTATCATTTCTCTTCAATTCATCATTCCTGGCATAGTAGACCATATGATTGTCAGATTCAAAATGGCCAATACCAATCCATTTAAGCTCACTACTTCCTAGGATATCTATGTATCTTGGATATTTAGTGCTGCTGTAACAGAAATACCACAAGTGGATGCCTTCAACAGACAGAAGTTTATTCTCCCACAGTCTAGGAGGCTAGAAGTCCGAATTCAGGATGCCAGCTCTAGGGAAAGGTTTTCTCTCTCTCTCAGCTCTGGGGAAACGTCCTTCTCATCAATATTTCCCTGGTCTAGGAGCTTCTCTGCACAGGAACCCTGGGTCCAAAGAATGTGCTATGCTCCCAGTGCTTCTCTCTTGGTGATATAAGGTCTCCAACTCTCTGCTCGCTTCCCTTTCTTTTTGTCTCTTGTAAGATAAAAGATGAGGACAGCCACACCCCAGGGAAACTCCCTTTACTTTGGATCAGAGTCATGACCTGGGTGAGGGTGTTAAATCCCACCCTAATCCTCTTTAACATAATCTAATCTTGCCTCATCAACCACAGGCAGAGGTTAGACTTTACAACACGTAGGAAAATCACAAAATGGAGGACAACCACACAGTACTGGGATTCATGGCCTAACCAAGTTGACACATTTTGGGAGGACACAATTCAACCCATGACACTATCTTTATGCATTCCATTTTATTTTTGATGATTTCCAATTTTCCTAGATTCATACTTCGTACATTCCATGTTCCAGTTATTAATAGATGTTTGCAGCTGCTTCTTCTCATTTCCAGTAGTGCCACATCAGCAAAAGCTGGGCTGCATCCATGTCATCAAGGTAGACTTTACTTTGAGGAGGCAGCTCTTCCACAGTGATCTTTTGAGTGTCTTCCAACCTGAAGGGCCCATCTTCTGGCACTATATCAGACAATGTTCTGCTGCTATTTATAAGGTTTTCCCTAGCTAATTTCTTTTTCAAAAGTAGACCACCAGGTCCTTCTTCCTACTCTGTCTTAGTTTGAAAGTTCTTCTGAAACCTGTCCACCATGGGTGACCCTACGAGTATTTGAATACCAGTGGCATAGCTTCCAGCATCACAGCAACTTGCAAGCCCCTACAGTACAACAAACTGACAGATGCTACTGTAAAAGAAGGGGAAAACACAGGGGGAGAAAAAACAGTGTGAGGAAAACATAAGCCAAAATCCTCCCATCCCCACAAAACTTGAACCATTCCTATGATAAGAATGATAGTAAAATTAATAATCAGTATCTGATGTGACTCTAGATGAAATTAATTGCATGAAACAGTTTTTCTAAAACTTTAAAATGATTATATCTAAGGTGCCCAAAGAAATAACAGAGGTGAATGAGGTAGAATGTACTTTTAAAAGCAGAAGAGACAATAGAAAAATAAAACAGGCAAATGAAGAATAAGAACAGATATTTTTAAAAAGAAAGAACCAATCAGAAAACTAAGAAATTAAAAATACAGCTCTTGTAATAGATATGTGATAAAAGGATCACATTTTCAGTCAAACAGAACTAAAGAGAGAATTAGTGAACTGAAAGGGTATTGAGGAACTCACCTAGAATACCACACAGAAAGACAAAATGACTTACATAGATACGTAGATATGGATTCACCTGTGTGTGCATACATGCACATATACCATTTCATTAAGTCCATATGAATTTCTTCTCATTTTAACATAACTTAAATCAGAGCACATGTTACAATTGAAAGCAACTCACAATCACTCTTGCTCTAGATTGAAGACATCTTCCAGAGGGAATTTGCAATTCCCCACCAGTCACCTGAAAGTACTACAGATTTAAAACCACATTATATTAAAATCTCTGATTCAGATTTGAATTCAGACTGTAAACCTGGGTTTGTATAGGCTTGGGGTTCAAAATATTGGGGGAGGGTGCCAGTTTTCTTCATTGTCCCTTTGTGAGTGGTGGGTCCATTTCTCTTTCACTCTTACAAAAGACTGCAGCCCTTTGGGGTCCCAGTTTTATACAGGGGTCTTCTATTATACTCCTTATGTTTGGTATATTTCTTTCTTAGGGATACATAACAAACATGGCTCCTCTTTCCATTAATGTCATCTTAGATTTGTTGAGGTGTGTTTATCTACACACTCACACACAAGTTAGTAGGTTATAGATTTGGAGAATAGTTAAGGTGATCATATATATATGGAATTCCAGAAAAATAAATGAGAGAACAATATCTGAAGAGCTAATACCTGATTTTTTCCCCCAGAATTAAGGAGAAACAGGAGTCATCGGATAAAAAGTACAGTACAACCTCTCTTCACTTATCACCATGGTTAGGCTCCAAAGACCAGGTCATTATGCAAAGTCTTTGTTACGTGAAAATGGAGGATGACCACATCAAATGACAAAATGGAGGATGATTACATCATTACACAACTGCCAAATCACATCATTACATAACCTCCAAGCCACTGAGAATCATGGCCCAGCCAAGCTGACACATAACCTTAACCATCAAACCCATCGTTACTCTCACCTCATATCTCGGCATTTGTTATTGCCAGACTTATATCACTAATGCACAAAATCATGCGATAGTAGATTTTTTACTATTGTCATAAATGTAAGATGTCGGATAAGCAGATAGTTTATGACTGAGGAGAAGGTGTATATGAGTGGAGCAGGATAAATAAAGAAAAGCCCATATGTAGACAAATGGTAGCAAAGTGTCACATCATCAGAATAAGGGAAAATATTAAAAGCTATCAGAGAGACAAGAGACTCCTATTGAATGAATAATTTCTTTTATAAGGGTCAGCACAAAACTGGTTCCTATGAGGCAGAGGTTAAAGATATCTCAAGTGTGCAACTTTTCCAAACTTCCATCCCTTCCATCATCTCTAACATCAATTGCTCCTCCTACTCTCAGTACTCTTCCACCCATCTTTGGGTTCCATAATTTTGCTGCAATATCTCACAAAACTCATGCACTGTATTTCAAGGAACTGGCTCATCCAGCAGTGGAGGCTGGCAAGTCCCAAATCCGTGGGTCAGGCATCAGGCTGGAGGCTTCTCCTAACCCACATGGCTGCAAGGGCTGATAAACCCAAATTAGCAGGTCAGATGATAGGCTGCTGACTCAAGGGGCTTCAGAAGCTGGCAAATCCCAGAGTCAGCAGGTCAGATGGCAGGCTGCTGGTTCAAGCTACAAGAACCAGAGATCAGATTATCGTGAACAAGATGCAAGATCTAGAGTAAAGACAGAGCACTTCCCCAGAACATTCATATATTTTTAATGAAGACCACATCCTCAAAGAAATTCTCCTTACTTGAGAAGGTGATTACTTGAGTAAAGGTAGTGACTGGGGTAACAGTGGTGACTTGAGTCACACCCTCTGGTAAGGTGACGACTCAAGATATGTCCCTAACCCTGCCTCATTAACACAATCACAGGCACAGAGTTTAGTATTCACAATACATCACAAAATGGAGGACAACCATACAATACTGGAAATCATGGCCTAGCCAAGCTGACACATAACCCAACCATCACAAGTTCCATACACCTTATTTGCGTAGTCCCACTCAATCATTGCCTGAGTCACAAAGGATATGGCTAGAAGGGCCATATTAAATAATTCACTGCACCACATCTATAAAGGGTTACAAATTAGACTGACAGCAGATTTATCAAAAACAGTAGAGATCATTAAAAAAAAAAAAAGGAATAATGTCTTCAAAATGTTAAGGGAAAATAATTATTGATCTATATATATATATATATATATATATATATTTATTTTATACCAAAACAAAAAATACTCAAGAAAAATAGAAAATAAAAATGTTTGTAAGTACTTAAAGAATTTACCACCACAGACTCTCCCTACAAAGAACTATGAAAGGAGTTTTTTCAAGAAGAAAAATACACTAAGAGAGAACTAAGAGCATACAAGAAATAAGAGTAAGCTTAGAAATTGATGCTATACTGAATGATAGACTAAGTGAAATATTGACTTACAAAATAATGGCATCAGGTTTTGTGTTTTTAAAGAAAATTAAATTGCAGATAACAGTAACAGAAAGCAGGTAGCAGAACGGTCCATGGGTGGCTACAGCATGCTCAGACCCACGTCACATTGGGGAAAAAATAGAATATTTTATTTTCACTGTAGAAAGCCCTACCTTATGATACTATCCCAATAGAACACTTCTCGGGTTTAATACATTAATTCATGGAACTTAAATATCTCTCAAAGCAGTATTTCCAGTTAGTAGGTATGTGGGGAAACATATCTATGGCCCCAAAATTCAATTCATTATTTTAAACAAAACAGTAGACAGGAGCTCTCAAGTTATATTCCAGATACAATTGGCCAAATATCAGAATCACATGTAATCATTTTGAAAAATCCATCAGGCAAAACACAGGGATGAGCATCTCGGATGTTGCTGGTCCTTAGAAAGGTTTTATTCCATTTTGGCTAAGTGGAGGCAATGGCACATATTATTCTTGGACATCACTGCAATATGGTGAGAAGCTTTTAAAGGAGGGGAAAGAACAGTCTAATGTCCACTATGTTGTTGTGAGTTGCCACTGAGTCGGCTCCAACTCATGGCCACCCCATGTACAACAAAACAAAACATGCCCGGTCCTGAGCCACTGTCATGATGGCTAAGTGCCTTCTCACCTAGGGAGTTCATCTTCCAGCACTATATGAGGTAATACTCTGTTGTGATCCATAGTTTTCACTGGCTAATTTTTGGAAGTAGGTCATCAGGCCTTTCTTCCCAGTCCATCTTGACCTGGAAGTTCCTCTGAAGCCTCTCCACCATGGGTGTAAGAATGGCATGGGGATGACATCTGCCTCCTCTAACTTCACAACTTCACAAGGTGGAAGGAGAATCAAGATTAACAGCTCAAGGATGTTTCCTATGAGGCAGAGGTCAGACACACCTCCTATCTCCACCGTCTTTACCTATTCAACATCAACCATCCCTCCTACAGCACTCTCTACTTCTCTGCTGAGTTTGATAATTCATTGCAACGGCCACACAGAACTCACAGACCATACTCATGATTATAGGGTTTATTAGAGAAGTAACAGGTTACAATTCAGGTTCAGGAACTCATAGGATACAGTTCTTACATCAGGACAGCCTCTTTTCAGCTATGCCCACAGGCATGTGTCCCTTTGGCATGCTCGGGCAAATGTTACAAAGCTCTTTAGCTCTGCCAGTAAGTGCACAGAGGCACCCCACTCCACTAGTAAGCCTCAGCCCAAAGGCACTCAGATTTCTCTCACAGTGGACCGGAAATTCCACCACCCCGTCTCCTGTTGGTCTCTCCTGCCACTGTTTCTCTGCCACTGCTTCTCACTATCTTCAGTGTTACAGCTCTCTCTCCATCATTCTTCTCATTCCAGGAGATTCTCAGCCCAGGGATCCTGTGTCCAAAGGACGCACTCCACTCTTGGCTCTTCTTTCTTGGTGATGGTGAGATCCTCCCCTTCCTGCCTCTGGGATGGTTCATTTTAAGCCTAGCAGAATGGCAAAACTGACCAATCCCTTTGGTGGGCCACAGTTACCCTATCTGTACAGTCCCACCACAATCACTAGGGTGGGAGTCAGAAGACCATGACGAGAAAGGCCACATAAAGGCAATCCATCACACTACAATGGGTGACCCTGCTGGTATGTATTTGAAATATCAGTGGCATAGCTTCCAGCATCACACCAACATGCAAGGCACCCCAGTACAACAAACTGACAGGTGGTAGGATGTGTACCATGGCCACATATAAATATATGTATGAAATAGACATCAGAATAAGAAGAAAATCTGCACTTGGCAGTTGTCTTATTCAAAAGTGTTAACCAACTCTTCTGAAGATTTGTCAAGTCTATCTCCTCTGGATCTTTTACAGCAGCCCCAAAATGGTGTAAATTCTCACAGGCCTTTTCAGCCTCGCAGCTTCCCCAAAACTACCTTTTCTCACCCAGGTCCCCTGCCCATCCCCTTCCACAACCAGGACACACAGTGACTGTCTCCTCCCTCTGCAGCCCCCTCTTAGTTGGCTTTGAGCTTCAAGTCTCCACTTCACTTGGAGAGCAAGAGTTAGTTACAGGAATTTGCCTTGTGTTTTACTATAAATTTTAGTCTGCACTTTTCTAACAAACGTATTTATTTCTGTGTAATATTTACCATGCTGTGTGGCAAACATAGTGTTTATGAAACAGCACGTAAAGTGGATATCTTATTGCCTGAAAAGCAATGGTTAACAACTATTATGAGTGTGGGTGATCTGGAAGTGATATTTAAACATTTTATGTCCTAATATGATAAGCTCTTAATTTTATATGGGCATTTTTTTCTGTTTTAGATACATTCTAGGAAATTGGTGAAGAGTTTTGAATTCACGTGTAATGCATCATAATTTTTTTTTCCCTTTTCAAACAATGGGAAATAAACTTCTGGTTAGCACATTTCCATGAAAATTCTGATTTTTCAGGAGTTCATGGATGACTGACATGAAGAAAGAGATGCCTATACTGAAGTACACGGAATTCACTAGACAAATGTATAGTTAAATATTTGTTAAAAAAAATGTAAAAGAAAGCACAAAGATAACAGAAACATAATATACAACCTCCGAACTAACAGAGAAAAAGAAATGTTAGTCAACACTATTGATCCAATTGAAGGCGAGAAAAAAAAAATGAGACAAGAAAAAAATAGAATAAGTTGGTGGACTTACATCAAAACATATTAGTAATCACAATATATTCAAATGAATTAAAATCACGGAGTAAAATTACAAAAAAAAATTATATTCGATTATTTTTTAAAACTAGCTAACTTGTAATAACAAGAAGCAAACCAGAAAACAAATCACACAGAGCAGTCAAAAAACAAAGAGGAAAAAATACATACAGGAGAAATACTATATAAAAGACCAAGATGTGGCACACACAGAGAGAATATAATTTAAGGCAAAAAGCCATAGTAGGGATAAAAAGGAACATCACATTTTAAGAAACAGGATAATAAACCAAAAATAATAAAAACCTTGGGCTGTAGGAGAGTTTTCCAAATCCACAATTATTATGAGAGGTTTTTTTAATCTATAAGAGGTTAATCCCACACGTGTCTGTCAGTTTGTTATACTGTGGGGGCTTGCGCGTTGCTGTGATGCTGGAAGCTAAGCCACCAGTATTCAGATACCAGCAGGGTCACCCATGGAGGACAGGTTTCAGCTGAGCTTCCAGACTAAGACAGACTAGGAAGAAGTCTACTTCTGAAAAGAATGAGCCAGTGAAAACCTTATGAATAGCAGCGGAACATGAAGATGGGCCCCCCAGGTTGGAAGGCACTCAAAAGATGACTGGGGAAGAGCTGCATCCTCAAAGTAGAGTGGATCTTAATGACATGTATGGAGTCAACCTTTCGGGGCCTTCATTTGCTGATGTGGCAGGACTCAAAATGAGAAGAAACAGCTCCAAACATCCATTAATAATCAGAATCTGGAATGAATGAAGTATGAATATAGGAAATTTGGAAAGAGGCAAAAATGAAAAGGAAGGCATAAACATCGATATGCTAGCTGAAATGGACTGGTATTGGTCATTTTGAATTGGACAATTATATACCCTTCTATGGTGGGAATGACAACTTGAAGAGGAACGGTCTTGCAATCATCCTTTAAAAGAACATTTCAAGATCAATCCTGAAGCACAACACTTTCAATGATAGGATAATATCCACATGCTTACAAAGAAGACCAGTTAATACCACTATTATTCAAATTTACACACCAACCACTGAGACCAAAGATGAAGAAATTGAAGATTTTTATCAAATTCTGCAGACTGAAATTGATCGAACGTGCGATCAAGATGCATTGATAATTACTGGTGATTGGAATGTGACAGCTGGAAACAAGCAGGATCGGTAGTTGGAAAATATGGCCTCGGTGATAGAAACAATGCCAGAGATCAAATAATAGAATTTTGCAACACCAACGACTTCTTCATTGCAAATACCTTCTTTCACCAACAACATGGACCTCACCCGATGGAACACACAAGAATCAAATTGACTATGTTTGTGGAAAGAGACAATGAAAAAGCTCCACATTACCAGTCAAAACAAGGACGGGGCCGACTGTGGAACAGACCATCAATTGTTCAATTGCAAGTTCAAGCTGAAACTGAAGAAAATCAGGGCAAGTCCACAGGAGCCAAAACATGACCTGGAGTATATCCCACCTGAATTTAGAGACCATCTCAAGAATAGATTTGAAGCACTGAACACTAGTGACCAAAGACCAGATGAGTTGGGGAATGACACCAAGGACATCATACATGAAGAAAGCAAGAGGTCATTGAAAAGACACGAAAGAAAGAAAAGACCAAGATGAATGTCTGAGGAGACTCTGAAACTTGCTTACGAATGTTGAGCAGCTAAAGCAAAAGGAAGAATTGATGAAGTAAAAGAACTGAACAAAAGATTTCAAAGGGCAAATCAAGAAGACAAAGTAAAGTATTATAATGACATGTGCAAAGAGCTGGAGATGGAAAACCAAAAGGGAAGAACATCCTCGGCATTTCTCAAGCTGAAAGAACTGAAGAAAAAATTCAAGCATCGAGTTGCAATAGTGAAGGATTCTATGGGGAAAATATTAAAAGACGCAAGAAGCATCAAAAGAAGATGGAAGGAATACACAGAGTCATTATACCAAAAAGAATTAGTCAATGTTCAACCATTTTAAGAGGTAACATATGATCAGGAACCGATGGTACTGAAGGAAGAAGAGCAAGCTGCTCTGAAGGCACTGGCGAAAAACAAGGCTCCAGGAATTGATGGAATATCCATTGAGACGTTTCAACAAACGAATGGAGCACTGGAGATGCTCACTTGTCTATGCCAAGAAATATGGAAGACAGCTTCCTGGCCAACTGACTGGAAGAGATTCATATTTATGCCTATTCCCAAGAAAGATGATCCAACTGAATGTGGAAATTATAAAACAATATCATTCACATCATATACAAATAAAATTTTGCTGAAGATCATTCAAAAACGGCTGCAGCAGTATATCCACAGGGAACTGCCAGAAATTGAGGCTCGATTCAGAAGAGGACGTGGAACCAGGAATATCATTGTTGACATTAGATGGAACCTGGCTGAAAGCAGAGAATACAAGAAGGATATTTACCTGTGTTTTATTGACTGTGCAAAGGCATTCGACTGTGTGGATCATAATAAATTATGGATAACTTTGCAAAGAATGGGAATTTCAGAACACTTAATTGTGCTCAAGAAGAACCTGTACATAGATCAAGAGGCAGTTGTTTGGACAGAACAAGGGGACACTGAGTGGTTTAAAGTCAGGAAAGGTGTGCATCAGTGTTGTATTCTTTCACCATACCTGTTTAATCTGTATGCTGAGCAACTAATCTGAGAAGCTGGACTTTAAGAAAAAGAACAGGGCATCAGGATTGGAGGAAGACTCATTAACAACCTGTGTTATGCAGATGACACAACCTTGCTTGCTGCAAGTGAAAAGGACTTGAAGCACTTACCAATGAAGATCAAAGACCACACCCTTCAGTATGGATTGCACATCAACATAAAGAAAACAAAAATCCTCACAACTGGACCAATAAGCAACATCTGGATAAGTGGAGAAAAGATTGAAGTTGTCAAGGATTTCATTTTACTTGGATCCACAATCAACAGCCATGGAAGCAGCAGTCAAGAAATCAAAAGACTCATTACATTGGGTAAATCCGCTGCAAAGGACCTGTTCAAAGTGTTGAAAAGCAAAGATGTCACCCTGAAGATTAAGGTGCGCCTAACCCAAGCCATGGTATTTTCAATCGCATCATATGCATGTGAAAGTTGGACAATGAATAAGGAAGACCAAAGAAGAATTGACACCTTTGAATTGTGGTGTTGGCAAAGATTATTAAATATACCATAGGCTGCCAAAAGAATGAATAAATCTGTCTTAGAAGAAGTACAACCAGGATGCTCCTTAGAAACAAGGATGGCGAGACTACATCTTACATACTTTGGACATGTTGTCAGGAGGGATCAGTCCCTGGAGAAGGACATCATGCTTGGCAAAGTACGGGGTCAGAGGAAAAGAGGAAGACCCTCAGGGAGGTAGATTGACACAGTGGCTGTAACAATGGGCTCAAGCATACCAATGATTGTAAGGGTGGCACAGGACTGGGCAGTGTTTCGTTCTGTTGTGCATAGGGTCCCTATGAGTCCGAACCTACTCGACGGCACCTAACAACAGCAACGTACATATGGACCTCACCAGATGGAATACACAGGAATCAAATTGACTACATATGTGGAAAGAAATGATGGAAAAGCTCAATAACATCAGTCAGAACAAGGTCAAGTGCCTACTGTGGAACAGAGCATCAATTGCTCATACACAAGTTCAAGTTGAAACTGAAGAAAATCAAAGCGAGTCCACGAGAGCCAAATTACTACCTTGAGTATATCCCACCCGAATTTACAGACCATCTCAAGAACAGATTTGATGCATTGAACACTAACAACCAAAGACCACACAAGTTGTGGAATTACTTCAAGGACATTATCCATAAAGAAAGCAAGAAGTCATTGAAAAGCCAGAAAAGAAAGAAAAGACCAAGATGAATGTCAGAGGAGACTCTGAAACTTGCTTTCAAATGTCGAGCAGCTAAAGCAAATCGAAGAAATGATGCAGTAAAATAACTGAACAGAAGATCTCGAAAGGCGGCTCGAGAAGGCAAAGTATTATAATGACACATGCAAAGAGCTGGATATAGAAAACCAAAGGGAAGAACACGCTCTGCGTTTCTCAAACTGAAAGAACTCAAGAAAAAATTCAAGCTTAGAGTTATAATAGTGAAAGATTGTATCAGGGAAAATATTAAAGGACGCAAGAAGCATCAAAAGAAGATGGAAGGAATACACAGAGTCATTATACCAAAAAGAATTAGTTGACATGCAACAATTTCAAGAGGTAGCATATGATCAGGAACCGATGGTACTGAAGGAAGAAGTCCAAGCTGCACTGAAGGCATTGGCAAAAAAACAGGGCACCAGGAATTGATGGAATACCAATTGAGATGTTTCTACAAATGGATGCAGCGCTGGAAGTGCTCACTCACCTATGCCAAGAAATTTGGAAGACAGTTACCTGGCCAACTGGCTGGAAAAGATTCGTATTTATGCCTATTCCCAAGTAAGGTGATCTAACCAAATGCAGAAATTATCAAACAATATCATTAATATCACACGCAAGCAAAATTTTGCTGAAGATCATTCAAAAACGGCTGCAGCAGTATATCCACAGGGAACTGCCAGAAATTGAGGCTCAATTCAGAAGAGGACGTGGAACCAGGGATATCATTGCTGACGTTAGACAGAACCTGGCTGAAAGCAGGTAATACTAGAAGGATGTTTACCTGTGTTTTATTGACTGTGCAAAGGCATTCAACTGTGTGGATCATAACAAATTATGGATAACATTGCAAAGAATGGGAATTCCAGAGCACTTAATTGTGCTCCAGAAGAACCTGTACATAGGTCACGAGGCAGTTGTTCAGACACAACAAGGGGATACTGAGCGGTTTAAAGTCAGGAAAGGTTTGCATCAGGGTTGTAGCCTTTTACCATACCTACTCAATGTGTATGCTGAGTGAATAATTCGAGAAGCTGGACTGTATGAAGAACAGGGCATCAGTGTTGGAGGAAGACTCGTCAACAACCTACGTTATGCAGATGACACAACCTTCCTTGCTGAAAGTGAAGAGGACTTGAAGCACTTACTAATGAAGATCAAAGACCACAGCCTTCAGTATGGATTACACCTCAACATAAAGAAAAGAAAAATCCTCAACTGGACAATAAGCCACATCATGATAAATGGAGAAAAGATTGAAGTTGTCAAGGATTTCATTTTCCTTGGATACACAATCAACACCCATGGATGCAGCAGTCAAGAAATCAAAAGATCCTTTGCACTGGGCAAATCTGCTGCAAAGGACCTCTTTAAAGTATTTAAAAGTAAAGATGTCACCTTGAAAACTAAGGTGTGCCTGACCCAAGCCATGGCATTTTCAATCACATCATATGCGTGTGAAAGCTGCACAATGAATAAGGAAGACCAAAGAAGAATTGACACCTTTGAATTGTAGTGTAGGCAAAGAATATTGAATAGACCATGGACTGCTAAAAGAACGAACAAATTTGTCTTGGAAGAAGTATAACCAGAACGCTCCTTAGAAGCAAGGATGGTGAGAGTGCATCTTACATACTTTGGACATGTTGTCAGGAGAGATCAGTCCCTGGAGAAGGACATCATGCCTGGTAAAGTACACGGCCAGGAAAAGAGGAAGACCCTCAATGAGGCAGATTTACACAGTGGCTGCAACAATGGGCTCAAGCATAACAACCATTCTAAGGATGGTGCAGGACCAGGCAATATTTCATTCTGTGGTACACAGGGTTGCTATGAGTCAGAATCAACTCAACCGCACCTAACAACAACAAGAGATTAATATGTCAAACAAATGAAAGTAAGGAGACAGAAATTATTAAGCATTTAAAATTTATACCAAAAAAAACAGACAAACTAGAATAGGAAAAGCAATTGTGAAAAGAATTAAAAAACCCACCAAAGCTGAAGGACTCACAGTGATGTCAAGACTTATTATAAAGTTACAGTAATCAAGTCAGTGTGGTGTTGCCAAATGATAGACACACAGATCAATGGAACAGAATAGAGCCCAGAAAAAAATCCACACAAATATAGTAAATTGAGTTTTGACAAAAGTACAAAGGCAATTCAATGGAGAAAGGGTAGCCTTTTCAACAATCGGACATCTACACACGAGAGAGAGAGAGAGAAAGGCTGCCTCATACTTTGCTCCTTCTACAAAAATTAACTTATAATCTCCCTAAATGTAAGATGTTAACTTCTAGAAGGAATTATATTCAGTTCTAAAACTTCTAGCAGAAATCAGAGGAGAAAATCTTTATGATATTACTTAGGCAAGTGGTTTGCAGATACAACACCAAGAGCATGATCCAGAAAAAAAAAAAATAGATAAATCAGACTGCACCAAAATTAAAAAGTTGCTCTGTGCAAGACACAGAAGAATGAAAAGCCATAGACCAGTAGAAAATATTTGAAAACCACATATCCCCCAAAAGATTGGCGGGGGGGATATTAAACTCAGCAATAAGAAAACAAGCATCCCGATTTTAAAAATGGGCAAAATGTTTGAGCAGACACTTCACCAGAGAAGATATCTGAATGGCAAAAAAGTTCTTGAAGAGGTGTTCAACGCCACTGGTAATTAAGGAAGTGTAGATTAAAGCCACAATGAGCTATCATTTTCACCCACCAGAACTGCTGAAACTAAGACTAAGACAAAACCAACCAACCATGAAATATGATAGCAAGTGTTTGCTAGAATGCAGAGCAACTAGATTGCTGGTACACTGCTGGTGGGAACACAAAATGGTACAGCCACTATGGAAAAGAGTTCAGCAGTTCCTTATAAAGTTAACATACAGTTTTTAAAAAGACCTAGCAATCTCATTCCTTGGTGCGAGAAGAAATTAAAACTTACAGTCACATACCCTATACACAGAAAACCCTAAGGAATCCTCAAGAAAACTACTGAAACTAATAGAAGAGTTCAGCAGAGTATCAGGATACAAGATAAACACACAAAAATCAGTTGAATTCCTCTACACCAACAAAAAGAACATCGAAGAGAGGCGGAGCCAAGATGGCGGACTAGGCAGACGCTACCTCGGATCCCTCTTACAACAAAGACACGGAAAAACAAGTGAATCGATCACACACATAACAAATTACGAACCCTGAACAACAAACACAGATTTAGAGACGGAGAACGAACAAATACGGGGAAGCAGCGATTGTTTTCAGAGCCTGGAGCCAGCGTACCAGTCAGGTACGGCACAAGCACAGAGAGCTGCTCCACCCCCTGAACTAACCCCAGGAGGGGGACCAGCCGGTTCCGAGGGCGGCGTGGGACGCAGCCGGTAGAAGAAGTCCCCGGGAGGCAGTGCTGGTCTTGGAACAGGGAGAGCAGCGTCCCAGTCGGGGAACCATCCCGCCGGGATTTGGACTGGATGCAGCGGATTTTCTGGAAAAACTAGTTTCCCAGTGATGGCTCGGAGACAACAATCCATATCAAACCACTTAAAGAAGCAGACCATGACAGCTTCTCCAACCCCCCAAACAAAAGAATCAAAATCTTTCCCAAATGAAGATACAATCCTGGAATTATCAGATACAGAATATAAAAAAACTAATTTACAGAATGCTTCAAGACATCACAAATGAAATAAGGCAAACTGCAGAAAAAGCCAAGGAACACACTGATAAAACTGTTGAAGAATTCAAAAAGATTATTCAAGAACATAGTGGAAAAATTAATAAGTTGCAAGAATCCATAGAGAGACAACATGTAGAAATCCAAAAGATTAACAATAAAATTACAGAATTAGACAACGCAATAGGAAGTCAGAGGAGCAGACTCGAGCAATTAGAATGCAGACTGGGACATCTGGAGGACCAGGGAATCAACACCAACATAGCTGAAAAAAAATCAGATAAAAGAATTTAAAAAAATGAAGAAACCCTAAGAATCATGTGGGACTCTATCAAGAAGGATAACCTGCGGGTGATTGGAGTCCCAGAACAGGGAGGGGGGACAGAAAACACAGAGAAAATAGTTGAAGAACTCCTGACAGAAAACTTCCCTGACATCATGAAAGACGAAAGGATATCTATCCAAGATGCTCATCGAACCCCATTTAAGATTGATGCAAAAAGAAAAACACCAAGATATATTATCATCAAACTCGCCAAAACCAAAGATAAACAGAAAATTTTAAAAGCAGCCAGGGAGAAAAGAAAGGTTTCCTTCAGGGGAGAATCAATAAGAATAAGTTCAGACTACTCAGCAGAAACCATGCAGGCAAGAAGGGAATGGGACGACATAAACAGAACACTGAAGGAGAAAAACTGCCAGCCAAGGATCATATATCCAGCAAAACTCTCTCTGAAATATGAAGGGGAAATTAAGATATTTACAGATAAACACAAGTTTAGAGAATTTGCCAAAACCAAACCAAAGCTACAAGAAATACTAAAGGATATTGTTTGGTCAGAGAACCAATAATATCAGATATCAGCACAACACAAGGTCACAAAACAGAACGTCCTGATATCAACTCAAATAGGGAAATCACAAAAACAAACAAATTAAGATTAATTAAAAAAAAGTACACATAACAGGGAATCATGGAAGTCAATAGGTAAAAGATCACAATAATCAAAAAGAGGGACTAAATACAGGAGGCATTGAACTGCCATATGGAGAGTGATACAAGGCGATATAGAACAATACAAGTTAGGTTTTTACTTAGAAAAATAGGGGTAAATAATAAGGTAACCACAAAAAGGTATAACAACTCTATAACTCAAGATAAAAGCCAAGAAAAACGTAACGACTCAACTAACATAAAGTCAAACACTATGAAAATGAGGATCTCACAATTTACTAAGAAAAACGCCTCAGCACAAAAAAGTATGTGGAAAAATGAAATTGTCAACAACACACATAAAAAGGCATCAAAATGACAGCACTAAAAACTTATTTATCTATAATTACGCTGAATGTAAATGGACTAAATGCACCAATAAAGAGACAAAGAGTCACAGACTGGATAAAGAAACACGATCCATCTATATGCTGCCTACAAGAGACACACCTTAGACTTAGAGACACAAACAAACTAAAACTCAAAGGATGGAAAAAAATATATCAAGCAAACAATAACCAAAAAAGAAGAGGAGTAGCAATATTTATTTCTGACAAAATAGACTTTAGACTTAAATCTACCACAAAGGATAAAGAAGGACACTATATAATGATAAAAGGGACAATTGATCAGGAAGACATAACCATATTAAATATTTATGCACCCAATGACAGGGCTGCAAGATACATAAATCAAATTTTAACAGAATTGAAAAGTGAGATAGATACCTCCACAATTATAGTAGGAGACTTCAACACACCACTTTCGGAGAAGGACAGGACATCCAGGAAGAAGCTCAATAGAGACACAGAAGATCTAATTACAACAATCAACCAACTTGACCTCATTGACTTATACACCAACTGCTGCAAAATATACTTTCTTTTCTAGCGCACATGGAACATTCTCTAGAATAGACCACATATTAGGTCATAAAACAAACCTTTGCAGGGTCCAAAACATCGAAATATTACAAAGCATCTTCTCAGACCACAAGGCAATAAAACTAGAGATCAATAACAGAAAAACTAGGGAAAAGAAATCAAATACTTGGAAAATGAACAATACCCTCCTGAAAAAAGACTGGGTTATAGAAGACATCAAGGAGGGAATAAGGAAATTCTTAGAAAGCAACGAGAATGAAAATACTTCCTATCAAAACCTCTGGGACACAGCAAAAGCAGTGCTCAGAGGTCAATTTATATCGATAAATGCATACATACAAAAAGAAGAAAGAGCCAAAATCAGAGAACTGTCCCTACAACTTGAACAAATAGAAAGTGAGCAACAAAAGAATCCATCAGGCAGCAGAAGAAAACAAATAATAAAAATTAGAGCTGAACTAAATGAATTAGAGAACAGAAAAACAATTGAAAGAATTAACAAAGCCAAAAGCTGGTTCTTTGAAAAAATTAACAAAATTGATAAACCATTGGCTAGACTGACTAAAGAAATACAGGAAAGGAAACAAATAACCCGAATAAGAAATGAGAAGGACCACATCACAACAGAACCAAATGAAATTAAAAGAATCATTTCAGATTATTATGAAAAATTGTACTCTAACAAATTTGAAAACCTAGAAGAAATGGATGAATTCCTGGAAAAACACTACCTACCTAAACTAACACATTCAGAAGTAGAACAACTAAATAGACCCATAACAAAAAAAGAGATTGAAACGGTAATCAAAAAACTCCCAACAAAAAAAAGCCCTGGCCCGGACAGCTTCACTGCAGAATTCTACCAAACTTTCAGAGAAAAGTTAACACCACTACTTCTGAAGGTATTCCAAAGCATAGAAAATGACGGAATACTACCCAACTCATTCTATGAATCTACCATCTCCCTGATACCAAAACCAGGTAAAGACATTACAAAAAAAGAAAATTATAGACCTATATCCCTCATGAACATAGATGCAAAAATCCTCAACAAAATTCTAGCCAATAGAATCCAACAACACATCAAAAAAATAATTCACCATGATCAAGTGGGATTTATACCAGGTATGCAAGGCTGGTTTAATATCAGAAAAACCATTAATGTAATCCATCACATAAATAAAACAAAAGACAAAAACCACATGATCTTATCAATTGATGCAGAAAAGGCATTTGACAAAGTCCAACACCCATTTATGATAAAAACTCTTACCAAAACAGGAATTGAAGGAAAATTCCTCAACATAATAAAGGGCATCTATGCAAAGCCAACAGCCAGTATCACTCTAAATGGAGAGAACCTGAAAGCATTTCCCTTGAGAACGGGAACCAGACAAGGATGCCCTTTATCACCACTCTTATTCAACATCGTGCTGGAAGTCCTAGCCAGGGCAATTAGGCTAGACAAAGAAATAAAGGGTATCCGGATTGGCAAGGAAGAAGTAAAGTTATCACTATTTGCAGATGACATGATTATACACACAGAAAACCCTAAGGAATCCTCCAGAAAACTACTGAAACTAATAGAAGAGTTTGGCAGAGTCTCAGGTTATAAAATAAACATACAAAAATCACTTGGATTCCTCTACATCAACAAAAAGAACACCGAAGAGGAAATAACCAAATCAATACCATTCATAGTAGTCCCCAAGAAGATAAGATACTTAGGAATAAATCTTACCAAGGATGTAAAAGACCTATACAAAGAAAACTACAAAACTCTACTACAAGAAATTCAAAAGGACATACTTAAGTGGAAAAACATACCTTGCTCATGGATAGGAAGACTTAACATAGTAAAAATGTCTATTCTACCAAAAGCCATCTATACATTTAATGCACTTCCGATCCAAATTCCAATGTCATATTTTAAGGGGATAGAGAAACAAATCACCAATTTCATATGGAAGGGAAAAAAGCCCCGGATAAGCAAAGCACTACTGAAAAAGAAGAAGAAAGTGGGAGGCCTCACTCTACCTGATTTCAGAACCTATTATACAGCCACAGTAGTCAAAACAGCCTGGTATTGGTACAACAACAGGCACATAGACCAATGGAACAGAATTGAGAACCCAGACATAGATCCATCCACGTATGAGCAGCTGATATTTGACAAAGGACCAGTGTCAATTAATTGGGGAAAAGAAAGCCTTTTTAACAAATGGTGCTGGCATAACTGGATATTCATTTGCAAAAAAATGAAACAGGACCCATACCTTACACCATGCACAAAAACTAACTCCAAGTGGATCAAAGACCTAAACATAAAGACTAAAACAATAAAGATCATGGAAGAAAAAATTGGGACAACCCTAGGAGCCCTAATACAAGGCATAAACAGAATACAAAACATTACTAAAAATGATGAAGAGAAACCCGATAACTGGGAGCTCCTAAAAATCAAACACCTATGCTCATCTAAAGACTTCACCAAAAGAGTAAAAAGACCACCTACAGACTGGGAAAGAATTTTCAGCTATGACATCTCAGACCAGCGCCTGATCTCTAAAATCTATATGATTCTGTTAAAACTCAACCACAAAAAGACAAACAACCCAATCAAAAAGTGGGCAAAGGATATGAACACACATTTCACTAAAGAAGATATTCAGGCAGCCAACAGATACATGAGAAAATGCTCACGATCATTAGACATTAGAGAAATGCAAATTAAAACTACGATGAGATTCCATCTCACACCAGCAAGGTTGGCATTAATCCAAAAAACACAAAATAATAAATGTTGGAGAGGCTGCGGAGAGATTGGAACTCTCATACACTGCTGGTGGGAATGTAAAATGGTACAACCACTTTGGAAATCTATCTGGCGTTATCTTAAACAGTTAGAAATAGAACTACCATACAACCCAGAAATCCCACTCCTAGGAATATACCCTAGAGATACAAGAGCCTTCATACAAACAGATATATGCACACTCATGTTTATTGCAGCTCTGTTTACAATAGCAAAAAGTTGGAAGCAACCAAGGTGTCCATCAACGGATGAATGGGTAAATAAATTGTGGTATATTCACACAATGGAATACTACGCATCGATAAAGAACAGTGACGAATCTGTGAAACATTTCATAACATGGAGGAACCTGGAAGGCATTATGCTGAGTGAAATTAGAGGCAAAAGGACAAATATTGTATAAGACCACTATTATAAGATCTTGAGTAATAGTAAACCTGAGAAGAACACATACTTTTGTGGTTACGAGGGGGGGCAGGGAGGGAGGGTGGGAGAGGGTTTTTTATTGATTAATCAGTAGATAAGAAATGCTTTAGGTGAAGGGAAAGACAACACTCAATACATGGAAGGTCAGCTCAATTGGACTGGACCAAAAGCAAAGAAGTTTCCAGGATAAAATGAATGCTTCAAAGGTCAGCGGAGCAAGTGCCGGGGTCTGGGGAACATGGTTTAAGGGGACTTCTAAGTCAATTGGCAAAATAATTCTATTATGAAATCATTCTGCATCCCACTTTGAAATGTGGCGTCTGGGGTCTTAAATGCTAACAAGCGGCCATCTAAGATGCATCGATTGGTCTCAACCCACCTGGAGCAAAGGAAAATGAAGAACACCAAGGCCACACAACAACTAAGAGCCCAAGAGACAGAAAGGGCCACATGAACCAGAGACCTACATTATCCTGAGACCAGAAGAACTAGTTGGTGCCCAGCCACAATTGATGACTGCCCTGACAGGGAGCACAGCAGAGGACCCCTGAGGGAGCAGGAGATCAGTGGGATACAGACCACAAATTCTCATAAAAAGACCAAACTTAATGGTCTGACTGAGACTAGAGGAATCCCGGTGGCCATGGTCCCCAGACCTTCTGTTGGCACAGGACAGGAACCATCCCCGAAGAAAACTCATCAGACATGAAAGGGACTGGTCAGCGGGCGGGAGAGAGACGCTGATGAAGAGTGAGCTAATTATATCAGGTGGACACTTGAGATTGTGTTGGCAACTCTTGTCTGGAGGGGGGATGGGAGGCTTGAGAGAGAGAGAAGCCGGCAAAATTGTCACGAAAGGAGAGACTGAAAGGGCTGACTCAAGAAGGGGAGAGCAAGTGGGAGTAGGGAGTGAGATGTATGTAAACTTATATGTGACAGACTGATTGGATTTGTAAACGTTCACTTGAAGCTTAATAAAAGTTAATAAAAAAAAAAAAAGAACATCGAAGAGGAAATCACCAAATCAATACCATTTACAGTAGCCCCCAAGGAGATAAAATACTTAGGAATAAATCTTACCAGAGATGTAAAAGACTTATACAAAGAAAACGACAAAACACTTCTACAAGAAACCAAAAGAGACCTACATATGTGGAAAAACATCCCTTGCTCATGGATAGGAAGACTTAATGTTATAAAACTGTTTATTCCACCAAAAGCGATCTATAGATTTAATGCAATTCTGATCCAAATTCCAATGATACTTTTTTAATGAGATGGAGAAACAAATCAACTTCATATGGAAGTGAAAGAGGCCTTTCAGCATTACTGAAAAAGAAGAACAAAGTGGGAGGCCTCACTCTACCTAATTTTAGAAACTATTATCCTGCCACAGTAGTCAAAACAGCCTGGTACTGGTACAACAGATACATAGACCAATGGAACAGAATTGAGAATCCAGACATAAATACATCCACATATGAGCAGCTGATATTTGACAAAGGCCGCAAAGCAGTTAAATGGGGAAAAGACAGTCTTTTTAACAAATGGATATCCACCTGAAAAAAAGTGAAACAAGATGCATACCTCACACCATGCACAAAAACGACCTCAAAATGAATCAAAGGCGTAAATACAAAATCTAAAACAATAAAGGTCCTGGAAGAAAAAATAGGGACAACGTTAGGAGCCCTAACACATGGCATAAACAGTATACAAAACATTACTAACAATGCAGAAGAAAAACTAGATAACTGGGAGCTCCTAAAACCAAACACCTATGCTCATCCAAAGACTTCACGAAAAGAGTAAAAAGACTACCTACAGACTGGGAAAAAGTTTTTAGCTATGACATTTCTGATCAGTGCCTGATCTTTAAAATCTACATGACACTGCAAAAACTCAACTGCAAAAAGACAAATAACCCAATTAAAAAATGGGCAAAAGATATTAATAGGCACTTCACTAAAGAAGACATTCAGGTAGCTAACAGATACTTGAGGAAATGTTCACGATCATTAGCCATTAGAGAAATGCAAATCAAAACTACAATGAGATTCCATCTCACTCCAACAAGGCTGGCATTAATCCAAAAAACACAAAAGAATAAATGTTGGAGAGGCTGTGGAGAGATTGGAACACTTCTACACTGCTGGTGGGAATGTAAAATGGTATGACCACTTTGGAAATCGATTTGACGCTTCCTTAAAAAGCAAGAAATAGAACTACCATATGAGCCAGCAATCCTACTCCTTAGAACATACCCTAGAGAAATAAGAGCCTTTACACGAACAGATATATGCACACCCATGTTCATTGCAGCACTGTTCACAATAGCAAAAAGATGGAAGCAACCAAGGTGCCCAACAATGGATGAATGGATAAATAAATTATGGTATATTCACACAATGGAATACTACGCATCAATAAAGAACAGTGATGAATCCATGAAACATTTCATAACATGGAGGAATCTGGAAGGCATTATGCTGAGTGAAATTAGTCAGTTGCAAAAGGACAAATATTGTATAAGACCACTCTTCTAAAAACTTGAGAAATGGTTTAAACAGAGAAGAAAATATTCTTTGATGGTCATGACGGGGGGAGGGAGGGAGGGTGGGACAGGGGTATTCACTAATTAGATAGTAGATAAGAACTACTTTAGGTGACGGGAAAGACAACACACAATACAGGCGAGGTCAGCATAACTGGACTAAACCAAAAGCAAAGAAGTTTCCTGAATAAACTGAATGCTCCGAAGGCCAGCGTAGCAAGGGCAGGGGTTTGGGACCATGGTTTCAGGGGACATCTAAGTCAATTGGCATAATAAAATCTATTAAGAAAACATTCTGCATTCCATTTTGGAGAGTGGCATCTGGGGCCTTAAACACTAGCAAGCAGCCATCTAAGATGCATCAATTGGTCTCAACCCACCTGGACCAACGAAGAATAAAGAACACCAAGGACGCAAGGTAATTGCAAGCCCAAGAGACAGAAAGGGCCCCATAAACCAGAGACTACATCAGCGTGAGACCAGGAGAACTAGATGGTGCTCGGCTACAACTGATGAGTGCCCTGACAGGGAACACAACAGGGAAGCCCTGAGGGAGCAGGAGAGCAGGGGGATGCAGACCTCAGATTCTTGTAAAAAGACCAGACTTAATGGTCTGACGGAGACTAGAAGGACCACGGTGGCCATGGCCCCCAGACCTTCTGTTGGCCCAGGACAGGAACCAGTCCCAAAGCCAACTCTTCAGACAGGGATTGGACTGGACAATGAGATGGAGAGGGATGCTGTGAGGAGTGAGCTTCTTGGATCAGGTGGACAGTTGAGACTATATTGGTATCTCCTCTCTGGAGGGGAGATGAGAGGGTAGAGGGGGTTAGAAGCTGACAAAATGGACACGATAACAGAGAGTCAAGGGAGGAGTGGGCTGTCTTGTTAGGGGGAGAGCAACTGGGAGTATGTAGCAAGGTGTAGATAAGTTTTTGTTTGAGAGACTGACTTAATTTATAAACTTTCACTTAAAGCACAATAAAAATTTAAAAAAAAAAACCTTATGATCACATAAAAATCTGAACATAAATGTTTATACCTGTTTTGTTGAGTCGGCTCCGACCCATAGTGACCATATAGGACAGAGTAGAACTGCCCTATAGTGTTTCCACGGAGCACCTGGTAGATTCGAACTGCCAACCTTTTGGTTAGCAGCTGTAGCTCTTAACCACTGGGCCACCAGGGTTTCTATAAATGTTTATAGAAGTCAAAAACTGAAAGTAGCCCAATTGTCCTTCATCAGGTGAAGAGATAAAGAAACAAACAAGCAAAGTCAACTTCTTTAACCTGATTAAGACTCTCTGAAACCTAGAGCAAACTTTGCAAGCTGTTTCAATTAAAGTCAGCTGCCATCCTTACAATGAAGACTACACAGCAATAAAAAGGATATTGACACAACACAACATTGGTGATTCTCAAATGCATAGAGGATCAGCAAAAAAGAGAAAGACCCTCAGTGAGATGGACTGACACAGTAGCTCCAAGAACAGCTCAAGCATGGCAACCTTTGTGAGGATGGCACAGGACAGGGCAATGCTTCGTTCTGTTGTACATAGGGTGGCTATGAGTTGAAAACTGACTCGATGACACCTAACAACAGCAACAAAGAAAGATACCTGACTCGGTAGGCTACATGCAGTGTGATTCAATTTATATGACATTCTGGAAAAAGAAGAAATTCAGAGATGAAGGACAGACCAGTGGTGGTCAGAGTTTAGAAACAGGAAGAGGAGTTGATCACAAATGACAGCACAAGGGAACTTGGGGGAATGTTAGGCCTGTTCTGCAACTTTATTGTAATGTTTCTATGATTATCTGTTTGTCAAAATTCATAGTTCTGTACAACAAGAGTAGTGAATTATACTTATACAAATTTTAAAATAATTTTTAAAAGGAAATACATCCAACTTAGACACCTAAACTGGACAAGACAGTATAAGAAAGGAAATTAAAAGGAATCTTACATAAATATATACATAGAAATACAAAAAAAAATAAAAGAAATACAAAGATACCAGCAATTCATATGTAGCACTTGTTTAGAGCTTGGCTGCTCACCAGAATGTCTGCAGTTCAAATCCACCAGCTGCTCCTTGGAAACCCTATGGGACAGTTCTACTCTGTGCTATATGGTTGCTATGGGTCCAAATCGACTTGATGGCAACAGGTTTTTGTTTTTTGCTTATCGTTTTGTTATTACTGTATAATATATCATTGCTGGTAGGGCTTATCACAGGGATTCTAAAACAGTTCAGCGTAAGGAAATCTACTAATGTGACACACAAAAGTAATAGAATAAAAAAGAACACATATAATCACTTAATCAGATCAAAAATGACATTCGATAAAATTCACACGTTCAGGAAAAAATGCTTAGCAGAGAACAGAAGGAGCCGGCTTTACCTTGATCAAGACTATCTATTGGAAGCCCACAGCAAACTTTAGAAGCCATTTCATTAAAGCCAGAAACCAGACAAGGATGCTGCTTCTCACTGCTTCTATTCTATCTTGTATTAGAGGTCCCAGACAAGCAAAAAAAGAAGAAAAGGACTGAAATATAAACATTAGGAAAGAGGGGACAAAAATCTTCATAAC